>NC_041747.1:4307357-4621083 GCF_004115215.2 Ornithorhynchus anatinus | reverse complement strand
ATCTTCCTGGCACAGACGGAAAAGAAGATAGGGAATTATCTGGCTAGTTCAATCAATTTTGACAACTTCAGCCTGGATAATGAAGTCCTCCAGAACTCTTTTTCTTTTTCTTTCTCTCTGACTCCCTGCCCCCACCCCCCGCCGCATATATATATATAGAGAGAGAGAGAGAGAGAGAGAGAGACAGAGAATATATTCTTTTTTTAAACTTATTCACCTATCCATCTTTTCTTACTCTTGTTATTTCCAGTGGCACATATGCTTTTCTTCCTGCTTCCATTAACTGTAAGTAATCTGTGTCAGCCCATCTCCCTCATAAAAGTCAGTAGAGCGCTGGGCACAGAGGGAGGTCTCAATAAATGTTGAATGAATGAACAAACGAAAGCATGAACTATAGATGCTATCCTGAGCTTTCACACTTCCAGAATGCCAGCGAAGGTAAACATCGAGGAACACAAGTGTTTATTGAACAAAGAGACTTTCCACAGGATAATCTCACCTACCAGGAGCCCAATGGGCCAAAAAATTAAAGGGCAATATTGTTTTTGAGGCGCTCACTCTATTAGAGGTGAGAATTGGGGAAATGCTACTCCCAAATAAGAGTGTTGACATGTTCCTTCTTTCTCATCCATTGCATGCGTCTTATACTCAAAGGACTTGAGGTGCAGGTGGGATTTGCAAATACTGATCAGATGGACAAAGACAACTAGTTGACACTCTGGGACAGACATCACCTCCAACACAAACTAAGGTTCGGCCCAAGGCACCTCTGTTTTTTGTGCCTTATTCGGGTACAGGCAACTGTACCTGGCCAAGATGCTGATTCTTAAGCAAATTCCACATATTCGTATTTTAGTGTCATTTTAAAGATACGGATAGTCGTTGCTACGTGAACCTGACTGTTGCCCTTAGTAATGTCATCCTCTTTGTGGTTATACTACGGGTAGCCAAGGCCCAGCCACGAGGTCAGGAGAGGGGAGAAAGGGCAGGAAAGAGAGCGGGAGAGGAAACTAGCACATGACCTGAGGTAAAATATACACTGCACTTTCTTGGGATCGTCAAGGACTGGAGAACCCCTGCCTCCTCCTCACACCCGACCTTTGCCAGCATCTCTTATCCACAGATAAGTTTAGTCGTAGGGATAGTCCAGACTGCACTTCTGACTGAGCTCATCACCCTTATCAGAGGATCTCAAGTGGAACCCCCCTCTTTCTCTTTTATTCGATGTTGCTCTGAGCAGAGTCCTTCGGGCACAACTGACTGTAGCTAGCCCCCAGTCTTGGCTGGGCAGTGAGGGAGGTTGGGCTCGGAACCTTCTGCAAATGAATGAGCCAAGAATTCCTTCCATCTGATACAGATTATCATTAAACCAGCATAGCTTTGATCTTGGGCAAGCCACTTAACTTCTCTGAGCCTCAGTTACTTCATTTGTAAAATGGGGATTAAGACTGTGAAGCCCACGTGGGACAACCTGATTACCTTATATCTACCCCAGTGCTTAGAACGGTGCTTGGCACATAGTAAGTGCTTAAATACCATTATTATTATTATTGTACTTGTTAAGTGTTTACTACGCGCCTAGCATTGTTCTAGGCATGGGATAGATACAAGTTACTCAAGTTGGACACAGTCCCTGTCCTACATGGGACTCACACTCTTAATCCCCATTTCACGGATGAGGTAATTGAGATGCAGAGAAGTGAAATGACTTGCCCAGTGTCACACAGCAGACATGTGGCGGAGCCAGAACTAGAACCCAGTTCCTTCTAACTCCCAGGCCCATATTCTGTCCATTGAGCCAAACTGCTTCCCAGCCAAGCTGTTTCTCATATGTACAGAGGAGGTGAAAATGACCCCACCCCCTCCGGAATCCTCAGGTGACCTCGGCCCATATTCCACGATATCACATCATTTCCTAGGCAATGGGGAGAGGAGGGGTAGGATGGGAGAATAGAAACAATGTGCTCCTGAAATGCTAGATCAGAAGGGAGGCTATTGGATTTGGAGCATGGAGATTGTTTTCTTCCCATTGTTTTAATTCTAACTGAATCCCGTTTGGTGGGTAGATGGAGATAATTTGATTTTCTACTCATTATTCAACTGCTCAGCATTTCTCCAGTGAGTGGGTCTCCTCTCTGTAACTACAACTGCTGCCTTCCTACTGGCCCAGATGCCTCTGGGGAGTTTGCCACTGAAGCTAAGAGTACGCTAATAAAGACAAGAAAGAAAAAGTGAACTCGCTTGTATGGGTATTCTCTTGATTCATTCGATCGTATTTATTGAGTGCTTACCGTGTGCAGAGCTCTTCCATAACACTCAGCACTTTTCCCATGCATAGATCAGTCAGTGGTATTTACTGAGCACTTACTGTGTGCAGAGCACTGTACTAAGTGCTTGGGAGAGTACAGTACAAGAGACTTGGCAGACATGTTCCCTGTCAGATATCCAAATATTCTTTTAAGGTTCATTTGAATTAACATTTATTCAACACTCAACAGGCTTATTCTAGTGTTGGGGACGGGGGAGGGGGAAGGGGGTGGGTAAGAGACCTCGCATCATAAAGGATTAATCATTTTCTAGCCACCCAGAAATAGAGACTGAAGAATAGGTGTGCCACGCTAGTGGACGAACTCGCAGATGATGTCGAACAATTTCAAGAGTGACGCTCTAGGGAAGTAAGAGAGTTTTCAGTAATGACATGCCTAATGAAAGAAAGAGATTTGGGAAGACCAAATACAATATCGTCTCCGTAAGGGCACAGAAGCATGGTGCTCTGAGGGGCTGCAGGCTGATAAGTGGGTGGGTTGCTTTTCGTACAATACCTCTTAAGAATATTTGCTGTTTATTAACTGTGACCATTTGGAGCTCACAGATGGGAAGTGGAATTTGAGTGTTCTGTCTTAGATAATGAGGATGGTGGAAAATATAGAAGTCTCTGGGAAATCAAAGGACAGCCTTGGTACCCAGTGTGTTTTAATGATTACCTATTACTACCATGGTAAGGGACCTTGTTTCAGATGCCTGCTCACATTTGCATTTCTACTGATTACTCTGCACAACAGCTTGGGGTGAACTAGTCTGGAATTACTGGTTTCTGTTCCAGTCTGAAAGAACTAGTGGCTTTAGGTGGAACTCAGGAACTGGGCGGGGAAAGGGGCAGCGACATCCTCTTGGATTAGTCCCAGACAGACATGTCCCTAACCCAACCCTGAATGTCATCTCCTCTTTCCTTGTGTTTCCTGGAATTGAGAGATTCTCCTTTAGCATTTGGGCCTTCTTACAGTCTTAGAAAGTCACCCTGGAGCAGTTATTGACTAATATCTCCTATAACTACAACTGGACTAACAGGGCTCTAGAGAATGCAAAAGAACGGTATATCAATGATTGGTATTTAGTGACCGTGTGCTGAGTGCTGTATTTAGCACTTGGAAGAGTACAAGAGATTTGGAAGACATGATCCCTGCCCTGGAGGAGCTTACAATTTAATGACGAGAAAGTGACTTACTTCACCATTATCTAATCCTCCGACTTTGTATCATTTTTTCTAACTTAGAACCATTTACTCACCCTCACTGTATAGCTGAATTTGATATAGTTTCACGGACCGTACGGAAACACCGCTCCTCTGTAATTCCCACCCTCAAAATGAAGTCAGCACCTCCTCTGAAAGTATCCTGGTCTCCTGTTGCTGCCTGAATAGAACAGCTCTGCTGCTATATTTCCCCATTCTTGTGGCAGTGACCCGCAGAACTCATTTTCCCCTCAGGGGATTTTCAATTGCAATAAGAAGGACGGCAAAGGACCACGTGGCCGTTGCTTCTAGTGGGTGTTAACAAGGGGATTCTGGTAGCCAGCGTGAATTTTAGAGTAGAGTCGGAGTGAAAGGCTCATGGTAGACCGTGGAGCAAAATGATGAAATGTTTTTCCAAGAGTGTGTGATTCTGTTGAGTTCACGACCTTCATACCTGGGAACCATACAGAATAAATCCTGATTTATACTAAAAACTGGATGTCTGCTGATGTACTGTTGTGTGTCGTTACCTCACAAACTGCATCCTTTTTCCTTGCTTGAATGGCTGACACTGGCGAGGACAATCTGCTGCTGTGTTCTTCCAATTAATGACTCTCCTAACACTACAAGTCACGGTAACTTTAATGGCTGCCATTTTGTTTGCCAGGATGATGCTCTATCCATCCTCCTGAAGTCTAGCTTTTACGAGCTCCTTGGTGTTTCACGGAGGCTATTGTGCCGTGTAGACTGATCGATCGATTGTGTTATCTTCCGAGGGCTTGAGAAAGCTTCTGTGGATAAGCAATAGATGTGGAAGGGACATTGCCAAGCTTAAGTTTTTTGGAAGAGCGGGGTGCTGGATAAATTACTGCCAGCACACCATATTCCAAATTTTAAAAAATCCATAAAAATGCTTAAAATTACATATCAAAATAGTTTCGAAAATCCCTGTAAAGGCTAGAAAAATTCATCTTATCTGTAGTCTATAAGGTTATTGTGTGGAATGATTGCCACTATGAAATAATTGAGTTTGATCTTCAGGTCCAAGATAAGAGTACTGCAATGGAACAGTGTATTAAAGGCTGGGGAATTAATGAGGTTTTTGAAACCGAATCTTGTTGTAATCTAAAAAAAGTCAGTAGGATATCAAATCGACCGTTACAAATGAACATTCTTCCTGATCTCAAAGTCCTGAAAACAGGCAGTCAAAAAGATTAGGGTCTTCAGCCTTCTCTAAGCAAGAGGGGCGAGTGATTGAAACTTAAAATGGCAAAATTTAAATGTTTTCTCTCAACCCCATGTAATGTAACGCTTCCCTGGTGAACAGCATGGTGACTACTGATATTGACAGAAATACAATGGAAGCAGAGAGTATGATTTTAGCAATGTTAAAGAAAATCAAACTTGGTCAACACAAGTTGTATCCTCATAAGCAACATTCCTTTCTCCGGTTAAACTTCACTGTCTACATGTCGCCTTCTACTACGGATGGCTATAATCTGTGGATGGCTAGAGATGCTAATTCTGTTGTACTCTCCCAAGCACTTGGTACAGTGCTCTGCACATAGTAAGTGCTCAGTAAATATGATCGATTGACTGATTGACTCCTTTTTTTTTGGCTAATTCTGCTCTTCCCCCAACATTTACTTAAGGGTATTCAACCACGCCTCCCTCTACCTTTGTCTTTCCTGATTGGAATCCTAATCTTCCCAGCCTCCATTACACCGAAGCACCTTCGTTACCCGATTCTTTGAATACATGCCACCCAAGCCAATGAAGTCCAAGTCCCTAAAACATTTTTTTTTTTTACATAGTTATTATTTTTTATGGTATTTGTTAAGCGCTTCCTATGTGCCAGGCACTGTAATAAGCACTGGGGCAAATACAAGGTTGGATTTGTCTCCCATTTTTAATCCCCATTTTACAGATGAGGTAACCGAGGTACAGAGAAGAGAAGTAACTGGCCCAAGGTCATACAGGAGACAAGTGGTCGAACCCGCACTAGAACCCAGGTCCTTCTGACTTCCGGGCCCGGGCTCTATTCACTAAGCTACGCTGCTTCTCTAAACTGACTTTAACAAAAGTGCAGATTTGGTATTGTTGAATTTACAATGTTAGAGGGAATTTTAATTTCATTTTGGATAGATGAATGTGTTAAATTAAACAAAATATTCTAATAGGTCATTTTAATACTGTTCTTCTGATTGACACAGGCATTTTAATGCTTTTCATGAGAAAAGGTTTCCTTTTATATTTAAAAGACTGATTTACTAAGGTTCTTGAAATGAGTTTATGGAAGGCAATTAGCTCTGTTGCTAGGCAGCCTAAGTAACAGTTTTGATGTACAATGTGCTTAAATATATTAAAATGGCTCTGCTGGGGAGTTTGCCATACCACTGCATCAGTCTGAACTTGCTTCTGAGCTCGGTGTTGCCGGTTCCATGAATGGATGTTTGGAATTAATTTTCAGTGAAACCAAAATCAATAAGGGATCCTCGGGACTGAATCAAGAATTAAATCAGAAGGTAAAGAGGATACATGAATTCCATTCCACCTCTTTGGCCCTCTCACATCAATAATAATAATAGTGAAAACTGCAATAATGATAGCATTTCTTTTTAAGGTATTTCTTAAGTGCTTATTATCTGTCCAACACTGTTCTAAGTGCTGCGGCAGATACGGGTTTATCTGGTTGGACAAGATCCCTGTACCACATTGGGCTCACTGTCTAAACTGGAGGGAGTGTTCAGAGATTGACAAAGGGCGAGATAAGGTACCTTACTTTAGCCTACCTCTTTATATGGGCAAAATGTCACTGCTATTCACATCCTGAGGCAATCTTACTATCAACAGATTTCTCTTTGAACTGCCATATAATGTGTACTTGTTTTTATAAAACATATTTTTGCACATATAAACTGTGGGTTGAACAATTCATTATCTATGTAAGTCATCTGAGAAATTAGTCCAAAAGAAGTCTTTTGTTTCCAACAGTAATGGCTGCTTGGATTATACACACATTCGAGTTTTAATAAATACTAATGACTGATTGATTACAGATCACCACATCTGTAAAAGGGGGATTAAGACTGTGAGCCCCCGGTGGGACAGGGACAGTGTCCAAACTGATTAACCTGTATCGACCCCAGTGCTCAGTACAGTGACCGCACAAAGTAAGCACTTAAAAAATACCATAAAATAATGCAAATGTGTGCCTCCAGAACACCCACATAACATACAGGTTTTATTTTGGGTAATGAAGAAAAATCAATTTTAGCCATTTGGTACTTTGGGAACTGGTGAGACCTGAATGAATTACAATGCCTTCATTCTGTTCGTTCAGCCTTCCTCACTCTCTAAAGACCCATTAGATCCCTGTGAAATAGGTGTTATTCAGTCACAGCAATAACTTGTATTTATATAGTGATTTTTTTTCTTCCAAAGAATTCAAACTGCTTCAAAGGCAGAAACTATTCTTTACTCTCAGTGGGAGTAGGTAGGTGGCGAGTGACAATTAAGATCCCATTTTAGACCCGGGAACACGGAGGTGTGGACTTTCACCAAATAACCAACTCGCTGAAGAAATCGGAGATGGAGTTAAAAATGGATCCCAGGTTTCAGGGTCTGTGGACACCGGTCACAATCCAGTGGACCAAACAGAGTGTATCGCCAATATTTTTAGGCTCTGGTGCTATGGTTTCAGATAAAAATAGAACACACTGAAAACTCAAGAAGAAGAGCATTGTGCAAAAGTGTTACAAATTCACAACAGAGAGTTCTACCTCTGTTTCTATAGCATCGATTATTATGTATTTAGGTGTTTTGACAAGGGAGTTATTTTAGGGAAAATCTGAAAGTGAGTTGGAGAATTCATGTTGATTGCTGAATCTCTGCATTACCAGCATCAGGTGGATATTATCTATGAACTCCTACATGTTTACCCTGCTTCTTTCAAGCACTTTGCTATTCTCGGTGGATAATTGCAGTGGTCTGAACTAAATTAAAAGACTGAAAGCTTTCCATTGCCTAAATTTCAAATTGTGTTCCACTTTTTTTTATGGTATTTAATAATGTTGGTATTTGTTAAGCGCTCACTATGTGCAGAGCACTGTTCTAAGCGCTGGGGTAGATACAGGGTCATCAGATCGTCCCACGTGAGGCTCTCAGTCTTAGTCTCCACTGTACAGATGAGGTAACTGAGGCACAGAGAAGTTGAGAGTCTCGCCCACAAGTCACACAGCCGACAAGTGGCAGACCCGGGATTCAAACCCATGACCTCTGACTCCCAAACCCGGGCTCGTTCCACTGAGCCACGCTGCTTCTCTATTTATTGAGGGCTTACTCTATGCCAGCCACTGTACCAAGAGCTGGGGTAGATACAAGCAGATCAGGTTGGACACAGTCCATGTCCCACACATGGGGCTCACAGTTTTAATCCCCATTTAATGGCTGAGGTAACTGAGGCACGAGGGAGTTAAGTGATTTACCCAAGGTCCCGCGGCAAATGGAGCCAGGATTAGAATCCTTTCATTCCATCACATTTGAGTGCTTAGTGTGTGCAGGGCACAGTACTGAATGCTTGGGAGAGTACAGTATAAAAATAAAGAGACACATTCCCAGCCCACAACAGATCTAGAGGGGAGGTTAATAGTCTAGAGGGGATAATCCGGGTTGCTATTGCCTTGGAAGGTTTAGGATGCCGTCCCCTTAAAGGTAGTGTGATTATTTGGAAAGAAGACAGGCCTGGGAGTCAAGAGACATGGGTTCTAGAACCAATTCTGCCACTGGCCTGCTGTTTGAGCTTGGGAAAGTCATTTAACCTATTTGGGGCTGGGCCTCAATTCCCTCATCTCTAAAATGGGGCTAAACTATCCCTCCCTCTCCCTCTTAGATTGTGAGCACAGAGACTGTGTCTGATCCGCTTATCTCGTATCTGCCTTAACACTTAGCAAATGCTTAATAAATGCCATTATTTATTATTGCTAATATTATTAAGACGCTTATGTGACTGGATCGTGTCTTCCTCTCTGCTCTCCCAAGCACCTTGAGCAGCGCTCTGCCCATGACAGGTGGTTAATAAATTCTACTGATTGAGTTTATGTCTGGATCTGTGTCCAGACCTATTTCAAAAAATTTTGGAAACTCATTTTTACAGATGTTGAATGAAGATTCCAATTGTAAAAAAATCTATTTCATATTTCCCTCTCTCCACACTTGCTTCTCCTAGGCAAATTAACCCAAGATGAAGACCTAGCCTAACAATGTGCCCGTATTGTTAGGCTGTCCTCTCCCAAGTGCTTAGTACAATGCTCTGCACACAATAAGCGCTCAGTAAATAAGAATGACTGCCTGACTGACTAACCCACAGGTTCCAATGGGATCTCAGCCCTGGGGCTGCAATCTGCTTTTGGCTATTCTCCGGAGAAAACGACCAACAAGGGTGTTTACGGGGCACCCATTGAGTGCTAGGTACTGTACTAAACCCTTGAGAGAGTAGAATCTAATGGGAGAGGCAGGTAGATAGTGAAAGTCAGAAGAACAAGTCTAATCATGTATGAGCATCCTCATTCTCCCCTTCACTCAGAGTCTGATAAGATGGCGAGACATTTCATGATTAAGCTGAACAGCACAGCTCTTACTACCTGCTATTTATCGGTTTTGACAGATACAGAATTGGACATCGGGAATTAATGGATTTAACTGTCTCCCCCAAATTCACCTAAATACAAGGAACAATGCAGTTTTTGTTAGTTGAGCTTAAAAAAAGGCCAGCGGCCATATTTCTGTACAAAATATCATTATTATGATTATTACCATTATTATTGTTTTTGTTTAGCATTTGCAGAATGTCAGACACTATCCTAAGAACTGGGTTAGATACAAGTTAATCAAATCAGACTCAGTCCCTGTCCCACATGGGGCTCAAAGTCTAAGTAGGTAGGGTGAACCAATGAGGAAATGGAGGCACAGCGAAACAAAATGACTTGCCCAAGAGCTGGGATTAGAACCTAGGCCCTCTGACTCCCAGGCCCAAGCTCTTTCCACTAAGCTGTGCTGTTCCAGTGCTTAGAACAGTGCTTGGCACATAGTAAGCGCTTACCCAAGACCATAATTATTATACTAGGACCTTGTTTTTATGCTAGCAGGCTGAATTCCAAGTGCTACTGTACCTAACTTACCTCTGGGTCATTTTCTCCAAGTAACTCAAATGAAGCGGCTAGAAGCCCAGTGCCTGCTTTGAAACCCCGCCCTCCGACACCCAAAAAGTCAGTCCAAGGAGACCTGGAAGTTAAAGTGTAAGTTCCTCGTGGGCAGGGAATGGGTTGCCTTTGTTTTGTAGTTCTCAAGCACCAACAGTTTACTGCAGGGCTTTGCACCCAGGGGACTCTCAATCAACATTATTACTACAACTTAACTGTTGGTTTAAACTTTCCTCTTCTGGGCTCCTGGAGGGAATGGGCCTTTCGAAAAGCATCTAGGTCAGACACCTTTCCTGATAGCTCTGCTTCTTTTTTCATCTTTCTCATGCATATGACCAGAAATAAATTACTAGATAAGTGCTCAAAAAAAACCAACCCACCTCTCTGTATGCATTTTTTTTTTCACCCAGAGGAATACAAACCAATACACAAAACTCGCAACAGTCTGTAGAATTTCTCAGAGATTATTTCACAGCAAGCGGGCAGATCTCTTCTTGGAAATCTCTACCCTTGGAGATCTAATTCATAGTAATCCTTTTCTTCTTGTATCTCATGGATTAAGTCTTCTGTTCCAGCATGACAGATTTATAAAAAAACCCCACCTAATTACTAGGTGCTTGCAAAATCTTTTTGCCGGTATTATAAATAATAGCGCAAGGTCCCTGGCTGCATACAAAGAATGGAAATCAGCACTGTTCCTATTTAAAATACCATAAAAAAAACCTAACAATTGAATTACTGCCTTATGTTCAATCATGAACCGTGAAATTAGTTGGTATTACCAATGTTTTGCAACTCAGACCCTTAAACGGATTATAATTCAGAACTACTGAAATTTATTTTACTAAATCTGGGTACTTCTTTCCTATATAGACTTCGGCTGCATCGCCAACCCTATCAGGCATCAATGAAAACCAGAATCTACATGGGGAAAAAATATAGTTTTTGACCCTTTAACTTACTTAAAATCCCCTGTAAATTTCAAAGAAATTTATGTGTGTCAGATTGAGTCATTTTTTTGCTACAATTTGGTAGCCTTGTTCATGAAGAACTTTGTGTTATGGGAAAATTGCATTATAATAACCACTGAGTCAATGAGAATTCATGGGTTAGTGGGCGGATGGATTAAAGATACAGTCGTGTCTAATGTTTTCTGATAAAATATCTACATTATTGCTATATCCACCACTAGAAGAATGCTCCACACCCTTTTCACTGATTACTTTACTGTAGTCATTTTGTAAAGTTGTAAAAACGCACAACAAGCCCCAGTGGAAAGAGGACCTGGTAGTCAGGGGGATTGAGGTTCTAATCCCAGCTCTGCCATTTGCTTGCAGTGCAACCTTGGGCAAGTCATTTAACTTCTCTGCCTTTCAGTTTCTTCACCGTAAAATGGGAATTCAATTCCTATTCTCCCTCCTACTTAGACTGTGAGCCCCAAGTGGGACAGGTACCGTACCTGACCTGATTAGCTTGTATCTACCCCACCGCTTGATATAGTGCTTGACACATAAACACTTAACAAATAGCACAATTACTAGTATTACTGCACAGTACGGCTGAGGCGGAACCCAGGAAGCATAACAGAAGCCATGGCCAAAGCCATGAACGTGTAAACATCTGTTTCTTCCTAAACTGAATCCACCTGGACCAGTGTGAATCGCCTTACACGCTGAACAGACTGGTGTTGTGAGAATATGATTATATTCTCATGATACAAATTTGTGATTGGCACATTTGGTGAGCGAAAGTTCTCAATTGTTATTAATTTTACCAGTCCTGTAAAGTCTGCTATTTATTTTTCCCATTTGGCACCGCTACCCAACGATGCAAAGAGATCTCCCCAGGTGATCAGATGAGCAGATCTCGGTGCTTCTTGAGCCTATCTATCCAGAGTCAGATTTCTTTTGTTGGTTTTCTGTCAGTGGTGAAGCATATACGCTGATGAGGGCAGCAAAAGATCATCAGTCATTCACTTATGCCTCAGGGAAAGTTTGAGAAACCTGATAATCAGCCCAAAGAGCCCCAAACTCCCTGGTCTGCGACACGGTGGTTCCTAATTTGACCTCAAATTCCTGAGAGACTTAAAGGCCCCCCCCGTTCCACAAAAAATGCACATACACACATCTTTAAGAGGATCTGCCGCAGGTATGGAAAGATGTAGTGGAATCATTTGCAGCCCACCCAGTCCTGGATCAGGACTTGGATTTTCAGGTCCACGAATCAAGAGTGCCCTCAGCTGCTAATTGTCCCCAGATAAACATGCAGCCACAGTGGACTGTTGCCTAGCAACAAAGAACGGACAGTCAAGCCCTCCATATCCAAAGCCACATTAATACCAGTGCAGACTTACAAAGATGTAAACCCACCCAAATTTGGGGTTAATTTACATGAATTCCCCAACACCGCCCGCAATAGATAAAGCTGGTTGGGAAGCTTGAAGGTGGCAGGTCAAAAACGAAACAAAACCGAGGGCAACTTTTCCAGACGCGGGGTGAACATTCAGAGTTACTTAGAGGGGAAAGCAGATTAGAGGGGGTCAAGCAAAGAATTGGAGGAGAAGTGGAGGCGACGGATATAAACGATTCGCTCAAGGAGTTTTTCCATGGCTCATTCATTAGGAGAAGTAGCACGGCTCTAGTGGAAAGAGCACGGGCCTGGGAGTCAGAAGGACCTGGGTTCTAATCCCGGCTCCGCCACTTGCCTGCTGTGTGACCTTGGGCACGTCACTTAGTTACCTCATCTGTAAAACGAGGATTAAGACTGGGAGCCCCATGTGGGATAGGGACTGAGTTCAATCTGATTAGCTTGTATCTACCCCAATGCTCAGTACAGTGCCTGACGCACAGTAAACACTTAACAAATACCATAATTATCATTATCTTTAATTTCGTAGATATTTCAAAAGAAGCATGGTCACCGGTGAACCACTGAGTATGGGATTCAGCTTCAGAAGGCCCTTCCAGGGAGGCAAAACACCACACTAACCACTCTGAAGACTACAACAGAGTCAGAAAAGATGATCCCCACCCTCCAGAAGCTTACAGTCTGGCCAAGCGGGTCATTGTGCCAAACAGTGAGTCAACATTCCTGGGCTCTTCAAAATTTGAGTTCCAATATATTCAGTTGGGGTGCAAAACCAGCTCTGAAATTTGCCGCACGAAGAGATCAGATGAGGAAGACCAGCAGGTCACGGAGCGATGGTATGAAGAAATTGGAAAAAGAGATGACAAAGGCAATAGTAATAGCAAATGCAAAAAATGCATGTGGAAAGGAGGCTCTATCTGAATGAAATCTCATAAATAATTTGGAATAGAGATTGCTATCATCTCAAAGGGTCTGAACCCACTTTTCTATCGTCAAGGCAACCGATGTGTCACTGCATAAATAACAAGGTAATGTGGGAATAACAAGAACATCAAAACTCTAAATGAGAAGCACAAATTATTATAGAGGTGAATTTAATAAAGATAAAGAGAAAAGGTGCTTTGTTCAAACTAACTTTTGCCAGTAAGAAAATGAAAAATGCTCTTCTACTTTGAGGATGCTAAACCCCCTTTTTGTTTCTTTCAGAAAGCACCGAGGACAACATAAACACTCTTCTTAAGCTGTTTTAAAATCCCCACGGACTCCCCGAATTTTGCTAAAGCCAGGAGGCGGGGCCATTTGCTGTATTCTTAAAGTCCACGGCTGCCCTGTATGCTTGGCAGGTTTGATAAAAAGCCATCAATTTGCCATTTATCAAGTAGCCACAATGTACTGAGCACTCTGCCAACAAAATCATTCCTGTCCTCATGGAGCTTGAATTTTTCATGAAATTGAAGTTATATTCAATTGCCTTTTCTTCTCTCTCTCTCTCTTTTTTTTTTTGGTAGAAAGATCAAGACTGGCGTCTGAGTAAGGTGAGCAGGGCCTTCAAGCGGGTGGGCGTCAGGCTGAACAGGAAACGGGGAGGGGACAAAGGAACCGGGAGAGGTATTTTGTTTCCCAATACCTAACGGAGTGAGGCTTACTGACGATAGAGCTAAATTGTGAAAAGATAGTAGGCTTAAAGCGATTCAAGTTAAAGAAGAAATATGAAGCAAATGAACAGATAATTGCATGAGTGCTGAGCATCTGATGGGATGGCATGATTGGGCAGGTGGGAGGATGGTTTTGTTCCTAATGAAGTTATAACAAGAGCTGCATAAAGATCTGCAGCCTCAACAACTTAGTTCAACTCCCTCCCAAGGCCCTAATGTGTATTTGGACCCAACTTTACTCTAGGGTTATTGCTTCTCATGAAACATTTGTGACGTGCAGACAAAGCACTCGACGACAATGGATCCTGATTTCAAGGAGTTAACTTTTACGTTATCAAATTCCTCCATTGTATATGTCCAAGGGTACCAATTGAGTCATTTTCGGATGGTTTCTTAAACAAGAAAAAAACTTAAAATGAAATCATAAAGTCTGAATGAGCAGTGGAGTGGAAGGGTTTAGGATGCATTATTTAACTGACAAAATTTCCAAGTATTCCTTTCAAGGAAAAATCAATGAGAAACTGTTTTTGCTCTATTAACTTCAGTCTGACTCTCCATAAAAGCTTGGAGCAGAGATTCCTTGAAATCGTTGGTTTTTGTAAAATGGCTCTACCACGCTCCAGGTCTCGGCTCTTCCTCCCTTGGGTCAGGATTTTTCCGATTACTGGATCGGAACTCCTAATAGAATGAGGAGGCCATATTTGGGGAGCTCAGAGTGGGTCAGGAAGCAAGGTCAGGCCAAAAGTCAGAATATTATTTTTATTCCTTTTGTTCTCCCTTGAGTAAACTATTTTGTGTCTGTCTCTTCCCACCCATCCACCAAACCAGCCCCATTAAATCCTTGAAGGCAAGGATCAAATTCCATTTTACTCTCCTGGGTGTTAGTATCCATTGAGTTCTATTTATTGAGCGCTTACTGTGTGCAGAGCACTGTACTAAGTGCTTGGAAAGTACAATTCAGCAAAAAATAGAGACAATCCCTGCCCACAACAGGCTTACAGTCTGGGTACACCATAGGTGATCAATGAATACTACTGACTGATTGATTGTTGAGGGGATCAAAAACAGAGTTATGAGCAACAATATGCCTTGTAATCAGGAAGACGAGATGCTGATTGGCTCAGAAGCATTAATAGAAACTCCTTCACTGAGACAAGGATAGAGTTTGTTGATTAAAATCTCTTGATGAGTGAGGGTGTTGTTTCTGAAAGATTTTGCTAATAACTGCACATATTAGAAAAGACTTACGGTAAGGCACCTTTTCTTTCAACTAATAAAAGCCTTCCAGAGTAGAGAGCAAGAAGCACCTCTTTATTTAGGGACTGCAATATTTTTGATTCTATGTAAAAGGACACAGATGATTACAGTACTGATTCAGTGCTAACTCTGGGTCAGGCACAGTGCTTGGTGCAGGAGTTGATACAGAATAAACAGATCAAACACAGTCCCCATCCCCAACGGGGCTCACAACTTAAGAGGAGGGAAGAGCAGAGGGGGGGGGTCTTACCCCTATTTCACAGATGAGGAAACCAAGGCCCGGAGAGATTAAGTGACCTTCCCGAAGTCACAACCAAAGATAGTACCAATGGATCTTTATAGGTACGTTTTCACATATACAACCCATTCTGTTTGCAAACATCTATCCAGGAAATCTTTGTTTACGAGTGAAATTGGACATATCAATATGACATTTTGAGCACTTGTCTCCTTTCTGTATGAAAGCACGATGAGTAATCTAAAATTCACAAATATCTGTGATCCACAGGCAGCAACCACCCAACGCTCCCTCTGGACCTTCCCCTCCCCATCCCTCTCCTACTATCCTTTCCCAACCAGACCCCAAGCTTCAGGTGAGGAATTGTTTTCACCCACTAGCCGGGCTCCCTTCCCTGCTTGAAGGTGTAACTCGCTGGGTGCAGAACATCATACTAGCAAAACAAAATAAACAGGTCCTTTTGCTGAGAGCACCAGAGATCTAGGTTTGAGCTAAAGGCCAATAAACAAACAAGCATGATTAATCCCAATCCTATCCCAGGGAAAACAAACAGTGCTGCCGCAATCCCCCAATTTACCTAAGGATTCAGTTAAGCAGTCTTATCCTCTCCCAGCTCCCTGAGCCTCCATCTTTCTACGAGATGCACTGATCCCAAATCTCAACATTGCTCCCAACCCCGACATTGGGATGCTTGATTCTCTCCTGTTTGTTGACTTGCACAATGTATCCATTTCCCAGTTCTGGAAATCTGGACAGATTCACGCTCCTGGGCCCTGGAGGGGGCACAGAGTGCAATGAATTTTTCCCGGTTAGGGTCAGTAAACTCTCTAGATTGTTGTCTCATTTGTTTTTTCTGGTATTTTCTTCAGTGATTGGGTGTATGCCTATCTTCTAAGTGCTAATTGAAAATATGTTTATGTTCATTCATTCAATTGTATTTACTGAATACTTATTGTGTGCAGGGCACTGTACTAAGCACCCGGGAAAGCACAATACAACAATAAACAGTGACATGTTTATGTCCGTCTCCTATGTTAGACGGTAAGCTCTCTGTGGGCAAGAACTCACTTGGTCACTACTTTCTTTTAGTACCTTTTAGTCTTTGCAGGGTGGGGGTGGAGTTAAGGTATTTGTTAAGTGCTTACTATGTGCCAGACATTATACTAAGTGCTGGGTAGATTCAAGGTAATCAGGTTGCACACAGTCCCTGTCCTACATGGGGCTCACAGAATCAATACTTATTTTATAGTTGGGGAAACTGAGACCCAGAGAATTAAAGTGACTTGCCCAAGATCACAGAGCAAACAAGTGGCGGAGCTGGAATCAGAACCCAGGTCCTTCTGACTCTCAGGCCCGTGCTCTGTCCACTAATTCACACTGCTTCTCCGGTTGTCTTTCTCTTTTGAAGATGACCCCACTCACCGATGCTAAATTCATGTGTTTGTGAGTGTGTGCGCATTTGCCTGAAAAGGCCAAGGGGAGAGTCACAATCTTGGCCACTGTTTTGAACACAAAACTCCTGTCCTTAGTTATTTTGTCATGCTTAATATTTGCAGTGTCTGCCTTTATTTTCTCTCTTACCTTATCTTCTCTCCTTTCTTTCCAAGCTCTTGCTGGAAGAGAGGCACTCCTCTGACAGCAGTACAAAGTGATGCCTTAGCCAGGAGATGTGATTTCAGAAGGGCTTGATGACGGGGAGAGCTGTGCTTGTCATGAGGAACCTCCAGGTAAGAAGCATTCATTCATTCAATAGTATTTATTGAGCGCTTACTATGTGCAGAGCACTGCACTAAGCGCTTGGAATGTACAAATCGGTAACAGATAAGAGACAGTCCCTGCCCTTTGACGGGCTCACAGTCTAATCGGGGGAGACGGACAGACAAGAACAATGGCAATAAATAGAATCGAGGGGAAGAACATCTCATTAAAACAATGGCAAATAAATAGAATCAGGGTGATGTACATCTCATTAAACAAAATAAATAGGGTGATGAAGATATATACAGCCGAGCGGACGAGTACAGTACTGAGGGGATGGGACGGGAGAGGGGGAGGAGCAGAGGGAAAGGGGGGAGAAGAGGGTTTAGCTGCGGTGAGGTGAAGGGGGGTAGAGGGAGCAGAGGGAAAAGGGGAGCTCAGTCTGGGAAGGCCTCTTGGAGGAGGTGAGCTTTAAGCATACTGTGGCGGTGGTGCTCCGGACTAACAGAGGGGCAATGGGGCAAGGAAGTTGAGTTTGGGCCAGAGGGGAGAGTTGAGGGAAGGGATCTGGATATCTAAAGAGGGGAGGTTAAGCATGCAAATGATACTCGATGGCTTGAGAAGCGGAGCGGGTCCAATGCTATCGTGGCATTATTTATTATATGCTAGACCACAAGTTCTTGAGGGTCGGAACTGGGTCTGCCAGGTCTTCGTTCAGTTCCCGGCGCACAGGGAGAGCTCAGTAAATAGCACCGATTTACAGACGCTAAGCTCCGTACAGTATTAAATACTGAGATAGATCAAAATAATCAGATCGGGCACGGTTCCTGCCCAAGACAGGCCCGTCGTCTAAGATGGAGGAAGCACAAGTATTTTACGGAGGGGGAGAGTGAGGCCCAGAGAAGTTAAGCGACTTGCCCGAGGTCACACAGCAGGAAAGTGGTAGAGCTGGTATCAAAGCCCGGGTCTCCTGCCACCCAATCCCTAGAGACTGGAAGTCTCTGGGTGGTGAGAGAAGGGTTTGTTTTTTTTTTCAGGAGAGGGCTCGTGGAAGAGAAGGCAGGACAGGAGGTTGTGGTCGGGAACTGATAATTCAGAGATGATGAGGTTAGAGATGGTGCAATAATAATAATAATAATGTCGGCATTTTTAAGCGCTTACTATGTGCAGAACACTGTTCTAAGCACTGGGGTAGATACAGGGTAATCAGGTTGTCCCACGTGAGGCTCACAGTTAATCCCCATTTTACAGATGAGGTAACTGAGGCCCAGAGAAGTCAAGTGACTTGCCCACAGTCACACAGCTGACAAGTGGCAATAACTGGTGATGAGATCTAGTGTGTGTCCACATTGGAGGTGAGTTAAAACTGCGTCTTACCTCCTTCTGCAGTGATGGATAAGGACCAATCATTCGTATGTCGGGGATGTCAGTTAAAATGGCCGAGGTGCAGAGAACAGCAGGATGACTCTGCTTCCGAGGTTTAAATCCCCGATGGAAGGAGGACGGCTGAGGTGCCTATTTACGTTTGCCCTCGGGGGACTGGAGAGCAAGATAGAGCGTCAGAGCATAAATTGCTTGCTCCCAGTGACACGGTAGTTTCTGTATAATATGTGCTTGTGCCTCAAATGCTTCTAGTTAACCTTGTTTTATAAGTCTCTAGGCTTAAGGATATTTAACTTCCCCATGACTCTTGGCTTTACAAACGGTCTGGGCTCCTTTCTACTCTTCTGCTGTCACGTTTTACCCACCCTCTTTCCTCCAGCTCCGGAAGTGCTCGGCTAGTTGGGAGAGAGGCATCCGCAGTTTCCTGGACCCTTGGTTCCACTGTTTTTCGGCTGAAAATATTTTTTCTCCCTAGGTTTGATTTTTTTTTAACTTTCCTCGCTTCCAGGGAAACAGCATGGCCTAATGAAAAGAGCATGGGCCTGGGAGGCAGGACACCTGAGTTTTAATCTCAGCTCTGCCCTCGCCTGCTGTGTGACCTCAGGCAAGTCACTTAACTTCCCTGTGAACGGTTTCCTCATCTATAAAATGGGGGTTCAGAACCTCTTCTCCCTTCCCCTTAGACTGTGAGCCTCGTGTGGGGCAGGGACTGTGTCCGACACAATCATCCCGTACCTACCCTAGGGCTTGGTACTAGAGAAGCAGCGTGGCTTAGTGGAAAGAGCATGGGCCTGGGAGTCAGAGGACGAGGGTTCTAATCCTGCCATTTGTTTGCTGTGTGGCCTTGGGCAAGCCACTTAACTTCTCTGTGCCTCAGCTATCTCATCTGCAACATGGGGATTAAGACCGTGAGCCCCACGTGGCACAACCTGATGACCTTGTATCTGCCCCAGCGCTCAGAATAGTTCTTGGCACATAATAAGCGAGTAACAAATATCATTATTATTATTATGTGCTGAGCGCTTATTGTGTGAACAGAACAGTACTATGCGTTTGGGAATGTACTATATAACAATAAACAGTTGTAGCCCCTATCCACAACGAGCTCACAGTCTAGAGCAGGGGAGACAGATATAAACACAAACAAATCAAACAGTTAGGATTACCATCTCCACGCCGGGCAGGGACTATGTGCTACCTTATAACCTTGTATCTACCCCAGTGCTTACAACAATCCTCGGCTCATAGTAAGCGGTTAACGAATACCGCAATTATTATGTGCATGAGATCGCAATGAATAGTTCAGATTACATTCTGAAGATGCTCTTTTCCTATCATTTGTGGGGAATAACAATAGCAGGGAAACGGAAAGCGGACTCACCGTCTGTTTTTTGGTAGGGAGCAACACAAAGCCAGTATTTAATTTTTTTTTAATTGTATAAAGCATAGTGCAGGGGGTCATTGCTTGGCCCAGGGACGATACAGGCAGGGGGACTCAGCAACGTACGGTTCTAATTGAAGTGTTCAAACCAACAAAATGGCCTCTCCTAAACCCCTCATAGTGATTCTATCCTTCTTGGATAAACGAGAAACATGCGGAGTTTGACTCATTCATTCATTCTTACTGAGCATTTACTGTGTTCAGAACACTATACTAAGCACCTAGGAGAGTACAATAAGCAATAGACACACTCCCCGCCCACAATGAGCTTACAGTCTAGAGGGGGAGCTGGACATTGATATAAATAAATGACAGACATGTACATAAGTGCTGTGGGGCCGAAGAGGGGAATGAATGAAGGGAACAAGTCACGGTGATTCAGGAGGGAGAGGGAGAAGAGGAAAGAAAGGTTTAATCAGGGTCACGTGTCCGGCTCCAGCCCGGGATGGCTGCTGAGATTAAGCGGGAATAGGTAACACCCCGCCCGCTCCCCGCAGTAGTCGATTCACCACATCTACCCCTCAGGCACTTGTCCTGGTTATAAAAACTCCAACAACATCTATTTGGAACAGAGATTTCAATTTGAACAGCAACGGTAACTGTGGAGAGGAATCTTCAACCAGATCTGGGACTATGCACACCTCTCCCTGATGGCTCAGCAGCTTCCCGGTGTTGACATCATCCACAGGGCCTTCCTCGTTCTCTGCCTTCCAGACCGTAAGCTCGCTGTGGGCAGGGAATGCGTCTGTTACACTGTACTCTCCCAAGCGCTTACTACAGTGCACTGCACACAGTAAGCGTTCAATAAATTTATTCATATTTATTGAGCGCTTACCGTGTACAGAGAACTGGGAGAGTACAATTCGGCAAAAATAGAGACAATGCCTACCCAACAACGGGCTCCTAGTCTAGAATATGACTGACTGACTCTGCAGACCAAAATGTCACCTCCCTTTCCTTCTGGAAGGCTCACAGGGTGAGCCCCTTATCTTCCCGGATCTGGGTTTTTATTCACTCTTTCAAATTCCGCCTCCTTGCACAGTTCCTCCCCTGCAATTGGATGTGATCCAGCTGATGTCTTCATATCAGTGACTGGTTCCTGCGGTAAAATGGCTTTCCCCCTGGGCAGGGGCCTAAGGAGGGATGGGTTTTCTAATTTGGCCAGTTTCTAACATTTTCCACCCATCTAATTGTGGGGCCTGGTCTGGGGCCACCAGGCAACCCGCTGGAGGAGTCTAACCCGCCAAGAGCTCCTGCTTTCGAGCCTACCACATGACATCAAATCTATGAGAGAACCAAGAAGCCGAGAAGGCAAGAAGCCCAGCCTTCCCTCAGAGCCACACTGCCCCTCACAGTCTGGACACTTTCCTTTAAGCCTCGGCTGCTCGCCACACTGTCAGATCTTCGTTCAAAGAAGCTCGAGAGGTCGAAATTTAATTCGGGATATTCAATTACCGGGACTTCATGTAGGAATGCGGGAAGTGAAATATACTAACTCGCTCCTTCTGCTCTGTCTCTTCCAATTATATTTCTCTCTTTCGCAAAGTAATCATATTGAGAGGTCGATCTTCATTTCCTGCTTTGTTTGGGTTGGTAATTGTTTGGACGTTTCTAGCACCGACTGGCCCAAAGAACGAGGTACCCAAGTGAAGACAGGAACCTTTCTGTATGTCCAGCCTCAGTACTTCCGTATATATGCATATTCAATTAATCAAGTGAATTAATTGAGCACTTACTGTGCTCAGAGCACTATATTAAACACTTGGGAAAGAGTTGGTAGACATGATCCCTGACCACGATAAGTTCACGGTCTACCGGGGGAGATTTTAAAATAGATTAGGGACAGGGAAAAGAAAAGAGTAGAAGAATATTTACATAAGCAGTGTAGGGTTGGGGTGAATATCAAAGTACGGAGGGGTACAGAGCCAAGTTCAGAGTTGAAGCAGAGGCGAGGATGGGAAGGAGAAATACAGGGCTTAATCTGGGAAGGCTGGAGGAGATGGGATTTTAGAAGAGTTTTGAAGGCGGGGAGAGTGGCGGACTGACAGATCTACAGGGGCAGGGAGTTCCAGGTCCAAGAAAATGCTCAGTAAATACCTTCAGTACTACTACGGAGAGAAACTCTTGGGGAAGATCCCTTAAAAGGAAGACATTCCAGCCAGATTTGCCATGTGGAAGTAGAAAGATGCACATTCACAATGAGGGAAATAAATAATCCTTTATGTTCTTTGGTATCAGAAAAAGTGACACTTCCTTCAAATAACTTCACACCACTGATCCTTTGAGCTGGTTTCTCGTGTGAGAGGAGATCTCCAGCAACACTGGGTCTGAGCTATATTGGTTCAACGGGTGCCAAAATCCACTCCCAGACGCAGAAATACCAAAGAGACATTTACTAGCTGCTTTTATTGCTTCTCTAAAGACAAACCAGGGCTTGGGGGGAAAGAGCACTGTAAGCGGTGATGCTCTCTGAAACTGTTATTCTAGATATAGGTAGGTTATAGTAGTCTGGTTTCCTGCCAAAAATATCTTCAACAACTAAAAACCTGGAGCGGTGTGAAGCTTTGGATGAGAATTTACGGTTGGAATGGTGACTCTCTGCTGCGTTCCCTTGCCAGAACATTTTTATGACCAAGCTTAACTATAAACATGTCTGAAAAGCACTCCTGTGGGCGTAAATTCTGGCCGGGGTAGTGACCCTGTCTGCGTTTGGCCGTGCAGATTGAAATTCAGAGAATAGGAAGGATTTCACAGCATGCTGTCCAGCAGCGAAGGATTGTCACGCATGCTGGAGAAGCACCGTGGCGTAGGTGATAGAGCACGGGCCTGGGAGTCAGAAGGACCTGGGTTCTAATTCCGCCTCTGCCACTGGTCTGCTGGGTGGCTCTGGGCAAGTTACCTCATCTGGAAAATGGGGATGAAGACTGTGAGCCATCTGTAGGACAGGGACCGTGTCCAATCCAATCACCTTCTTCCAACCCCAGGGCTTAGTATAGTGCCTGGCACATAGTAAGCGCTTAAACAAATACCACTATTATTATCATTATCATTATTATTTGGGAAAGTACCACATAAGCAAGGGACATAGACCTCGTCCTCAAAATCCAACAATTACTCTCCCCCTACCCCTCCTCAAAACCTGATTGAAGGCACAACTCCTCCTAAAGGCCTTCCCAGACTAAGCCCCTCCTTTCCTCTTCTCCCACTCCCTTCTTTGTCACCCTGACTTGCTCCCTTGGTTCCTCCCCACTCCCAGCCCCACAGCACTCAATAATAATAACAATGATGGTATTTGTCAAGCGCTTACTATGTGCAAAGCACTGTTCCAAGCGCTGGGGGAAATCAAGGTGATCCGGTTGTCCCTCGTGGGGCTGACAGTTTTAATCCCCATTTTACAGATGAGGTAACTGAGGCACAGAGAAGTTAAGTGACTTGCCCAAAGTCACCCAACTGACAAGCGGTGGAGCTGGGATTAGAACCCAAAACCTCTGACTCCCAATCCCGGGCTCTTTCCACTGAGCCACACTGCTTCTCACTTAGTTACATATCCGTTATTTATTAATTTGTCTTCATGTCTGTCTCCCCACCTTCCACATTCCTGCCCAGGGAATGTGGGCAGGGCAGGGAATCCTTCCTATTCTCTGCATTTCAATCTGCATGGCCAAACACACAGACAGGGTCACTACCCCTGGCCAGAATTTACGCCCACAGGAGTGCTTTTCAGACACGTTTATGGTTAAGCTTGCTCATAAAAGTGTTCTGGCTAGGGAACACAGCAGAGAGTCACCATTCCAATCATATATATACAACAATATATTGCTGTATTATACTCTCCCAAGTGCTCAGTACGGTGCTCTGCACACAGTAAGGGCTCAATAAATACAACTGAATAAATGAATGAAATAAGTCACTCCAACCCTTTGCCTGGAGAGCCCCACTGAATCCACCAGACCCCGACCTGCCCGTTGTCAAATGCCAAGTTGCGACAGTGAAAGAAGAAAAGAAACAGGATCGAAGGAGTGGAGATGGGGGAAAAATGATGCGTCTGTTTCCTTTTCTAAAGGAGAAGAATACCCTAACAGCTTTGAGTAAATGTCAACCCAACAGGCCCAGGAGTCGACTATTCTTTATCATTCACTGATTGCTAGGAGATGTGTTTGGGGGAGGAGAAAGAAACTGAGAGATGAAAATCCTATTAAAGCTTGTTGGTTAAAAGATTGGAATCTGTCAGGTTGTGATAACTCTCCATATTCTACTCTAAATTCAGGATCCTACACTACAATGGGAGAGCTACTAAAAACCCTGGGTCAGGGCATACGTTAATACTTCACAGATGGATATCTTTAACCTTCTGGTTGTGCTACCCACATCAATCTTCTCCCGAGGCTACCCTGCCTGAGTTAGAGCAGAAAATTTCACTAGTAGCCGGTAGATCTGACGAACCTTCTAAATTTCTAAGCTCAAATGGGAAGATAAGACTGCTAGATCAATAGGTGTTAATAATAATAATAATGTTGGTATTTGTTAAGCGCTTACTATGTGCAGAGCACTGTTCTAAGCGCTGGGGTAAACACAGGGGAATCAGGTTGTCCCACGTGGGGCTCACAGTCTTAATCCCCATTTTACAGATGAGGGAACTGAGGCACAGAGAAGTTAAGTGACTTGCCCAGAGTCACACAGCTGACAAGTGGCAGAGCTGGGATTTGAACTCATGAGCCCTGACTCCAAAGCCCGTGCTCTTTCCACTGCGCCACGCTGCTCCTCAGGTGTTGTGTTTCACTGTGCACAACGGTCACTCCCAATATTCCCATCTGGTGTGAAAAACACAAAATTTGTTTTCCCTTAAGCAGACCGTTAAAAGGATGTGGCTTATGATTGAGGACTTGGGGCATATTTAACAGGAATGAGAGATAGAGAGAAACTGCAGTAGGGCAGCATATGGATTCTGCATTCCTTTCTCTGAAGAGTTACCGACGTTATCCCACATCACCTCTCGAAATTTAAGCGAGGTTGTAGGTGCAGATGGAACACAGCTTGTTTATTTGTAAAAGTACTTCCGCTATTTGTCCAGTGGAAAGAGCACTACTCCGGGAATCAGAGAACTAACTTCATCTTCGTCTATCGCGTCGCCAACCTCTCGCCCACATCCTGCCTCTGGCCTGGAACACCCTCCCTCTTCAGATCCAAAAGACAACTACCTTCTTCACCTTCAAAGCCTTATTGAAGGTACATGTCCTCCAAGAGGCCTCCCCTGACTAACCCCACAACTCCTCTTCTCCAGCTCCCTTCTGCATCACCCTGATTTGCTCCCTCTATTCACCCCTCCTTCGGGCCCACATCATTTACGTACATATCCGTAATTTACGGATTTACATTAACGTCTGCCGCCTCCCCGCCAAGACTGTAAGTTCGTTGTGGGCAGGAAATGTGTCTACCAACTCCGTTAGATTGTTATATTGGACTGTCCCAAGTGCCTAGTACAGTGGACTGCACACAGTAAGTGCTCACTAAATAGGATTGGTCTTCAAATCCCATAAGCCCAAGAATATATAGGTGACGTCTTTTATACTCCCCCTATATCTAGCAGGTCCTCCACAGCCCTGCTGTTGATCCAGAGGCCAAAGCACTGCTCTCTGAATCAGCTGACCTGTTTTCTAGTCCTGCTTCTGCCTGAAGCTGGCTAACATGGGGAAGACATGACGAGCCCATGCTTCCGTGCTGCACCGTTGCTGGCCTCCTCGCTCCGTGCACTCTGGGCCACAGGGGGAACGCGACGGGTACAGACCAGAGCGTGCCAGTGACGAAACAACAAGGTCTAGTGGATAGAGCACAGACCTGGGAGTCCGAACGACTTGGGTTCTAATTCCGGCTCCGGCACTTGCCTGCTGCGTGACCTGGGGCGAATCACTTCACTCCTCTGTGCTACAGTTACCTTCTCTGTCAAATGGAGAGTAGGACTGAGCCCCACGTGGGACATGGACTGTGTCCAACTGATTAACTTGTATCTTCCCCAGCGCTTAGTACGGTGCCTACTTCATAGTTAGTGCTTAACAAATACAATTAAAATTAAAAAAATTAAAATGCCGCACAAATCACCAATACTACAGTGCATTCTTCTGCGCAGGATCTCAGTCCTTAGGCCTCAGGACCGAGGCTCCTGTGTCATTCCTGATGGGAGAGTCCATCTCCCTGGCACTTAGTATAATATCCTGCACACAGGAAGAACTCAACAAATACAACTGATTGCTCATCATCTAAGCAAAGAGATGTCTTGCCATTGCAGTCCCTTTGATGTTTGGGAAAGATTAATTTCTGTACCATTATCAAATTTTTTCCCGGGTTAGGGGTTATGTCAGACATTTATGCTACCAGATGTGCCCTCATTCATAGCCGCGACAGTAGAAGTGACGGTAATTACTGAGCACCTTCTGTACTTTACCAAACAATATACTGTACAGATGCCCTTGGGAAAGAACCACACAAGCATCAACCATATTCCCTGCCCAGGAGGAGCTTACATTCCAATGGGGGAAGGTGGCATAATACAGCATCTTTTTTCATAAAAACATCTTCAATTTAAATGCTGTCAATCACTGCTACGGTCATCACCTTCAATTTCCCATGATTACAAAGAACTGAAAATGCAAAGCAATATCTAACCTGAAGAGAAGGTCCCTCCGACATACCTGGCAGTTATCACCCTTCCACTTTGATTCACAAATCCCAGTGAAAAGAACCCTCCTTTCGGTACCATTTTACTGTGAACACAGTCTGCTGAACATACCATTCTAGTCTCAAGTAATTATTTGCCTGTTCACATTCGAGTACTCTATGACTGCATCAGCACCATGGAAGGACAGCGCAGAAAAATTCAGGAGAAAGAATGTAGCTAAATTACACGCAGATTATTCTGATCTTTATATAACTCAGGTTAAAGAAAATACAAAACACGTAAAAAAGGTAGGCGTTGCAAATTGCTATGCAATTAGCAGGGAGAAGTGCAATTAGCATGGCTTTCAATGATCACATAGAAAATCACACTCGAAGCTTTTCTCGAGTAGGCCGAGCGGAACGGAGCAAGGGTGAGCCTAGGATGTGGAGCCAAAATTGGAATCCATGTCAAAATGCTACACAAACTTCTTCGCTTCCTTTATACCACTGGCTTTGATTTGAGAGGGGGTTGTTTTGTTTTTCTTGTGTAATTTCCTTCTGAGTTTTCTTCTAGTTGGGTAAACTGCTGTGAATGTGATAAAGGAGGGCAGGTGCTAAGCAGACACCCGAGGGGAATCAGTGAAGCGGGGGAATGGTGAGAGTCCTTTCCCTCCACTTTAGACAGGGTGTGCTCCTGTATCAGGTGGGATTGAGGAGGAAGAGGCGGAAGTGGAGGGAGAGGAGGAAAAGGAAGAAAAGGAGGAGAGGAGGAACAGGAGGAGGAGAGGAGGAAAAGGAAGAGGGGAAGAAAGGAAGAGAAGAAGAGGAGGAAGAGGAAGAGACGGAAGAAGAGAAGGAGGAAGAAGAGGGGGATTTATTGAGTGGCCACTGGGTGTAACACACTGAACGAAGAGCCTGGGAAGTACAAAGCAGAAGTGATACATTCCCTGCCAGCAGGGGATTTATATTTTAATGGGGGAAAGAGACATTTACATAGACTATTTACAAATAGAGTAATCCAAGTAAAAGATGGAAGGCTCCAGTGAACAGCATACATAAAAAAGTGCTCAGGATGGGTACAAAGAAGTGCAAAAGTGGTGCCTAAGTGCTGCAGTTTGTTGGTAGGTTTGAATGACTTGGAGTGCTGGAAATCGATCAATCGTGTTTATTGAACACTTATTGTGAGCAGAGCACTGTACTATGCATTGGGAGAGTACGATATAACAATATAAAGTTCCCAGCCCACAACGAGCTTACAGTCTAGAGTGGGGAAAGATATTAGCGTAAATAAATAAATTACAGATGTGGACGTAAGTCCAGTGGGAACTACCGATTCATATTTATTGCATGCTTTCTGGGTGCAGAACACTGTACTGAGCGCTTAGGAGAGTACAATTTAACAATAAACAGACACATTCCCTGTCCACAACGAGCTTACAGTCTAGAGGGAACTTACAGTCTAGATGGAGCTAGTCAGGTCCTGAGAACTAATCGGAGAAAGCTTGTTGGAAGAGGTGCGGGTCCAGATACTTACTCTCCTACCCACACACTGTGAGCCTCCTTTCTTAGACCCCAGCACTTACATGCACATCTTTAAATCCAACCATTTCCCCTATCTGTAATTCATTTTAATGTCTGCCTCCCCCCCGCCGTGAGCTCTTGGTTTGCAAGGAGCTGTTGTCTATCACTTCTGTTTCTACTGTACTCTCCCCAGTGCTCAGAACGGTACTCTGCACATAGCAAGCGCCCAATAAATGCCACCGATTGATTACTACAACGGCAGAGAGTCACCTCCTTCCGCTCAGGAGGGAAAAGGCTGCTGGGCGGTGCACCCTTTCCTCCTAAAGGCCGGAGAGCCCAGAATCCCTGGAATTCCCTGCCAACTCCCTGGGAGTGTGATACTGAGGATGTTTTGCTCTACAGAAATAATGATCTCTGCGTTACTGCATTAATTCATAGACTTACATTTTAGACCGAGGGAGCCTGAAGGTCATGAAGAATCTGATCGGGGAGGTAGGTAGAGAGGAGAGGAATTATTCCAAAGGAAGAGCTGGGCCGTCACTGCTGTCTCATTCATGAAGAGATACTATTAACCAGATTTCAAAGGGAGAGAGAAAAAAATCACATTAAGTCAATGGTAAGAGCCTGATTAAAAAGGAAAAAAAAACCCCACAAAGAGCAATGACATTCAGAGTCTGTCCTTTCTGTATTTTTTTCAACTACATCTGGTGCCTTTGCCATTTCCAAATGTAAATGTCTCTGGAAACCATGAGAGCAGAGTTTGAATGAGACAAACTAAGCCCCGGTTGGAAAACATTTAATAGAATCCACGCTCCTTAAGAATGAAAACTCAAAGGCTGGCTAATGATAGGGAGATTAGCTGCATACGAGCTCTGTCGCAAATAACTCAGGTAGGAATATAAAGCACTTGGGTCGATGTCGCTGAAGATAATCTTAGTTGTTCTTCTCCGGTCTGATTAGGTCCCAGCTGTGCTTTTTTGATTGGCAGCTGCTCCCTGAGGCACTGGAGGTAACCCAGTATTTCTCCCTCCCTGCAAGATCCTGGGTATTATAAAGACCCCGTGGATGGCAACTGGGACTGAAACACAGCTTGGCCTAACGGATAGAGCACGGGCCTTGGAGTCCAAAGGACCTAGGTTCTGATCCTGGCTCCGCTACTGTCTGTCATGTGACCTGGAGCAAGTCGCTTCACATCTCCCGGATTTAGTTAGCTCATCTGGAAAATGGGTATGGAAACTACGAGCCCCATCTGGGACAGAGACTACGTCAGTCAGTCAATCAAATTTATTGAGCTCTTACTGTGCGCATGGTATCGTACTAAGTACTTGGGACAGTAAAATAAAACAATAAACAGATACATTCCCAGCCCACAATGAGCTTAGAGTCAGAGGGGGACTACATCTGACCTGATTAACTTTTATCTACCCCAGTACAGTGCCTGGAACATAGTAAGTGCTTCACAAATACCATAAATTAAAATCCCAAAATGCTACCTGCCAATCAGCTCTGTCTGAGCTAATAGGACGATCTTCTTGAGGTTTATTTTTGTGCTGTTTTATTTTGTTTTTGCCCAAATGCTCATTACTACTGCTTTGCACCCAGTGAGCACTCAATAAAGCAAGGACATAACACTAGTTTTTATTAAGTACCTGAGTGCAAAGCGCTGAACTAAGTGTGGGGAAAAAATATGTGGGTGAGAAGCAGACACAGTGCCTAGCATTGAAGGAGCTCTCAGTCCAAGACTACTAATCGTTACTACTTCAGAAAGCGTTAGTCTTATCTTGCCAATAATAGATTGGCCATTAAAGCTAGATCGATCCTTTGCACGTTTGCGTCAAAAAAAAATATATTCTATTTGACACTTCATTTCCCAACACACACCTGCCCAATTATCCCAGAATGTGATACAGTGCTCAACACTCAGTCAGCCCTCAGAAAGTACCAGAATTAATTAGTCAAGTTCTGAGCGGCACAGCAACTCGGGAGAGACTGATGTTTCTCTTGTCTTTGAGATAGTTGCATCTTTTTGTGTTTTCATTCTTTCCAAGGAGTAAGTGAGGATGAAGACACAACCATTAATTCTGGGGACATCAGGGACTTTCTACTGAGATGCTAACAAGTAGATCTGTCTCGAAAGAAGCAATCTGACTTGATACTTATTGATATATTTTAAAAATCTCACTTGGTTTGGGACATCTGTCTGAAAGAGTTATCTATCACTCAATCAGTGGTGTTTATTGAGCACCGACTACGTGCCGAGCATTGTGCTAAGACCTTGAGAGAGGACAATAAAATAGAGGTGGTGGACATCCTCCCTGCCCACAACGAGCACACAATCTAGAGGGAAACACTCGGTATCGTACTGGATATAATAGTTGCCCACGATTTAGTAGGGGCTACAGTATTTATTGAATACTAATGGATGCAAGGCACTGCACAACACTTAGGAAAGACCCCACTACATCTTCTGAACTTATCAGTCCAACCCATACCTTTGTAATTAGAATAATCTCAATATATATCGACAGCAGAAAGTTCTCTGAATTTATCAAAAACACAAAGGTCACCTTTGAATGAGTGGCGGCATTCTCATTTTGGCCGGACCAGCTGCCTGTCGTGTGACCTCCGGTGAGTCACTTTACTTTTCTGTGTTTCAATTTCCTCACCTGTAAAATGGAGATTTAATACCTGTTCTCCCTACTTCTTGGACTGTGAGCCTCATGTGGGACAGGGACACTGTCCAACCTGATTATCTTCCCCTGTACTTAGTACAGCTCTTCGCACATAATAATCTCAATAGCATAATTATTACCTTTATATTCCCTAGATTTTCTCAAAATCTTTGCACAGCGCTGAAGGCAACATAGGCACTCCACAAACATACCTGATGACAAGCAATTAATATTGATTGACTCTTTCTATTACTGCAAATTCATTTTTCAGCTCCAACCTTCCCTCGGTCGCAATGATATAGTTTGGGGGAGCAGTGTCCGTTAAGTTAATGGAACGAGTTTGTTAAAGAGCCCGCTTTTCTCTTAATTGTCCGCGGAGAAGTAATCGTACAACCTACACACTAGGGCTGTGGTCCAAACGAGTTTTGTTTGGTGGTGGAGGTAGTTTTTAATAGGACATTTGAGAATTTGATTTCTTCCAGAGGACTGAGAAGAGGAACAATTCCTTTCCAGAAGATGATTCATTGTGAAATTTAGTGTGCTGGGAAATGCCAAGCATTACGGAGCAAAAGGGAGACCTTGGGGCTGTAGCTGAAGAACACTGCCTGGGGCTTCACGGAGCACAGAATATCGATCGGGACTCTGAATGGGTGCATTATCCGGGGATTGCGGTGGGGTGAGGGGTTCCAAATATGAAGCAAATTCTCTCCGGTGCTTTAGAATGGGTGAATCTCTGGCACAGGCTCCTTTCTTTTTTTTTTTTATTTTTTATTAAATGGGTGCAATTCACAGGTGCATATAACAGCCACTAATCTGGCTAGCAAATCCCAACCTTCAGACTGACATAGTAGGTAGCTACAACATAATCAGATCCGACACAGTCCCTGCTCCATAATCTAAAAGGAAGAGAAGCAAGGCCTAATGGATAGAGCACGGGCCCGGGAGTCAGCGGGATGTGCGTTCTAAACCTGATTCGGCCACATGTCTGCTGCGGGGTCTTGGACAAGTCACTTCACTTCTCTGTGCCCGTTACCGCCTCTGTAAAATGAGGATTAAAGCTGTGAGCCCCATGTAGGACATGGGCTGTGTGCAGCCTGATTAGTTCGTATCTACTCCAACACTTCGAAAAGTGGCTGGCACATAGTTTTATCAAAAACTAAACACAAACATCATTCTGAATATCTGGATTCTAATTTCAGCTCTGCTCCTCACCTACTGTATGACAACAATATGTTTTTGTTAAAAAAAATGTATTTTCTCCTCATTTCACAGAAGAGGAAACAAGCTCAGAGAGGTTAAGAGGTTTGCCTCATCTCACACAGCAAGCCAGTGACCGAACTGGGATTAGAACCCAGGCCTCCTGACCCTCAGCCCCGGACCAGTGCTCTTTTCAGTAAGCCACTCTGTCCTTCCTGTTGACCAGTAAATCAAGGCCTAAGTACCATCTTCTCTCTGCAGGCTTTTTAATCCTTTGGCTTGGACAGAGTCCACTGAGAACACGAGAAGAAGCTCACAGATGCCACTGCAAGTAGAGCTGTGGATTGGACAGAAGAGAACTTAGTTGACATCATCACCAGAGACACAAAGTTGGGCTCCTGTCCGCTTCTCTATTGAAAGTAAGATTCAGGTCCCCCTACATTTGAGAAACTGGCAAAATAAAGTGATTTCTTTCTTCTCTTTTTCTCCAGGGCAAGTGAGAAGATTGCATGTATCCTAGCAGTAGTTACTAGAAGGGTAGTCTCCTGAGTTGAAAAATAATAATAATGATAATAAAATAACTATTGCAGGACGTGATGCTCATCCTCTCGGTCTGGAGAATCCAAGTGTCTTTTTGGATTTATCTTTACCTGGGCTGCTGCTGTTAATAATAATAAGGATAATGAAAATAATAATGATGATGATGGCTTTTGTTAAGCACCAGGCACTGTTTATTAAGCTTACTATGCACCAGGCAATGTATTAAATGCTGTGGTGGAAACAAGCAAACCAAGCTGGCCACAGTCTCTGTCCCACGCAGGACTCACAGTCTCAATACCCATTTTACTAATGAGATGACTGAGGCCCACAGAAGTGAAATGACTTGCCCAAGGTCACGGAGCAGATAAGTGGTGGAGCCGGGATTCGAACCCATGACTTTTCTGACTCCCAGGCCTGTGCTCTCTCCCCTACGCCATGCTTAGGATTGGCCACCGCAGAATTTTGGCACTGATTTATCTTTCCGGACAGCTGTTGCTTTCCTGCAGCACTTCTCCACAGAGGCTCGTTCCGCTGGAGGGTCATGAGGACAGAGGGCAGACCCTCACCTGTCAGCGTTTCAGGATTCGCTCTACTGCAGTATGCAACGTGACAGTTGTTTCACGGGGGTACGGTAAGGCGGCTCGGCGACGTGCTCATTTCATAGCTGCTTGTGCACAGACCCAGTGACCTCGTAGCTGTTGTTCAACACCTCTCTCCCTAAGTGAAAAGAGATTCTGGTATTGTTTACCCACTGAGGCCTCTGATCCATAGATTCTGCCCCGACACTCTGATTATTCACTTTCCCGGGACATTTTTCCCCGCCCATTGCCCTTACTATCCAGATCCAATCACTGATTGGGAACTTCCGAACGTGACATTCACTGCAGCTAGAGGCCGATCCGAAAGGCCTCTCGAAAGGCATCCGCAGTCCCCAATCTGGCCTGGTTACATTTCTGATAATAGAATCTAATAATGGTATTTGTTGAGAGCTTTACTCTATGCCAACCGCTGTTCTAAGAGCTGGGGTAGATTCAGGATTATCAGGTCCCTGTCCCACGTGGGGCTCACAGTCAATCCCCATTTTACGGATGAGGTAACTGAGGCTCAGAGAAGCGAAGCCAAAGGTCACGCAGCACACAAGTGACGGAGTCCGGGATGAGAAGGTCTGGCAGGTCATGAGTGCCGACTCCTGTCTCTTTCCAAAGAGAGAATGTGCAGGTCAAGAGATGCTGAGCTCCTGGGACTAAAATAGCATCTAGCTCCCATTAGTTTTCCCTCTCAGGTGTGGCTGGGAGATCTCTTCCTTCCAGTCGGCTGCCAAGTAGGTGAACTCTCATAATTTGATGGGGCAAAGGAAGCAGCGGGGCTCAGTGGAAAGAGCCTGGGCTTTGGAGTCAGAGGTCATGGGTTCGAATCCCGGCTCTGCCACTTGTCAGCTGTGTGACTCTGGGCAAGTCACTTAACTTCTCGGTGCCTCAGTTACCTCATCTGTAAAATGGGGATTAACTGTGAGCCTCATGTGGGACAACCTGATCACCCCGTATCTACCCCAGCGCTTAGAACAGTGCTCTGCACATAGTAAGCGCTTAACCAATACCGACATTATTATTATTATCCAAAGACACGACGGTGAATCGAAGCTAACAAGAAAGGCAGAAATGGACTGTCTCGACGCCTCCGGCCCAAGATCTCGGGCACGGAGGAGTCTGGATCAAGCTGAGAGGAGTGCGAAGTAGCATCTTGAACGGAGGACCGAGGGACAGTTTGGTTCTGAGAGCTGTCACTTGGGGGATTGGGAGAGGATTGTTGTTCATTCATTAAGTCATACTTATTGAGCGCTTATGTGTGCAGAGTACTGTACTAAGTGCAACTGATAGGAGGCAGCTCTCCCTATTTTCAATCATATCTCTCTAGCGCTATGTGCAAAGCACTGTACTAAGCGCTTGGGAGAACATAAAATAAGGGTTGTTGGCACATTCCCCACCCACAGTGAGGGATGGTAACGTTTTTACATATCTTCACTTACAGAATAACTGAGCTGTTAAAATGTCCTCTGAGTTCAAGAATCATTTACCTATATTGAAGCATGTGGACAGTACTTATTTACTAAGTGTGCTTCAAGACGGACTTCCACATTTCTCACACTGGTGGAAAATAAAGTACTTGCATTATTGAAACGTTTTGGCGCGCTCTTTCAATGCAGAAATCATTTTTAAGTTCTGTGGAAGGTCACAGAACTCAGCAGTTATTCAAGATGACACCTACTTCAGCTGCCTTCCATCACTTCATCTTGCCCATTCGGAGTTTGGTCAATATCGCCATGTATCACCTCACATTAATTCACTTTCCATTCCGCTCCAGTTGTATGGATGACCGATCCCTTTATGTGTTTTTTGTGCTAATAATCCACAGGGAAAAAATTGCATCCAAATGCCTTGCCACGTGGATTGGACTCCATCTCTCTCTTACATATCTTTGAGCTCTACCCGCCTATGGATCTTTTAATTTTCTTTAAAAATAGCAACCAAACAACCACCAATATGCTCAACTTATAGATGCAGTGTATAAACCCAGGGATTTTGGCCATGAAGGAGGCTACATTTTGAGGTGGAATTCCGGGCTTCTCATTGCCAGGCATTCGATGCTGCACTTTGCCTAGCGGTGCATTACAGCAGAGCCGAGGTACTGGGGAAGCGGCGTGGCCTAGTGGATAGAGCACAGGCCCGGGGGTCAGAAGGACCTTGATTCTAATCCAGGCTCCGCCACTTGTCTGCTGTGTGACCGTGGGCAATTCCCTTAACTTCTCTGTGTGTCAGTTTCCTCATTTGTAAAATGATGATAAAATACCTGCCCTCTCACTCCCTTTAAGACTGTGAGCCCATTGAGAGATGGAGACTGCGCCCATTGTAATAATAATAATGGTGATATTTGTTAAGTGCTTACTATGTGCGAAGCACTGTTCTAAGCGCCGGGGGGTGCGGATACAAGGTGATCAGGTTGTCCCACGTGGGGCATACGGTTTGAATCCCCATTTAACAGATGAGGTAACTGAGGCACAGAGAAGTTAGGTGAGTTGCCCAAAGTCACACAGCTGGCAGGCGGTGGAGCCGGGATTAGAACCCATGACCTCTGACTCCCAAACCCGGACTCTTTCCACTGAGCTGCTTCTATGTAATTATCTTGGGTCCACAGGTCTTGGGAGGTTTTTAAATACCATGGGAAGCAGCATGGCCTAGTGGAAAAAGCCTGGAGCTGGAATCAGAGGACTGGCTCCCCAGCTTGTCTGCTGTGTGACTTTGGGCATGTCACTTGACTTCTCTGTGCCTCAGTTTCCTCAACTCTAATATGGGGATTCACTATCTAGTCTCCCTCCTGCTTAGATAGTGAGCCCCACGTGGGACAGGGACTATGTCCAACCTGATTAACTAGGCTCTTCTCCAGCACTTAGAACAGTGCCTAACACATAGTAAGTACTTATATAACATAATCATAATCATCATTAGATCTGAAGGAAGGGAAGCTGGTCTTGAGCAGCATAACTGCTGGAAATGAACACTTGAAGTTGTCTAAATATATGTTTTTTCAGTGAATGTGATATACAAAAAAGGCATAATGACCAAAAAAAAAAGCAAACCTTACAAGGAAAATCTGACCTCCTTGTCTATTTATAACTTTTACCAAAGTCCCCTTTTGGCCCAGCACAAAGCCTACATCCTTTAAAATGAAGAAAAAAAGCCCAAGTGTTCTATTGTCACCAGATTTCCTATTCCTTTAAAAGGGTTTATATTACTCTTTCCAAGTTGGAGACAGATCAATTTCTTGAAGAAATGAAGTGTCTTTCCCCCCACTACCTCTTTAAGCTGTTTTGACTCTGAAGGCCTTGGCTTTCTTGAATTGGAGCTGTTTCAAATTCTTCCAATGAAATGACTGATTAAAGTGTTTTTACTTTTGGCTGGAGGTCTTCGTTTTCTCTGCTGGGACTCCATCTTCTTTAATTAAAAGCAAGTTCAGCGTTTTCTTCCGCTTGTTGCAAGAGAAAGTCAGGTGGAGGAGGAGTTGGTTGGGAGAGAGAAGAGGAGAGGTCTCTCGGATGTTGTTTCCTTCGCTCTCCCTGTCACTAACCAGGATTTTTTTTTGTTCTGTTCTTAATGGTATTTGTTAAGCACTTACTATGTGCTAGGCACTGTTCTGAGCAGTGGGGTAGATACAAGCTAATCAGGTCGGATGGAGCCCATGGGGGCTCACACGGGGCTCACAGTCTCCTTCCCCATTTTAGAGATGAGGCGACCGAGGCCCAGAAAAGTTAAGTGACTTGCCCAAGGTCACACGGCAGACAAGTGGCGGAGCTGTGATTCGAACCCAGGTTCTCCAACTCCCGGGCCCGTGCTCTTTTCCAGTAGGCCATGCTGCTTCTCTGGCTGGTGCCAGGAAGCCCTTATCATTCTGTCATAATTTCACAGCAATCAGTTGCTATAATAAGCTGTTCCCCTTAAAGGACGATCAACTTATAAGAAGTGTTTCTCATACCCTTTTCTTTGTGAATGTTCACTGATTTCTGAAAGACTATCAACAGAACGATCTCAGTCTGTGAAAGAGCTGTTGAGCCCCCTTAAAATCTACAAGGAATAATAAACTCTTGTGCAACTGTTAGAATTTTAGCGATTATTCCGTACATTATCTTTCTTCTACAAGTATCTCATTGTGGCAATGCTCATATGAGAAATTTACCTATAGGTGTGTACATAGAAAGGGAAGCACTCATATGTATTTCTCGATTTTTCTTCTTGCTAAAATCTCTAAATTATTTCAGGCTCTGTCTCCCTTGCTAGACTGTAAAGTTCCTGAGGGCAGGGTTTGTGTCCACTAACTACTATACTCTCCCCAGATGCTCAGTACAGTAAATAAAATAAATAAATGGTGGTATTTGTTAAGCGCTTACTATGTGCAAAGCACTGTTCTAAGCGCTGGGGGATACAAGGTGATCAGATTGTCCCACGTGGGGCTCACAGTTTTAATCCCCATTTTACAGATGAGGTCACTGAGGCACAGAGAAGTTAAGTGACTTGCACAAAGTCACACAGCTGGCAAGCGGCGGATCCGGGATTCAAACCCATGACCTCTGACTCCCAAGCCCGGGCTCTTTCTGCTGAGCCACGCTGCTTCTCTAATCTGCAAACACGTGCTTAATTATATGTATATATAATAATAACAATGATGGTATTTGTTAAGCGCTTACTATGTGTCAAGCACCCTTCTAAGCACTGGGATAGGTTATCAGGTTGTCCCACGTGGGGCTCACAGTCTTAATCTCCATTTTACAGATGAGGTAGCTGAGGCACAGACAGGTTAAGTGACTTACCCAAAGTCACACAGCTGACAAGTGGTGGAGCCGGAATTAGAACCCATGACTTCCAACTCCCACATCCGTGCTCTTCCCACTAAACGACACTGCTTCTCCCCCCTGTACGATGGGGGGAGTTTGGGAGGAGGGGAAGAGAGAGAGATGATTAGAGAGAGAGAGAGACTGAGAGATTAAATAGATATATTTTCAGAGGCATGAGCTTGGGCAGGGGGAGAAGGGATCCATGGTTTTCAAAGAAGATGCTACGGACACAAAGATCTTAACGCAATGTACGGGTGTGGGTAAAAAGGTCCCTAAGTGACCCACAATCCATTCCACATCGTGAACATCTAAATACTGCTCTCCCTGTGGTGCTCCTTGGCCATTTGCAGTGCCTGACTGTGCTTCTGAGATCGCTGGAGGAGAAAAGTCCCTCTCGCAAATGCTATTCGCCAGGCTGCTAATTTGTCAGTTACAGTAGTCCCCCGGCACTTCTCTGCTGAATGGTATGGTTAGACAATGGGCATTTCTGGGGTCTTACAAGGTTTGTTCTGTCCTTCCCGTCTGTCCCCTTTCAGCTCATCGTACAGGAGCTACCTGAGGGTCCCGCTCATTCTTCTCACAAACTGATCGGCCTTGATGCAGGACTTCATCGTTGAGGATTTTGGTCTATTTGAAGTTTGTCAGGGTTCTCAGATGCTGCCATTGAAGCCATGCAAGAAGCCCAATTTGCCTTCTGTGTTGGAAAGTCCCACAGACTTTCGATCGGGAATGGGGTGCGGTGCCCGGCTGTTGTCAAACTCCGCAAAGGTCACGCTAACTTTTCTGATTCTGTTTTCTACTTTACACTGTTGAAGAGGGCACTGCCTGGGTCGCAAAACTCAGAGGGAGAGTGGTGGTTCGTGTTTGAAAACACACACGCAAGCAAGCGCTACTTTTTGCTTTCCAAGACGAAGCTCTGGCCAACCAAGTCCCATCCAAATGAGAGGGAGATGAAGACCGTTGGTTTTTTAGTTTCAAATCCACATTTGAACTCAAGCACCAATTCTGCCACTGGACTGTTCCAAACAACACTGGAGTTGCTTTATCCAAAAACCCCTTCATCAACAGATCGGTGATTAGACACCAGAAGGGCCCTCACATGTAGTGACTCATTCTTTGAACGGAATACATTTGTCAAAGGGTTTCTTTCCAGAAAATGTTTCTGTACAGAAAATTATTTTCTGTGGATTAACAGATCAATCAATCGGCAGCACTTACTGAGCACCTGAGTGTTAGCCCCTTTACTAAGTGCTTAGGATGGTACAACTCCATTATCTGCAATTCATTTTTATCTGCCACTTCCTTAAACTCCTGGAGGAGAAGGGATGAATTACGAGAGAGAGGAAGAACAAGGACAAAGCAGGAAGCAATTAAAAAATGTATCAGGATGAACCAGCTGAGGAAATAAATGTAGGAATAAACATAGAAATAAATAAAAATATATTAGTGCTAAGGATGGAGGTTGAGAATTAGTCAAGAAAGGCTCCCTGAAGGATAAAGCTTTCTCTAAAATTAATGGAGTAGGAATGCTCTCTAGTTCTTTCATTTCTTTATGGTATTTGTGAAGCACCTACTATGTGCCTATCACTGCCCTAAGCATTGGGGTAGATTCAAGCTAATCAGGTTGAACGTGGTCCCTGTCCCACATGAAGCTCCATCTTAACTCCCATTTTATAGTTGAGGTAAATGAGTAACAGAGTAAACTGAGTAAACTGAGCCTTACCCAAGGTCACAAAGGGGATAAGTGGTGGAGCCGGGATTAGAACCGAGGTTCTTCTGAGCCATTTTGGGAAATCATTTAGTCATGCCCTGTTTAGGCCCAATTTTGGCTCAACCATTTCATACTGGATGTCTCTCCTTTGCATCTATTCATATATCTTATTATCATACTTTCATTTCTAAATGAGCATCACATTGTTGACTCCTTTCCAGCTTGGGACATGCAAATACGTAGTTCTCTGTTTCTCTTCTCCAAGATTAACACCCAGCTCAGGTAGACTAATTTTTACGATATTTGTTAGGCACCTAGTATGTGGCGGACACTATACTAAACCAGGCTAGGTACAAGTTAACCAGGTTGGACATTATATATGTCCCACCTGGGGCTCACAATACTGAATGTGAAGCAGCATGGCCAAGAGGTAAGAGGACGGACCTGGGAGTCAGAGGTCACGGGTTCTAATCCCAGTTCTGCCACTTGTCTACTGTGTGACCTCAGGTAAGTCACTTAACTTCTCCGGGCCTCGGTCGCATCTGTCAAATGTGGATCAAGACCATGAGCATCATGTGGGACAGGGACTGTGTCCAACCTATCTCGTATCTACCCTAGCACTTAGATCAGTGCTTGGCCCTTAGAAAGTGCTTAACAAATGTCATTATTATCATTATTATTAATAATAATGCCCAGTTTACAAAAGAAGTAAAATTCTTATGATTTATGCTAAGGCCCAGGTGTCTCCAGGTCATTCAGTATTAAGGTTAAAGTCCCTATTTGTAACAGGGGGACATACATTCTTATCCTGACTTCCCTACTGCCCTAGTGTGGAACACATGAATGGGTGTGACTCGGTGTGCAGGGTGTCAGGGCGAACTGGAATGATGGCAAAGTGCTTTTTGTCCCTATTAAGAAAGGTGCTGGATCAAAAAAAGGTGTAAAATGCAAATACCGTTGTTCACATTCTGATCCACGAAGATACCGGACAAAAGCTCCCTCCACCGGGCTGGCCACACGCTACGCACAGGTGGCTCCAGCAAGCAACGGGAAGAGGCGGGGAGCGAGCCAGCATTTCCCTAGAATGAACGGGCAGGAGGCAGGGGAGCTGGAGATGAGAACACCAGGGCATCTGCCAGATCTCTGCCTCCTAATGTGACTCTTCCATTTTTGAAATTCTGTAGCAGAAGCTCAAAGGCAGAGCAAGCCAACACTGGAAGGCTAATTGAGAAGCAAGTATGTGTCACCGCTATGATTTCATTAAGCTTGTCACTGGTAAATTAAGATGGAAAATATCTGTTTGGGTCGATGGACTGCAATTCAAGCCTCATTTGCTGGTACCTTATGGGAGTCCTGAAAATAAAGGGCAACAAAGACATAACCAACAAAGCAAGTGGTTGTGGCATTGCTGGAAAACCTTTTGCAAAACTCTGGCTACGGAGTTCTCAAATGGCTTGGGAAAGCGCTTTAACTCCCTTTCTGGAGAAGTCAGATGGAGGTAAAAGGGCCTTGGACCTTATTCAGTAGATACGGAGGCTCTGCGGTTTGAGTCGGATGAGGATTAAGTTGAGTGGATTGAGTGAAGAGGGTGAAGATAGAGGGAGAATTTCGTTTGGCCTCTTCCTTCCAAATTCGTACGGTATTTATCAAGCGCCTAGTGATTGCAGAACGCTGTGTACTAAACACTTGAGTGAATGCAATACATTTAGAAAATATAATACCCCCCTTCCTCGATCTTAAAACCAAGCAAAGGGGATCTCTCTCTCTCTTAGGTTTGGGATAATTACAGCATGCCTAAGTATGGATCCTCAATTCTTTAAGTGCCCTATCAGAATGGCCACTTATGGTACTTAAGAAACTTGGTCTCCCCTTTTCTGGCCCAGCAGCAGCCAACCTGTTTTGCTACTTACATTATATAGGTTACTTGTCATAACATAATGGTTCAATAAGGACACCTGAAAAGGTTCTTTGCAGAAAAGTTGCCAAACTTATATAGTAGCTGAGGTTGTTACCAGAAAGATCTCTGACCCTCTTTCATTGATCCTTAGGCTTTTGTTTTCCTCTTCAAGAGCCTTTCCCAACTACAGGATTGTGAGGGGCAGAGCCGAACAGAAGGAAGCTGGATATTAAAATAAAAACAAACACTGACCAAAAAGGCGCCCAGAGCCCCGTCTATACCCAAATGAGGAAGTGGATGAGTTGGTAGTCCATTCTATGCCCAATCTATATTCGGCAGGCTTTTTTGATTTAGAAGGCTTGTGTACTGGATGGTTTGGGCAGATGGCTTAACCTGATGAACTTTAAAATCCCTCCCAGCACCGGGGCCTAGCAACTGGGGTACTAGGAAGGCTGTAACTTTAAAAAATGTTCAGTGAAAAAAAATAGGCCTGAAGTCTGTGGCTGATTAGCCATTGCCCTTAAGAAGTTCACCCAGCTTCACAGAACCTGGACCATAGGCAAGCAAAAGCCAAGCCCCATCATATACAAGCCTCCCAGGCTTCTCGGCAGAAGCTACCATGATCTTCCCATTTTCACGCTGCCCTATTCTGGATGCAGGGAAAATTCATCCTGCTTTTACACAGGTAACTTTGAAATGACCTTCTGCCTGTTGGCTGTGTTTGTATGAGAGAAAGAGAGAGAGACGCTACAAATCAGCCCGCACACTTGGCTCCTCTAATGCTAACCTTCTCACTGTACCTTGATCTTGTCTATGTGGCCATCAACTTCTCGCCCACATCCTCCCCCTGGCCTGGAATGCTCTCCCTCATCATAGCTGAAAAATAATTATTCTTCCCAACTTCCAAGCCTTATTGAAAGCACATCTTCTCCAAGAGGCCTTCCCTTAGCACTCTTTTCCTCTTCTCTCACTCCCTTCAGTGTCACCCCATCTTGCTCCCTTTATTCACCACCTCCCACAGCACTTATGGACATATCTGTAATATTATTCATTTAAATTAATGCCCGTCTCCCCCTCTAGATTGTAAACTTATTCTGAGCAGGGAATGCATCTGTTATATTGGAGTCTTCCAAGCGCTTAGTAGAGTGCTCTCCACACAGTAAACACTCAATATAATTGACTGACAGAGAGGGAGAGGGAGAAAGAGAAAGAGTGTGTGTGTGTGTGTGTGTGTGTCTATAAGTGAGGGGTATCTGCCAAAATGGTGTAGAACGGGAGTTATTTTGCTCCTGGGAATAAATGTAAACAGAATGGTAAGGGTGGCAATAAGATCATAAGGAGGCTGAAGGAGGGGGGAATTCCAGGTGTTTGTTCACCTGTGGCAATGAAAGTGTTCCCCGACCTCTTTCTCTCCTCAACAACCACAGTATTAGACAACACATCTGTCTGTTTTCATGATTGGTATTCCAGCAACATAAGATGAATCAAAATGGAATTTTTCTCAAAGCCGATTTTCACGCACTAGGACAGAATAAACGCCTGCCAAGGAGAGATGAAGAGGAGATGAGTGGAGACTCTAATTGCCCACTTCAATCACACCCACTCGGTGCGCCAGGGTAAAGGGTGGGCAGGAGGAACAACAGCGGGTTGGTGAAAAGAACCGCTTCAGTACAGGATTGGCAGACCTGGGGGCAGCTGTTGTATTTGTTCCCATTTCCGCCCCTTCTCTGAAGAGAGTCCTACTACCAGCCTCAGGTTTAATCACAGGATGCTTCTCACTGATCTTCCAACCCAGAGTTTGGGGTTTCAGTTAAATGTAGGAGATAGGGAGCGAGTTGGGCAATTTCTGTTGTTTCTAAATCTAAACAGAATTCCGATGGTCTTTAAACATTAACATAACATTATAGGTGTGTATTACTGCATGATTTTTAAGAGTTATTTATTCAGTCATATTCACTGAGGGCTTACTGTGTGCAGAGCATTGTACTAAGCACTTGGGAGAGTACGACAATAAACAGACACATTTCCTGCCCACAATGAACTTTCAGTCTATGGGCAGTGTAGTTGTAACTCATCTTGATCAGAGTAAGGACAAGACAGGTTTAGCCCAAGATCAGGATTGCCTGCCTGTATCTTCTACTGTCATTAAAACAGTCTGTACATGCTCTGCACCCAACAGGTGCTCAATAAATAGGATTGATGATTAAGTTCCAAAACTGAAATATTCTCCAGAGATTTATAGATCAAAATATGGACTCTAACTTCGAGGCTACATTATTATGAAGAGCAGCAGCGTGGCCCAGTGGAAAGAGCCCACGTCTGGGAGTTAGAGGACCCGGGTTCTAATTTCTGGTTCCGTTGCTTGTCTGTTGTGTTACTTTGTGCAGGTGACAACTTATCTGGCCCTCTGTTCCTTCATCTTTAAAAATGGGAATTCAATGCCTATGCTCCCTCCAACTTAATATTAATAATGATGGTATTTGTTAAGCGCTTACTATGTGCACAGCACTGTTCTAAACTCTGGGGTAGATACAGGGTAATCAGATTGTCCCACGTGAGGCTCACAGTCTTAATCCCCATTTTGCAGATGAGGTAACTGAGGCACAGAGAAGTTAAGTGACTTGCCCACAGTCACACAGGTGACAAGTGGCAGATCCGGGATTCGAACCCATGACCTCTGACTCCCAAGCCCAGGCTCTTTCCACTGAGCCACGTTGCTTCTCACTTAGACTGTGAGCTCCACTTGGGATCTGATTATCTTGTACCTACCCCAGGGCTTAGTACAGTGCTCGGCACCTAGTAAGTGCTTAACAAACACCAAAATCTTATACCTGCAGAAATTCAGGACAGAAGTGTTTTTCAAGTGAAAACATTCAGTTCCTCAAATGAAGATACTGCATCTTCTGGTTCTGAGGAGAAAGTAAAGAGGGAGCAAAGGGAAGCTGAAGGATGCTCTCTTTTCCACTGCTCCTAAGTGGTCGGTACAGCTCCCTCGTGATCTCGTTAGTCAGTGAGATTAGGAATTGGCAAATATCGAAAGCAAGTGAATCTGTTTCCAAATTTGCTAAACCAAAAGATATTACATGAATTCATATATATTTTTTCAGACCTTGGGGTGGGGTGCAGAGGAATACAGGGAGTGCACAGGGAAGAAGGATGAAGTGTCCGTCGGAATACAAATCCTACAATTGTAGATCGAACCTATTTGAGTGCTTACTATGTTAGAGCACTGTACTAAGCGCTTGGGAGAGTACAATTTAACAGAGTGGGTACACACACGCTCTGTCCACAATGAGCTTACGGTCTGAAAGAATGCTATTTGCCATTTTCTTTTGATGTTGATGTGGCTTTTTCCACATTTGCTATTAATAGGGGCACCTGCAACTCCTGAAGAAACAACAAGCAATGACAAATCAATGAACCATAACTGCTGTTTTATTAAGGAAATAAGACACTTCAAGAAATAGTTGGCTTTTGCAGTGACTAGATAGCAAGTCCATGTTCTCAACAAAGAGTAAAGCCAAGGACCAAAAATTCAGGGCAGATGACAGATCGGGGTAAAATGACGGCAGAAGGGGCTAAGGCGGGAGGAGGAGAGCAAAATATTTACTACTTAGAGTAGTACATAAATACTGCTAGTATTTCCAGTAGCAGGTAAAACATAACTACCTATCTCTGACCTGGAGGAGAAAAATATATTTTTTACTCCCCATTTCTTATCTTTTCCCATATTCTGCTGGTCGTACTGCCAGAACACCTGTCACAGTCACCTATTCTTTCCTCATTCCCTAACCAAATCCAGATGAGTCCTGGTTATCGCTTCTCTGGGTAATAGCTGCCCTCTCCGCCCCAACCTCCTCACATTCAGAATCCAGCTACACATTCAGCTTGAAATGCCACCACCAAGTTCTCTCTTCTTTCATCCCTGGTGCCCAAAAGCTCCACATCAGCACCTTTCAGGTCTCCTCTTTGCCAAATTTCTCTTCATCTGTCCCCTCACTCCTTTGTCCCACAAGTCACAGCTCACCACTTAGTCCCTCTTCTCAAACATCCTCTCCTGCTTCTCCAAGTCTTCCTATCTGTTGCCGAATTGTACATTCCAAGCGCTTAGAACAATGCTCTGCACATAGTAAGCGCTCAATAAATACTATTGAATGAATTAAGCAGAAACCGCAATTCCGTCTGCTCACCCTGACAACTCCTGAGCTAAGTTCATCACACTGTCTAAGACACCGTAAGTGGATAAATTGTAAACATTTTGTTTTGGTTACACCTTGCATCATTTCCTATATTTTTGCGTTTTACATGCTTTATTGTCTTTACCTAGAGGTGTGTTTCTGTTACCGTCTAGTTGTAGACTGTAAACTCCACAGATGCAGTGAGCATGTCGGTCTAACTGGTTCTGATTAGTGCCTGGCACAGTGCCATGTCCTTGAGGGCATTTAATAATTGGCATTTGTTGATGATAATTCCTTAGAAGTTTCTTTCACAAAGGAAGGTTCTGGAAAAGGGAGACATTATTGATGCGTCATGCAATCTCAAAATCACTATCAACGTTTTCGTTTTGGTTCATTAGTGTTCAGAGCTCACGGAAAGGGCAGCCCGTTTGCGGGTGCAATGAAACAAATTCCTCTGACTGCTGCATTTCCCCTCCTACAAAGACAGAGACTGCCTCAGACTCTACACCATTGTTCCTGAGACTCACCCAGGTTCTAAAAATGGTTTTTGAATAAAATAAGTACAGAACGGTAGAGGACATGATCTCCGTCTTCAAAGAGCTAGTTTTCAAGAGGGGAAAGATCAGCACAAAATAAGTCAGGAGAAAGAAGATCACTTTAAAGGTGGTTTTGTGTATAAGTGCTTACAATAAAATGATCAATATGGAGTTGTTACCCTATCCTGGATTTTCAAGGAGACAGTCACTTCATTACTTAATTTTCCTACATTAAGCACCTGTTTGGCACTGTCCTTTAAAGAAAAGAATTCTAAAATAAAGCAATGTGATTGGCGTGGCAGTCAAACTAATTTTATTAGTACTAACACTGGGAAAGAATTAGAAATGGAATCTTTTCACAGGATTACCTTCCACCACTCATTGATCACGCTCTACCCCCGGACAACAATTTGATGTGTTTGGAAGGACCAGTAACGTAAATGAGGCATCTTCAAAGAGCCCCTGAAATGTTAAAGAAGATTCTGGTCTGGGGCTTTTGAGCCCAGAATAGTGGTAGGCCTACTCTCTCACAAGAAATTTCAGTTCTCTCCTACAGTTCTTTCGACCATGAGCTCCTTATGGGCAGGGAAAATATCGCTTTGTTATCCCATACTTCCCAAGTGCCTAGTATATTGCATAGCACCAAGTGAGTACTCAATAAATGTTACTACACCATTATTACTATGACCTTGATCATGGCAGTACACCTCTGGCCTCCCACCCAACTAGACAGCAGACTGAGACCCCCGATAACCCCTGCTGCCCTCCCATTGAGCCAGCATGAGCAGGGCTTCTTGGGGCTCAAGATACAGCAGTGTGAGACCTGCACAAACTTCACAGCATTGGAAAAGTTTGGATTGTAACCGGACTCCGGACGGCCCGGGTCACAGAAAATACCACAAAGCCTCTGTTGGATCCCTTTGCCACCAAACCTGCTGGACTTGGAGCCTTGTTTTCCAGGCTATTCTTGGGGGTTATCTGCATGTTTGTTTTAGCTTTCCTTGTAGATCTGTCCCAAAACCTCTCACCTGCCTTCGTAGATCGTGAACACCCGTGAGGATGGCATGTTTAATTCTCATCAGTGTACTTCTTTCCCAGTGCTTAGTAGAATGCTTCGTGAATACTATTACTACGACTAGCTAAATAGCACCTATTGTTGTACATCTGGACTATTTTGGATGATTTGCCTCCTATTAGATCAATTAATTAATCAATGCTATTGAGTGCGTATTGTGTGCAGAGTATCGAACAAAGAAGAATAGATGCATTTAATATTTCTTTAGGAGTTGGAATTGGGGTTCCATTTTTCAATGAATTCTATTTTCTGAGGGCATGCGATTTATCTGCCAGCTTACATAGACTAATTTTTCATGCACAGCTATTCCCAGATCAATGAATGGACATAAACGCCAAGTCAGGGATTTAACTTATTAAAAAAAAAGGAAGGAAAAACAGTTTTCTCAATTTATCCTTTGTCCTGAGCAAAACTGCCAATTTTTCCCTGCGAATGCTGGGGGTGAAAATGGGGCTGGGATTTTAGTGGGACAGGGAATGGGAAAGACCAGACTGAAGAGTAAACAGGCCAAAAGAATCTGTTTTTTTGGGAACTTGACGGACTACGGCCGAGCAAGCCTGGAAGTCTAGCTCATAAAGCAGTCAGGGCAATTGCCCCTGTAGCTCCATTAATGAAGGTTTTATATGTGTAATTTTAATGGTACTTGTTGAGCGCTTCCTATGTGCCAGGAACTGTTCTAAGTACTGGGGTAATCAGGTTCGACACAGTCCATGTCCCACTTGGGGCTCACAGTCTTAATCCCCATTTTACAGATGAGATAACTGAGGCACAGAGAAGTGAAGTAACTTGCCCAAGGTCACCCAGCAGACAAGTGGCAGAGCCGGGACTAGAACCCAGGTCCTTCAGGCTCCCAGGCTTGTGCTCTATCCACAAGGCCACGCTGCTTCTCAGTTGCCACCTAAAGGCTTAAGTACTATCCTAAGGGGGTGAAACAAAGCAATACGGATAGGTATCACATTAATGGTGAATATGCTGATAAATACACACCTCAGCTTCTCCATTTTAGGCAGTGGGTATCTGGATGAGATTATGAGATGTGATTATCATATTTAATATACAAGGCAAGAGAGGGCATCCCATTAGGGAATGCCAATGTAATTTGAATTTCTTAAATGGAGGCTGATTTGTTTTCTAGAATTAACAAATTGATTGTGTAGTTCATCCACTTAATTACAGTTGACCAACTTCCATTGTCTGCAATGGTGGAGGAAAAAAAATAGATACTAAGTAGAATGAATAGCTTTTCAGACTTCTTCAGAATTAGATCCTTGTGATTACACTTAGTCCAATAATGAAGACTGGACATATCCATAATGTGTGTGAGTATTCAAATTGAAGAGGGCAATTGGCATGCAAAAGAGTTCTAGTGGCCTTGGCTATTGGAACACTCATGATTTCAAAATTGAATTATTCGGCTAAGTTTGGTTTAGCCCAGGACAGGCCCTAAAGAAGTCATCTTGCCTTGAAAAGTGATATTAATAGAACCCAGCAGCTGCCTTTCCTCAGGGAACTCTCTGGTCAAGTGCTCAGTACAGTGCTTTGCACACATTAAGCTCTTAATAAACACGATTGAATGAATGGTACGGTACAGAGAAAGATTCATGAATTCAATACTGTACCCCGTCTACTATAAACTGTCTTTCCAACACTTTTGTCCAGGATACCATCCCATTTCCTATTTTGTATATGTGTCTTCCAAATTTCCTGATGACATAGGAAAGAAGCATTGCATAGAGGTAGGAATGAAGAAAATCTAACCATTTCAATATTAACTATGCATTTCAATAAGACCAACTGGTCCAGGGGAATTAGAATGGAACACAAACATAAATCTTCATCCTTCTGCATGATGAATGTTTGTTTTCCTCAGGGAGATTGGTGAGTGTGTTTTTGTTAACTAATCTTTACTTTCCTTTTTACCGCACATTCCTTCGGTTATGAAATTTACCCTAATATTCCAGGAATACCCTATTTTCTTTGTATGGATCTGTGGTAGTGATATCATATAATACTGTAATTGATGATATAGAGCTCATCACATCTTGTTTCACTAACCAAACTATTAATTTCCTAAAATGGTCTGCTCACTCACAGCCTTACCTTTAGGCTTTTATAACAAAATTAAAAGAAAAAAGTTTCAAAAGGACTAAATATTAATTGGCAGCTTTCAGGCTCTTAGCATTTTCTGAGGTATAGGCTTAAAGTAACGAGAAGATCCACAATGAAAACAGAACCCAGAGGTGTGAGTGGTTATTTGGAGCTAAGAAGGTTCAAGCCCATTTTGACTCCAAGGCTGATTATGGACAAGGCCCTTCAACTTGCTAAACTTTCATTTCCTCACTAGCGGTTTTTGCCAGGAAGGAGGAGAAGGTACAGCTGACTTATTTGTCAGGAGGCAGCATGGCTTGGTAGGGGAAAAAAAAACTGGTCTGGAAGTCTCCTTGTTCCTAGATTTATGTACAGATCCAGCTGTAATTTATTTTAATTGTCTGTCTCCCCCTCTAGTCTCTAGATCCTTGTGGGCTACACTTTTACTCTTTCACACTGTACTCTCCCAAGCTCTTAGTACTCCACACATGGTAAGTGCTCAATAAAAATCATTGATTGATTCTAGTTCCAGCTCCAGAACTCATATGCCACGTGGCTACTGGCAAATTATTTAACTTCCCCGTGCCTCCGCTTCCTTAGCTGTTAAATGAGGATGAAATTTCTCCCTCAGATTACAAGTCCCATGTAGGAACAGGGACTGGAGCCAATCTTTGGTGTCAACCCCAGCGCTTAGGTCCTAGGAAGCGTTGACTAAATATCATTATTTTTTTACCGGGGAATCACTTGAACAAATACCGGGATCCAAAAAAGGAACTTTCAAGGAGAGGCTCTGAAAGGATCTTGAGATGAGGAAAAAGTGAAAACAGCATCAGACTGTGCCAACCCAAACAAACACAAGAATGGAACAAAAGACAGTCTGTGTGTACTCACAATGCAGTTGGGAATGAGAATCCCATTTTGGCCTTTTCAGCTATTAATGCACACTTAGGTGAACCTCACTGTCAGGATCATCTTCTAGAACAAAGGACAATTAATACGTATTCATTAAAATGATTGCAAAGACCTTTGGAACTGTTTGACAATTGGGAAGTATGGGAAAATACTCTGCAAATTAGTCAAAGGCATAAATGTTCTTCTCATAACGCTTGGTGAGAAGTCTGTGGTTTGAAATTGTTTATTTCTTGTTGATCCCAAGATAAACTTTGGTAAATTGGTTTAATAGTAGTGTGTGTATGTGGGTGCACAGTGAATTAAAGATGTCCATCATGATTCATCTCCCTTTCCACTATTAACAGTTTTAATACACCAGTCACATGCAATAAACAAATAGAAAAATCCATCACAAAAGGAGATAGTATCAACAAAACTGTCAATATCCTAGGATTTTTAGAACAACATATAGGAGAGATCCTTATTAATTGAAGATCCATAATAAAAATTTGTTATCTTCTATTCTTTCAAAACAGGTTGTAGAATACATCTAAATTTCATCAAGTAAATAATCAAAAACCTACTCTCATTACCAAAGACTTGTAAGATGGAGCCAGAAGAGAAAAATTTCTACATATAGGATGGAACAATGATTTGGGGTACATGTCCTGATTACTGGCATCTATTCTCCCTTATTCGTCTCTCCATAAATGTGCTTACTTAGTACTTTATTCATTAGATTTCAAATTGTGAGAGGCCACGCTAATTCTCCCTTTATTTGCCCAGTTTTTCCCTAACTTTTCATGAAAATCAAAAATCTTAGAAATACAATACATGGCTTAATTGTTGTGTTTCTCTTGGGGTTATTTAAACTTTTCTATCCCAAACGAAAAAAAAATCAGTCAGAAGCCACATGCACTCCCCTAGCCAGCTGGGTCTAGACAACCCACACAATCCACCATTTTCTTCTTTCTAGAGGTAGCAAATGGCACAGCTCTGCTTGGTTCAGTTGGAATTTGGTCAAAATGGATCTTTCCCAGGTTTGCTGTGGAAATTTACTTGGCCACAGACTGGATCACCGGGGCCCAAAATCACATGAAGTGGCGAGGATGGTTTGGATAATGTCCTGCAGACCCGCCTTAGGTGACCCCATACCAGCCTACAACCGTGACCTGAGTGAAGGCTGTTTCACCTCAGTAGCAAATAACTCCTTTGACAGGGATGAAAAATTGGCAAATAGGGCATGTCCTGTAATGTCCAAATCAGTAAAGTCCTATATGTCCAAACCAAATTTCCTTACTCAAATGTTTCATGAAAACATTTCCTTTTAAACAGCATGATTTGCCACTGGGCGGTGCGGAGACTTCGACTTCCAAGCCAAACATTTTGTTGGCCTTCTTGTCCAAACGTGAGCGGTTCATCCTCTTGCTGTTATAGGATTCCCCACCTCCTCCGCCTTCCCTTCACCTCTCTCAGATAAAAGAGCTTCGACGAAGGCAAATGTACATTTGAACCAGAAGAATCCTGAAGGAGCAACATGGCCTAGTGGATGGAGTTCCCGACTGGGAATCAGAAGGACATGAGTTCTAATCCCAGCTCCGCCACTTGTCTCCTGTGTGACTTTGGTCAAGTCACTTAACTTCTCTGTGCTTCAGTCACCTCAACTGTAAAATGGAGAGTAAGATGGTGAGTCCCACGTGGGACACGGACTGTGTCCCACCTGATTAGCTTGAATCTACCCGAGGCTTAGTAGAGTGCCTGACTCATAGTAGGTCCTTAAATATCATATTAAAAAAAATCCTCTAAGACTGAATCCTGTTATACTCTAGTTAATGCTAATAATATTTATTGTTTGCTCTGTGGGGTAATCAGTGGTAGTTGCTGAATGCACACCACTCTATTAAGTGCTTGGGAAAGCACAATACAATAATAATGATAGTACTTGTAAAGCGCTATGTGCCAAGCACTGTTCTAAGCGCTGGGATAGATACGAGGTTATCAGGTGGCCCCACGAGGGGCTCAAGGTCTTACTCCCCATTTTACAGATGAGGTAACTGAGGCACGGAGAAGTTAAGTGACTTGCCCAAAGTCAAACAGCTGACAAGTGGCGGAGCCGGGATTAGAACTCACGACCTCTGACTCCCAAGCCCGTGGGAGAAGTGATCCCTGCTCACAGGGAGCTTATAGTCTACAAAGGTAAGCCGCAGATATAAGATTCTGAAATCAAACCCAATTCCTGGCCCACAAAGGGCTCTTAGTCTATCTTATCCCCAGGTTACAGATGAGGAAACTGAGGCCCAAAGTAGTTGTGACTTGCCCAAGGGCACACAATAGACCAGTGGTGTTGGTGGGACTCAAACCCAGGGCTGATTTTCAGTCCTGTGCTCTCTCCTATAGTAGTGTCTAAACAGTACCAATAAGTCACAGGCAGATTCTATGGAGTAGTTTTAACCTGATGTTGACGGGGCTACGGTATAGACTGGAGATGTGAGTTCACTGAGTCAAATGGGTTAAGAAAATTCCAATTAAAATACCAAAATTCAAGAAAAGCTTTGGTTTCTCCTTCCCATATTCTGTTGGTTCCTGCTTTTTTTTGGCCCTCTGAGAGCACAGGGCTAGGACTGCCCTTTGCATCTTGAGCCATTTGGGTTTTGTGAGGCCTGTGAGGCCTGTTCCTTCATTACAGCACGGTGCACGTCTGAACGAGTGAGCCCGCTCTGTTAACTGAGCAGGGAGCAAATGGCTGAAAAGTAAACACTGAGACAAAGAGAAAATCATTATCTTCCTCAGCTCTGACTGGGGATGCTACCGCTGCACGGCATATACCCCAAGTGAACATTAGTGGAGTCGGAATGAATCGTAAATTCAAGCTCGGCACACGCGACATTTGATGAAACAGCTGTGACTCGTGTAATAGCCTATTCTCAGTAGGTGCTCCAAGACACAAAGCATTAAAGTGGAAATTTAAAATTCGACAATAGATCACGTAAAAGGCCCATTGTTCCTGCAGTCACCATTGGGAATTGGCCTTTACAGGGGGCATCCTTCTTGAGGTTATTTAAACCCTTTCAAATATCTTATCCCTCTATATGAGGACGGTAGTCATTTTGTAATTGCCTTAGTGTTTAGTCAGTTGCCTTTACTATACTGTACTTACTGTACTCTGCATTAAGCACTTGGGAAAGTGGAGTTGGTAGACACGGTCCCTGCCCACAACAAGATTACCGTCTAGAGGGATCACAAGGATTTCAGATTAGGTGCTTAAATACCAAAGAGTTAATTAAATCACAAGATATGATATCAATTTCCAGACAGAAAACGGCAGCGATTTGGTAGAAACTTGGCATGGGGGTGGGAATTAGGGTTTACACTCTTTAACCGATTAAATCCCGACTCTGGACTCCTACTTCCTTTAAACATCCAAGCCGATTCCCAACCAATCCAAGCCAGAATTTCACAAAAGCTGATAGAGAAGCTTGCATCCGTAATGTTCCTCTTTACTGGGAAAAGGCTTTGAACACAACCTACTGTCTGAAGTCAGGAATAAATATCACTTGAGCACCAGCTCATCTGCTCGGAACATATGGATTTTAAAGGCCGCGTTTTTAAACCTGCATCCAAATTGTACTCTTTAAGATATTTCAATGTGACACTTAAAATGCTCTGCCCAGGGCCAGATAAAGGTTTCCATGAGCCTGGAGGCAGAGTAAAGATAAAATGGCTTTTCTTTTTTTCACCCTGTTTCCAACTCCTCCTCCATTTTACCTACCCCGCTGCAGAACAACTCCCAATAGCTCACCGGCCTGCTCAATGAAACAGGAGGACTGCCTTTAACTGGCAGAGGTACCGACAGTGGTATTTGTTAAATGCTTATAACCTGCACAAAGCACTAAGCTAAGCCCTGGGGTAACTGCAGAGCAAATAGGCTAGACAGGTTCCTTCACAGTCTAAATGGGAATAAACCGATTTATAGAACAACAGATAGAGACCAGGGGGAACCTTCAAATCTTTTGCTCTTTCCCTGCTGGCAGCTCAGCTGGAGGCTAGAGATGCGGTTCCTGGAGGGGTAAGTGAGCGGGGAGAAGTCTGAACCTCTTCAATTACAGTCCAGGTACCTAGGCTTCCAATAGCAGGGTTTGACAGTTACCATGCAAGGGTTGCATTTTGGGGGTGAACTTGGGCCAGGGACGGTTGGCCCGGGGCAGCAAGGGGCCGGAGAAGGGGGCAGACCTGGGTACAGTGGGAAGGGCTTCATGTCTCTCTGTGGGACTCATCTGATGACATCTCCTGGTTGGTTATTTGAGCCACACTGGGCTCTGGGGGGTGTTGGGCATCTTGGACCCTTGGAAACCCACAGCCATGTCCACCGAGGATTCTGTGGAGTTTCCCTTCAGACCCTGGCCAGACTTCTTAGCTCCTTGATTGCTTCCGCATGCCCTGTGATTGCTAGGGATTCTTACACTAGTTTGGAGGAAAAGATCTCCCTCAAGTGTCCTAGCAGATGTTGAAGGGGATAAAAAGGGAAGGAGGGCATGAATAAAGAAATGGGTCTTTACCAAGGAACCTGAGTGTTCCTCCTGTGGGCTTGGAGGATAATACTGTCCTTTTCTGATGTTTGGGTGCAAACACCCAAATATCTGCATCCTTTAATTGGGGTTCCCCTGAAAGAGCTTTACAAGCACATCCAAGGATTTTATACTCTTGCTCTGAGCAGCTCAGGTCTCTCAGAAAGCACATCCTCCCTTCTCTTCAAACTCACAGCTCCCACGTGACAGCCCCCTTTTTGGGATGGTCTCGGATTCTATAAATATTTAGACATTGGAGTAAGGAAACACCCTTCTGTTTCTGTTTCCTTTCGGGAAGTGAGCCATTTCACCAGATCAAAATGCTTACTGCTAGGTCCCGGCAGCCTGGGGTGAAGGCTGGGGTCTCCTCCTACTCACTGTACCTTGATATTGTCTATTCCCCTGCTGATAATAATAATAATGTTGGTATTTGTTAAGCGCTTACTATGTGCAGCGCACTGTTCTAAGCGCTGGGGGAGATACAGGGTGATCAGGTTGTCCCAGGTGAGGCTCACAGTTAATCCCCATTTTACTCCCTTTCCCGTGTACCTCCTTGGACCTGGGGCCCCCTCCCCCTCTTCATTTCTGACAGTCCACCGCTCTCCCCACTTTCAAAACCCTTCTAAAAATCACACCTCCTCAATAGGCCTTCTCTGACTAAGCCCTCATTTCCCTTCTCTGCCCTCTCCCCGATCCCAGTAACGACTAGGCACTCTTTAAGCACTTTGTTACTCACCCGATTCCACAACCCTTATGCGCAAATCCTTACATTCTATTATCCCCTCTCTGCATTTTAACATCTGTTATCCTCATTAAACTGTAAGCTTCTTGTGGCCAGGGAACCGTGTCTACCAACTCTACTGTTCTTTCCCAAGTGCTTCAAATGGTGTTCGGCACACAGTACATGCTCAATGAATACCATGAGGTCTCCCGGAGGGCGGGGGCCATGTCTACTCCATTGTACTCTAAGTGGTTTGAACGGTGCTCTGAAAACCGTTTTGCAAACAGTAGGTGCTCAATAAATTATACCGATTGCGAGGGAGGTAAAATGAGCTTGAGACAAGCTACCACCCTCATATACCATGCACCTATAGGGCATGAGAGTCTGGCCAACAAATCCTCCTTTGGGAGGAGACTAGTAGCCCCTGCAACAAGAGAGAAATTGTCCAATGGCTCATTCTTTCCCTAATCAGTACCGAGAAAGGACCTTGCTTCATCTGAACTCCATTTCCTTCACATCTGGGCTCACTGCCAGCGCCTTAGCTGGAGGCTGGCACCTCAGTTTATTATTCTGATCAGGGAGGTAATTAACTCTCTCCCTGCACTGCTCACTGCTGCATCAGCTGCAGGTTCAGTGTTTGACCATCCTCAGAGCCGGTGATAGAAATCCCTGTGGGGAGCACCCCAGCTCACTTACGCCCAACCATCACAGCACTTATGCACTCACAACCAACCCTGGCCCTTTCGTACATACACAACTGCAGAAGTATTCATTCATTCATTCATTCAATAGTATTTATTGAGTGCTTACTCTGTGCAGAGCACTATACTAAGCGCTTGGGATGTACAAATCGGCAACAGACGAAGACCATCCCTGCCCTTTGATGGGCTTACAGTCTAATCTTCTTCCTCTCTGTACAGGTCTAAGTCTCCTCCCTTGATAGACTATAAGCTCCTTGAAGGCAAGGATTGTGTCTACTATCTCGACTGTACTCTCCCAAGCACTCGGAATAGAATTAGGCACCCTGGAGGTGCCCAATAAATATTACTGAGTTAAACATTTCAATGTCTGCAATTGAACATAAGTTCCTTGAAAGGAGTAATTGTGTCTTCCCTAAAACTCTGAAGGCCCCATATCATCATCATCAATGGTATTTACTGGGCACTTATGTGCAGAGCACTCCCCTAGACAAGTGTCTTGCACCTTGTAGTACTCAAATTTTTGATAATGATAATGATGGCATTTGTTTAGCGCTTACTATGTGCCAAGCACTGTTCTAACACTAGGGTAGATATAGGGTAATCAGGTTGTCTCACGTGGGGCTCACTGTCTTAATCCCTATTTTACAAATGAGGTAACTGAGGCCCATAGAAATGAAGTGATTTGCCCAGGGTCACGGAGCAGACACATGGTGGAGCCGGGGACTAGAACCCACGTCCTCTGACTCCCAAGCCCAGGGTCTTTCCAATAAACCATGCTGCTTCTCTGCCGAACCATGGACAATCTCCATTTCTCATTCTTGAGGTTTTTTTTACAGATTAAGACCCACTTCCAGGATTCTCTGAGAAGTCATGACAGAATGGACAATTCCCTCAGCCACTTAACCATTACAGTCAGGCAGGCTAATTTGTCTGACTCGAAGAAAATGAAAGAAGGGCTATTTGAAATCGTCCAAATGGAAAAAGCAAAATTAAAAAGTCAAGGAACGCACGGAATGAGCCTGAGTGATGGAAGAGTACTGACCACTATCGTTCACATTGGCAGTCAGGGCCCTACAGTAAAATCAGAGATGCTCTGCACTCATTTTGGGAACTGACCTTGGGGAGGGCCAGAGGGACAAGACCACGGGAGAGTTCAAAAATCATTCTAACCTCACTGCAACATTTTAACGAATGGTTTGAGCAGAATACAGTGGAAGAAGGGTGGGGGTGTGTGTGTGTTGAGGGTCGGGGGGGTGGGAAACAGGAATATTACAGGGGTCACGAACTGGTCATCCCGAAAGGCATAGGTCCCAGCGACCCTATAAGAGGAACTGTACTAGGTCAGTATCATGGAAGAGGAAATCATTTGCAACTGCTTCCTAGGTAACATACGGTAACAGTAAACTAATTATTATTATTAACAGTAATAATAATAACAGTTGTTGTGGTTGTTAAGTGCTTTCTATGTGGCAGGCCCTGTTCTAAGCACTAGGTAAACGTAATTAGGTTGGACACAGTCCTTGTCCCACATGGGGCTCACAGTCTCAGTCCCCATTTTACAAATGAGGTAAAGAGGCCCAGAGAAGTAAAGTGACTTGCCCAAGGTCACACAGCAGACAAGAGGTGGAGCCGGGATTAGAACTCGGGTCCTTCTGACTCCCAGGTCCGTGCTCTATCCACTAGGCCCCTCAGTCTCCCTTTTCCACATTCGCTAATTCCACACAGAACTACCTGCCAGCAGTCCAGATTTTCCATTCAACATTGACAAGAACGTGGAGTGTTTGCAGAGGTCCAAATCCATCATCAACCACAGCTAACATTTTCAAGAGGTCACTTCAGGCCTGGCACTGTTCTGGCTTCACTGTCCCCCGAGTCCCTCTGGTTTCCCTTCTTCCAGTATTGGTATTTGCGAAGTGCATTCCAGAGAGATCAGACAAAAGACATACCGAGTCAGCGGGATGGACACTGCAGGTCACATTGCATTTCAGGACTCACCAAGCATCTGAAAATGACACCTCCAGAGTTATCTTTGACTACGGAGAACAATGAATAAGCTAGGAGTGGGGTTGGGTTTCTTTTTTCCTTTTTGCTCCAAAGATTCATGAGAAATGCCCACTGTAAATCAGGCCACCCCATATGTAGTTGCAGGGAAAAGACACTTTCAGATTTACCTTTCCTCCGGAAGGCTCACACTCTATACTCTGGGCACAGGTGAGAGAGTGTGGATGGCTCAGAGCAAACTCTCACCTTTACTGCACAAACAAGTCAAGCACACGTCCCACTGATGGTAGGAATTTTATCCTCTTCATCATGGGTGTCTAAGTGATGCTCACCCCTCATGGTTGCTGGCCAGAAAGAGAACGCAAATATTTTAGTGAGTAGAATGTACAAGACAGTTTCTCTTGAAGATGCACACACTTCTTTCCTATTACAATCCAGAATGCTCGTTTTGTTCCTTTACCACCACCCTACCTAGATCTCATCTCTGTTGCTGCCAACACCTAGTCCAAGTCCTGCCACTGGCCTGAAACTCCTTCCCCCTTAGGTAGCCGACAGACCATCACTCTCTCCTTATTAAAATCTTCAAAGCCTTATTAAAATCACATCTCCTCCAAAATGCCTTCTCCAACTAATACTTCTTCTTCCCCTACTCCCTCTCCCTTCTGCATTTGGATTTGTTCTCTTATTCACCTACCCTCAGCCCCACAACACTTATGTACCTATCCATAATTTATTTTAAGAGATTTTTCCATCTACACTTGTAAGCTCATTATGGGCAGGGTACGTGTTTGCTAATTCTGCTATATTATGTGCTCCCAGGCACTTAGTACCGCGGTCTGAGCAGAGTACTCAATAAATATGACCGTTTGGATGCGTCTCTACCATTGGCAAAATCATTTTTGGACAAAAGGACAACTCTATACTCTAGGATGGGAAAAAGTGGGGTTTTCTCCTTTGAAACCTCCAGAGTATTGAAATGAATATCCCTCAGTCCGTTTTTACAGACCGAAATTGTGTTTTCGACTGTTGTGGGGTGGCTTTTTAAACTTCTCTCAAATAATTCATGAGGTTTTTCTGGTCTCTTAGTTTATGATCTAGGAGCAGGTCTAAATGAATAAAAATATGAAAATATGTTTGCAACATTGATTGGGGAAAAAAATGAGGAAGAACATGCCAAAACATTGTTTTTGCTGATGCTGGAACATTTCAAAAGTGGATCTAGACATTTTACCTCCCATGTAAAATACGTATCTTTATCCCTAGTGGTATTCTGTCAGAGTATCTGGAAGGGAATATGAATAATTCAGTTGAATAACCCCTCAGTAGCATTTACTAAGCACCTATAAGTGAAGCACGGTACTGGTGGTAGGACAGTACAAAAAAAGAGAAGACCTGACTTCAAGGAGCTTTCTGTCATATTGCCATTTGTGATGGCTGGAAACACCAACCGGTTCTAAACTGGACCGCGCTAAAGCTATATTGGCTCTTATGAATGTATTTATATCCCTTAGAGTCCATTATTTATCTTGACTGCTCTATAAATATTTTTATGTCTGCCTTCCATACTAGAGTATAAGCCACCTGAAGGCACGGAACTGATCTCGCTGTACTTCCAGAGCACCTAGTACAATGTAGAGAAGCAGCGTGGCTCAGTGGAAAGAGCACGGGCTTTGGAGTCAGGGCTCATGAGTTCGAATCCCAGCTCTGCCACTTGTTGGCTGTGTGACTGTGGGCAAGTCACTTAACTTCTCTGTGCCTCAGTTCCCTCATCTGTAAAATGGGGATTAAGACTGTGAGCCCCACGTGGGACAACCTGATTCCCCTATGTCTACCCCAGCGCTTAGAACAGTGCTCGGCACATAGTAAGTGCTTAACAAATACCAACATTATTAAGGTATTGTACCCAGCAGAGGCTCAGTACATAACACGGCTACTAAATAAGGCTTTGGATCTGCCAGCAGAGGTGTTGAGGGAAGGTACTCCAAAAATAGGCAACATGGAGCACAAACATCCTCCAAGATGAAAAGCAGCATGGTCTAGTGGATAGAACATGGGTCTGGGAATCAGAAGGACCTGGGTTCTAATCCCAGCTTTTCCTGAGGGAAGTCACAACTTCTCTGTGCCTCAGTTAGCTCATCTGGGTCCAACCTGATTAAGCCTGTATCTACCTCAACGCTTACTACAGTGCCTGGCACATGAGTGCTTAACAAATACTGTCAAAAAAAGTGTAATTAAAAGCTGGCTAAGATCCATCAACCAGTCAATTTTGGACATTGCCTCCCCTTTCATACATGAAATGTAGAATGACTCTTGAACAAATAGTATTTACTGTTCATGTAAAATGTTTAACTACCCTGGAGAAAAAGCACATGATAGATCACACATATTCCAATGCAATCAAAATTTATCCCGAAGTCCAGGAGAACTTATTTACGTGGAAAAAAGATATTGGAGCGAATCCTATGCATGATTATTCTGCCAGTTCAAAGAAAGGCTAATTAAACAGGAGTGAATTGAGATAAAATCCACAAAAGAGCAAAAACTATTTCTGCTCCTATGAGGTAAAATAGGACTGTTCAGCTCTTGAGGTTGAGTCTAAATAAAAAAACTGATTTTTATTTCCTCAGATCATGAGCCCAGACAAATTACAAATAAATGTTTCCCCTAGCTTTGGACTTCAAAATTGTTATCCTTGTTCTCTTTATATTCCTGCAAGATGGGGCTGTAAAGTGAATAAGCTATAAAGGAACTTAATAGCGGTTTGAAGCTAGTGATTTGAATCTAATGATATGTGATCAGGTTGAACATCAATCAAGTGGAATTACATTTTGGAAATCCAAAGACAAAAGATATTTTCCAGATTTTATCTTCTTATCACATTTTATACAGAGAAAGGTGGAAACGTTCGGAGAAAAGAGTACCCAACATATTCCTCCAGGGGAAAAAAGCAACCCAAAAAACCTGTAAATTTCTAATGTAATCATGCAAGATTTTTAAAATTGAATGAAGAGGGGCAGGACAAACAACAGTCCTTGGGAGCATGGAGGAGGATGATAAGGGTGACAAAAAAGCTGATGCGTTAAATGTAGCCAAAAGGATTAAAGGTTTTTCTGATATACTGAGAAAGAGACATAGTGCTGGAAAATAGGACTAGTGAAGGATAGGAAGAGAGCTAACTTTTTGAAAAGGAATCTGTTTTGGGTAGAGGAAATGGCATTTGGGCAGCTGAGAAATAACACAGATCTAACAAACTAGCACTTGGAAACACGGTGGTGGTGGCTAAGTCCACACCCCAAAGACAACTTACTTGGAAAATGGTTGCGTCCACAGATAGATAATGAATTTGGGGAGATGGGGGAAAAAAAAGGGAACTGAAATCAATTAAGCTCCCTTGGTAGCGTCCTGCTAAAATGAAGCAGGAGGGGGAGGTATACACTAGCAAATTTTGTCCATAATTATCCTGATAGTTGGGCTTGCAGCATGGAGGGAATTCATGTCAAAATTGTATTTTGACTAATAAAGGCAAGCAGACATGGCTAAAGCAACCAAATACCCTGGAACACAAAGAGGGACAGGGCTACAGTAAATAGTTCAGACATGGCAGGGATTAGGAGGGCAGAATGGTGTATACAGGGGAAGATGAGACTCAGATCTGGTTGAAGCAACTCACAAACAACTGACAGGCTTCCTTATCTCCCCTCCACCCAAGATTCGCTCCAATTCAAACCCACATTATCATGCATCCCTAAAAATCACTCAACCACCATATGGCAGGGGTGCAAAACTGGGACTAGAATTTATGTCTTCTGAATCCCAATCCCGAGTTCTTTGCACTAGATCATGTTACCTTCCCTTGTTCCATTTAGGCTCCAAATACATGGCCCAGGATTCATATCCTTAGCTGGGCTTCTTTACGCTCCCTTTCCCAAAAAAAATAAGTGGTCATTTTTCAGTATTATTCTCATACAGAAAAGGGAGAGAGGAAGAGACTTATCAGTGTTAGTGGGAGGTTAGTGCTAGTGGGTGTTTTACTGGGTTTTATTTTTTTTTTCCCTCAGCTTCTTTGCTACAAATGGAAAAAGGCAATCTCCCTCTGCAAATGCATTCAGCAGACTGGTGCAAACAAATCAAACTTCCTCACTTGGGGGACAGATGAGGGAAGGTGGGCTACTGGAAGGCGTTCAAAAGAGGAGAGTATAAGAAAGATAATGTTAATGAAAAAAAATGCAGAGGAAGAAAAATGGGTGAAAAATATCTGGAGGAGGTAGTCACAAGCACCTCCCTGCAGGAGATGAGAATCAATGAAGAAATGACCCACCACGGACAACTTATCCTAGTCTAAAATCAAAATGACAAGACAAAAAAAAAAAAAAAAACCACAGTAAGCCCAAAGAGGACACAAAAATGTGGAAACGACTGACAATTTGTCCGGAAAATAGCTCAGAGTGGGGGGTAAAATTTCTGGGTTTTCACCATTCTAGTATTTTTTTCAGAACAGCATCTCGATGAGTTACCATGGCAACACATAGATATCATCTTTGCAATGAGCTAAGGCTAGAGACTACAGATCTAACCTGATCTGCCCATTCACTTCTGGAAAAGGCTGATGATGCAGGGAGGTGGACATTCAATAATAATACAGTCAATACAGGGTTCTCCTGGCCCCTCACTTTGCTATATTGACAGTTTTACGGCACTTATTATTTTTTCCCATTTTATTCTGTCTCTTTCAAACTCAAACACGCCAATACACATTCAGCTATGGATGGTCCCTTACTCAGACGTGGAGGAGAGAAGCTTAAATAATAATCGTGGTATTTGTTAAGTGCATACTATGTACCAGGCGCTGTACTAAGCACTGGGGTGAATATAAGCAAATCAGGTTGGACACAGTCCCTGTCTCACATGAGGCTCACAGTCTTCATCCCCATTTTACAGATGAGGGAACTGAGGCACGGAGAAGTTAAGTGACTCCAAGGCCACACAGCAGACAGGTGGCAGAGGCATCATTAGAAGCCACGACCTTCTGACTCGCAGGCCCGTGCTCTATCCACTACGTCACGCTGCTTCTAAATCCATTTCCCGTTTGCATATCCCTCTCCAAAATTTCCCCAACACACACCATTGCCCTAGATGTGTAGTTCTTCTAAACCGAGCGTTCACTACACATTTGGAGAGAACACCGAATGGGAACACGTCCATCTGGATAGAAGACGATTGCAATTTTGGAAGAAATGGTCCAACACATGCACTCAGAAACGTGTGGCCAACCTTGCGATTTCGAACTCTCTCCCACTAGAAGGTAAGCTCCTTGTGGGCAGGGAATGTGTCTGCATCGCTACTGTATCCCTGTAGGTACTCAAATACCTTCTACTGACCGTGTTTGTCGGGAAACTAACCTCACACTCTGGGAGAAATGATTGCTTTGTCTGCTTTCTTCTTAGATGAATTTTTTAGGGGCAAAAGAATATTAGCTCCTGCGGCTCCAAGAGCTAATATCTAGTTTCAAGGAAAGTGGCTAGAGACAGGGGGAATAGTAATGGCCAAAAGACTATTTGTGACCTGGGCAAGTGGCTCCAGTGGAGGTTGGGGGCTAGATTACCTTCTACCTATATCAGTTGTTACTCACACCGTCAGCCAGGCAGCCTTTTACATTTCCCATATTCCCAGGACAGGGTGGGTAATGGTAGGTTAGGAAGCTTTGTTTACACTGATTAAACAATGGGATGGAAAATTGAGATTCCTTGATGAGTAATTGAAAAACAAACAGCTTCAATTTCTGCACAACAAATGAACTATAAAAAACCAAGGCATTACTTCGGAAGGCATTAATAATTTCTGTATGATCACATAAACAGGCTCGCCCTCCCCAACCCCCCGCCACCCTCCAAAAAATCACACAAGCTTAGTAGGCAGTATTTGTTAAGGGCTTACTATGTGTCAAACACTGTTCAAAGCACTGGGGTAGTTACAAGTTAATAAAGTCAGTTAGACAGTTAATGGAATGCTGCCCCCCTGCTCCCCAGGAGAATTAAAGTAAGGAAGAGTAAGGCTTAACTCAACAGATAGCTTTGCTTTTCAACCTGGAGTGCTGAGGGAAAATGTGTGGGCATTGATTAGATGAAAGAGGCACGCCTGAAATAAATGAAGGGGGAAAAACATAAAATAGAAATCAACAGAAGTGACAATAATTTTGGTAGCCTGAAGTTTCATTTCGCAGCACCACATTTCATTTTTATGGGCAGACAAACCTCGGACCAGAATAAATGGCACGAAATGTCTAAGGAGATCTACTGGCATAGGATTCACGGCTCTCCTGCAGGGCTATTCTGAATGCTGGGGAAGACAGCCTCTTTCATAATTTAAGATAATAAAAGTACAAGCTGCAAGAAATCCTCCGTGGTCCACACTGGACGGTTCCATCACCGATGAAAAATAATAGATTTGGAGATAATTGAAAAATAAAAAAAAGTGACATGAGCTTTTCTCATTCTAAATTGGAAGTGTTTATAAATAGACAATGTCGTAGACGCTGATGCTGTTAGCGCCAGGTGGTGTGTGACAAATAGAGCCGGCATTGCCAACTCCCCTAATTTCAGAATAGTAATGTGTTAGACTCTCCCTCCCCGTGACTCTGTAAGGGTTGGTCCCTGAAAACCTGTAATATACAGTCTTCTCCTAATGCCCAACTGGAGAAGCAGGATGGTGTAGTGGTTTAGAGCATAGGCCTGGGAGTCAGGAGGTCATAGGTTCTAATCCCAGCTCTGCCACTTGTCTGCTGTGTGACTTTAGACAAGTTACTTCGCTTCTCTGTGCCTCAGCTACCTCATCTGCAAAACGGGGATGGAGACTGTGAGCCCCACGCGGGACAGGGACGGTGTCCACCCTAGTGCTTAGTTCTGTTTCCGGAACATAGTAAGCGCTTAAATATCACTATTATTACTATACATATGACTGAACACAATTTTATTTATTCTGATTTCACTGCTTGTGACTATTTCTTTTTTACCTCATTATGTCAGCTCCTTGTGGGCAGGGAACATACCTTGCAATCCCAAGCATTTAGTACAGTGCATATCTTCAGTAGGAGTTCAATGAATAGTGTTTACTACAAAAATTAGCCCCTCCATATTTTTTTTAAACCACAGAAAGTTTATTATTCCACATCTCCCATTATATTCAAAAAAATGATTTTGAGTTAAGGTGCATAAATCCCGTCTGAGGTTTGAAACACCTATCTATTCCTGTAAAGTATAACCGGTCAGCTAGAAATTTCATTTGCTAGAAAGAACAAATTTAGTTTTCTCTGGGGCTCATGCTATCGTTCTGGCTCAAAAGTCTTCTCATATGGTCTTCTCATATTTTATATTTGGTCATAACCAAGAGACTGTAGACAGGCAAAACAACTAAGTTCAAATCTACAAAAGTCTATTTTTAAAACCTGTTTTTATTGACCCAAGTAGTAAACCTGACTGGGTATTTTATTTATGTGAAGTAATCTTCAAAAAGTATTCTAAAAGCTTAACCTGTTGAAACTGGAGAAATCCGAATGAAAAATACAACATCCAGGGTCTCCAGTAAATTCAAAACTGCCAGCAAGTATTTGAGAATATCATAATGTCATCATACGGGTGTACAGTTTTCTAATGAAATACCTCCTTTAATTAATAAAAAGGTCATTAGGCAATAATTTAAAAGCAATACTTAATAGCTGATGACCAATATTTAGACACTTTGATGGTGTTAGAAGACTATTCCTTAATTCTAATTGCCACAAAAAAATTCAAAGTACTCCTCATTACACTTTCTCCACCATTTATTTTATGACTCAATAATTTATATATTGCTTATGTATATTACAAAGCCGACTGAATTGGCTCTCCAAACTAAAACCAGCTCAGATAACGATAAAGCCTCGGACAAAAGGCAAATTTGTACAAGGGCCTCAGATAACTAAACCTGGTGGAATTCAGTTTTCAGAATCTGAATCTGAAGTAGCAACTGTCCCAGATATTTTGAGCTTCTCATTGACCATCACATACCGGTGTGCAATACTCAAGGGATATACGGATCTTCAGATGCTCACAAACGTACAAAGACACTGAATTGCTTTGTGCTGTCTTTTCTCAGCTTAAAAAAACCTCCAGTGAGCCTCCTTTGAACATTTCTCTTTCGCTCCCCTAAACGGTCAAATAGGATGCTAGCAGAGGTTAAGCCAGCAACAGAAAAGCACCAAATTAATACTATGATGGAAAAAAAAAAGAGGGGGCTTGGAGAAAAACCCAGCCAATAGTCCTCTCCCATTATCAGTCTTCCCCATCCCCCCCTGAGAATGGGGGTAAGGGAACCCAGACTCCAATCAATCAGTGGCATTTATTTACCACTTTGCAGGTGGAAAGCACTGTAAGACTGAAAGCTCCTTGGCAGGGAACGGGTCTACCAACTCTCTTATGCTGTACTCTCCCAAGTGGTAAATACTGATTTCTGCCCATGGTAAGCTCTAAATGGATACCATCGATTGATTGAAGAAATATCCTCCAATCGTACACTCATTCTGATCAGCGCTAGTCTCCAATCGGTTAAGAATTAGAAGCGGGGCTAATGGATAGATCATGGACCTGGGAGTCAGAAGGACCTAGTCCTGGCTCCGCCAACTTGTCTGCTATGTGAACTTGGACAAGTCACTTCACTTCTCTGAGCCTCAGTTACCTCAAATGGGGATGAAGCCTGGGAACCCAGTGTGGGACAGGGACTGTGTCCAACCTAATTACCTTTTATATACCCCAGCACTTAGTATAGTGCCTGACATAAAGCATCTAAATACCACAATTTTTATTAAATTCCTATTAGTGGGCTATTTGATACTCCATATCTCTTCCTTGAATTGAACTTCTAACCTTCATTCAGACCTATCTAAAATGACTGTGAAATTCCAAAATACAGCTGTAGGGGCAGTAATTCTTTCATAAAATACAGAGAGATAAACTAATTTGGAAGACTAATTTACAAATGATAGAATACTAGTCACTTAAGAACTGTATATATTTTCGTTACCCTATTTATTTTGTTAATGAATTGTACATCGCCTTGATTCTATTTAGTTGCCATTGTTTTTACGAGATGTTCTTCCCCTTGACGCTGTTTAGTGCCATTGTTCTTGTCTGTCCGTCTCCCCCGATTAGACTGTAAGCCCGTCAAACGGCAGGGACCGTCTCTATCTGTTGCCGACTTGTTCATCCCAAGCGCTTAGTACAGTGCTCTGCACATAGTAAGCGCTCAATAAATACTATTGAATGAATTAAGAACCCTCTTCAGTGAAACACGTCTATGTCATTTTTCGAGGATCCGAGAGGAGAAACGGCCCATTTCATTGTTCTATTTCTTCAATTCAGGAAGGGAAACTGCAATCGATTTATGGAAAGAGTTGGGGAGCATCAAATGGTCATGGTAGGAACTAATTTAGGATTGACCATTAGGACATTTTGAGGCACCATAAAGAATGGAGATCTTTAGACGTTTTAAAATATTATAGTTAATATTATTGCCCTATTGAGTGCCCACCTATATTAAGAAGTTGGGGAAGTATAAATGAAGCAAGGGATACGTTCTCTGCCCACAAGGAACTAACATGTCAGTGGGAGTGTTAGATATAAAATAGATTTAGAGTGATCGGAAGAAATGGTGTACAATTAAGGAAAAACACCCAGGTACTGAGAATGGGTGTAAATAAATATACAGGGATGAGATAACATGCAGAAAAAAGAAAAATCACAAACACCAGCAGGGTCAATTCTCATCCATTTCAGGGTAAATGCCAGTCCAGCGTGGGGCTCTGGAAAGCAAGAGGTTTCATTGGGGCAATTCCAGAAGAATCCCTGTTCTAGCAAAAGTTTCTGCTCTCCAATGGTATTTAAGTTCTTAGTTTGTGCCACACACTGTATTAAGCTCTGGAGTAGATACAAGATAATCAGGTGAGTCAATCTTATTTACTGCGTGCTGACTGTGTGCACAGCGCTTGGAAATGGAGGAAAAGTCAGTGTCTGTCGGATACAGACAATAGAGATATGAATACACACACACTTGTCTGACTTCAGGCGAGACACAGTCCATGTCCCACATGGAGCTCCAAATCCTAATCCCTATTTTGCTGATGAAGTAACTGAGGCACAGAGAAGCACAATGACTTGTCCAGGGTCACATGGCAGACAAGTGGAAGAGCCGGGATTAGAAGCCAGGTTCTTCTGACTCCCAGGCCCACGCTCTATCCACTAGGCCACTCCATTTCTAATGCTTCTGAAATGCCCTCCCCACCCCTTCAGACCTAAGCTTCAGCAGCCCTGGAAGCCTTCTTGACTAATTTTAGTCTCGAGTAAGCGCTACCTTAAAGCAGTGGAACTAACGCAAATATTCCCCTGCCTCCGGTATGGCACAACAAAGTAGCATCCTTGTAAGGACACTAAAACTAGTAACCGTCTTTCCACTTCACTAGATAATCCCTACTGACTTAGTCTTGTTCAAACAAGAGAGACCATTAATAATGCTAATACTCCCAATATTAGAGACTGATAATACTGACACGGAAGCAGAAACCGAAATTTCATAAATCATTCACATAGTAAACGGCTGCCAGATCGAGTGATACTATTGTCTTTTCAGCCAGCATATTAAAAATCCCTTTCCCCTTATTGCTAAAGTGGCAAATATTTGTTTATTCTTTCTGTTCTATAAATTGACATAAAATACCTAATTATTGCACTAAATAATTTCATTTCAACTCTGGAAGGGATGATTATGTTCACAGATATAAATCAATATTTCATACCTGTGTATTTTATAAATGATTCAGATACACACGGTTACCAGCCATTTTCATTTAAAAATGTTCGAGAGATGGTGGATAAAGACTGCTGAGTCGGGTGTTCCTCATTCAGCACCCATTTCTATCCAGGAAAAATAAACTGCTTTGGTCTTCCTTTAATGTATTTCAAGTGCCTGTCTGTTAGCTCTTTGAGAGAAGAGGTCATCTATACTATATTTCTGTTTTCCTCTCCCAAGGGTTTAATACAGTGCTCCGCATGACGTGCATGCTACGGATCGACAAGTTAAGCAGTGAATGGGTCTGGGAATAGGAGGACCTGGGTTCTAATTCCAGCTCTGCCACTTGTCTGCTGTGTGGTCCTGAGCTAGTCACTTAGCTTTTCTGTGCTTCAGTTCCCTCAGCTGTAAAATGGGGATAATATCCTACTCCCTCCTACTTTGACTGTGAGTCCCTTATGGAACAGGGACCATCTCCAACCTAATTATCTCGCATCCACCCCGATATTTAGTAATGAGCCTGGCAACTAGTAAGAGGTCAACTAACTGCAGAAAACCCCTAATTTAATAAATGAATGGGGCAATAGAGAAGCAGCATGGCTCAGTGGAAAGAGTACGGGCTTGGGAGTCAGAGGTCATGGGTTCAAATCCCGACTCTGCCACTTGTCAGCTGTGTGACTGTGGGCAAGTCACTTACCTTCTCTGTGCCTCAGTTACCTCATCTGTAAAATGGGGATTCAGACTGTGAGCCTCAAGTGGGACAACCTGATTACTCTGTATCTACCCCAGTGCTGAGAACAGTGCTCTGCTCACAATAAGCACTTAAATACCAACATTATTATTATTTTTATTATTATCAATTGATTGCAAACAGGGAATTGTGGTGGCCAAGGTGATCATGATGGCGCCTAGGGGCGAGGAGCCCAGTGAGACTTATATCAATCTAACCCAAATCCCCTCCCTGCTGAGGGATGGGAGGTGAGTGTCCTGTCAGAGTGTCCCCCTCATCTTCCTTCCCCCACTGTGGACCGCTTGACTTGTGTCCAGAGAAGGGAGATGCTGGAGAGCACACACGAGTTAGCCTCCTGGTCCCTGTTACTTGCTCCCAAAGGGACTTCTCTTCAACTCTTTTGAAGTGACACTGGAGACCTCATAATAATTGTGATATTTGTTAAGTGCTTACTAGGTGCCAGGCATTGTTCTAAGCATTGGGGTGGATACATGCCCATGGGACACTGTCTCTGTCCCACAGTTTCCCAGGGAGAAAAGCCGGCTCTGCCTCAGACACTTGAAGGATGGCTCCACGGAAAAAAGGCAATCAGCAGTAAAAACATGCCTGCAGAAGATCAAACAATCGGTCAATCAGTGATATTTATTGAGCTCCTACTGAGTGCAAAGCACTGGCCCGGGAGAGAGTAAAAGAAGCAGAACAAGAGAAAGGGGGTGTAAACGGCAGCTGGATAACTTCACCTTGAGGCATTTGCTCACTGGGTGGGCAGATGATGGAATCAGTTACTAAAGGAAGGCAGAACCACTTAACTGCCACTGTCTATGGCTACATTCAGTGATGCTAGAAGGCCAGTTTTCATGGTGAGGGGCATGCAGCCTCGGAAGAAATGGCTGTGCACATGCATACGATGAAAGACAAAGGGGAACGGCTACAACACAAATCTAACTGCTACAACACAACTCCCATACTGTAGGGCAATACTGAGGAGTAGCAAGGTGGGGGAAAGAGCACAGTCCTGGAAGTCAGAAGACCTGGGTTCTAATACGGCTGTGCCAATTGCCTCCTACATAATAATAATAATGTTAGTATTTGTTAAGCACTTACTATGTGCAGGGCACTGTTCTAAGCGCTGGGGTAGATACAGGGTAATCAGGTTGTTCCACGTGAGGCTCACAGTTTATCCCCATTTTACAGATGAGGTAACTGAGGCCCAAAGAAGTGAAGTGACTTGCCCACAGTCACACAGCTGACAAGTGGCAGAGTCGGGATTCGAACCCAGGGCCTCTGACTCCCAAGCCCGGGCTCTTTCCACTGAGCCACGCTGCTTCTCTAGACGTGGGCAAGTCACTTCACTTCTCTGCGTCCTAATTTCCTCAGCTGTAAAATGGGGATTGAATACCTGTTCTCCCTCCTATTTAGACTGTGAGGCCCACGTGGGATTGGGGACTTGTGTCTGACCCGATTATCTTCATTCATTCATTCGTATTTATTGAGCGCTTGCTGTGTGCAGGGCACTGTATTAAGCGCTTGGAAAGAACAATTCAGCAACAAATAGAGACAATCCCCACCCAACAACGGGGTCACAATCTAGGGCTTGGTATTCATTCAATAGTATTTATTGCACGCTTACTATGCGCAGAGCACTGTACTAGGCGCTTGGAATGTACAATTCGGCTTGGCACTTAGCAAATGTTTAACAAATACCACAGCTATTATTAATACCTTAAATTGCTGCAAGCTTCTGACTGAACCATAGAGCTTAGCACAGAGTTTAAAACATAGTAAGTGTTCAGCAAATACCATAATAATCACCCAGCTGGTTTCTCCCTAAACTACTTCTTTCTCTGCCTGGAATTGGGGGAATTGGTTGAGTTCTTGAGGGCCTCTCTAGGCGGATTCCATTTTCCCTACTGCCACCGCGTTAGCTCAAGAAGGGGAGAATAAATCTGCTTATTATTGGAACCTTGACCAACGAGATAAAGGGAACGGTGGGATTGAACCAAGAGAAAAATAAATTGTTGCTGTGTTCTCCTGCAGTGTTGCTTTTGGAATTGGTTGGTTAAAGAAACAAAAATAGCACCCTACATGAACACAAGAGGAAGACGGGGGGAGGAGGAGAACAGATGATATTTATGACTGACTGAGAATTTCAGTCTCAGCAGCTTTGACGGGCTCACTGGAAATGGAGATAGTTGAATTAACAGATGGTAGGCTGCTCTTGTCGGGGAAGACAGTCCTAAGCATGAGTTTAATTGAGTGGTTCAGAGTTGTATAAATTAACACTTTTTAGAATACTCAGGTGTATTTTCTGGATAAACATTTAGTTTTCAAGGTCCTTCCAGACAAAGGCTAATTCCTCTACTTCAGAAATTATGCATTGGAAAACTGAAGACTCAAAAATCGGTTTGAAGAAATGAGATGGAAATTTGTTAGCACTATTCCTGACTCTTATGATGTTCTTATCTATGTTCTTCTGTTTGAACAGTTCCTAGAGGCAAACATCTGCTTATTTGAAATCTTACTAGAAAATAACTTCATTTAAGTCTTCCCTCCTACACATATATGCACATTTATATGAAAGAGTGTAAGAGTCTGGAGGGAATTAAAGCAATAGAGGATTCTGAATTAACCCATTTTTTATTTTTAGGAATATTCTGTAGTAATTACACTTAACTGCATATTTAACTCTAATTTCCCATCATTTTCTCCTTTAAGATCTCTCGGAGATATTGCAATGACCCCTACAGTTTAGGTGATTCAGTGATGTGGCACACATCACATCCTGGGAGCCACATAGCCAGAAAGTGTTCATTAAATTGGCATTTGTAAACGAAAGTGTAGGGAGCAAGTCACAATACAAAAACTGTTCTTTCTAGAAGAGAGATGATCCTTTTGAAAGGTCTGTGCTAGGAAGGCAAAGCGGAGAGAAATAGATTCAGGCAATAGTACTTATTGAGCCATTACAATACGCAGAGCACTATTCTAAGCACTTGGGAGAGTACAGTGCAACAGGAATGGCAGACACACTCCTTGTCCACAGAGAACTTAAAGGGGGGAGACAGACATGAATATAAATGTCCTCCCTTTATTCTTCCCCACTCCCACAGCATTTATGTACATATCTGTAATTTATGTCCGTCTCCCCAATTTACATTGTAAGCTCCTTGTGGGCAGGGAGTGTGTTTATTGTTGCATTACACCCTCCCAGGTGCTTAGTACAGTATTCTGCACCCAGTAAGCAAGCGATAAATACTACTGAGTGAACATAAATAAAGTACAGTTGCCAGCAAACTGTGTATGGCACTAAAAGCCAAGAGTAATTTTATTTGAATCCTGTTGCAATGGGCCCTTGAGGTATTTTAACTGAACTCCAAACTTTGCCCATCTCTAGCCTTCTGCCAAGGCATGGAAACTCTCCTGCCTCTTATCTATCCAGAGTTTCCACTGGAGTTGGATGAGTCCACCCTCCAGCCCCCCAAAATGGTGATTTTTAGGCCTGTTTGCTCTTTGAAGCCTTCCCCCTCCCACACCCCTAAAATGCCTTTCCCCATTCACCCCCACACTAAGAGTGGAGCACCTATAGCATTGAGAATGAGCTAATGCCTTCAAACATAAAAGATAAAATGAGATGACTTACCCTGATGCTCAGTTAGAAGAATACAGCTTTAGAGCAAAGCTACCTCCACATTAAAAACCTTGAACAACTTTCTCCATCCAACCTATACATTCTCAATAATCTTCGTGCTTTGGCCAGCTGACCTCCTCCATTTCCTGAACCTCAGCTGGGTCTCATTCACCCTTCTCAGTTCCTTCTTAAAGGGGGCACATGCCCTCACAAAGTTGAAAGACAAATGAATAAATAGCTGAGTAGCGTTTGGCTCAGTTGCTGGGCCAAATGGGGTCTTTGTGGAAGGAAAGAGAAAGATACTCACGTTTAGGAAGCAGTATGGCCTAGTGGAAAGAACATGGGCCTGGGAGTCAGAGGACCTGGATTCTAACCCAGCCTTTATCAATTACTTGCTGTGTGGCCTTGGGCAAGTCACTTAGCTTCTCTGTGCCTCAGTTTCTTCATCTGTAAAATGGAGACTAAATTCCTGACCACCCTCCTACTTAGTCAGGGAGCCCCATGTGGGACAGGGACTGTGTCCCACCTGATTACCCTATATTTACCCCAATGCTCTGTACGTGGTTGACAAACAATAAACACTTAATAAATGCCATTATCATGGGAAGATAACAAAATTGCAACCCCTCTAGACTATACCAACCGTGACCCTTGGGCCATTGTGAAAATGATGCCTTACAATGACTTCTTTAAATCTAATAATAATGTTGGTATTTGTTAAGCGCTTACTATGTGCTGAGCACTGTTCTAAGCGCTGGGGTAGACACAGGAGAATCAGGATGTACCACGTGGGGCTCACAGTCTTAACTCCCATTTTACAGATGAGGTAACTGAGGCACAGAGAAGTTAAGTGACTTGCCCACAGTCACACAGCAGGCAAGTGGCAGAGCTGGGATTCGAACTCATGACCTCTGACTTCAAAGCCCGTGCTCTTTCCACTGAGCCACACTGCTTCTCAATCCATGCCATTTTTATCAGATTCCTAAAAGAGGGATACTAACCTTTAAATTGATGGGTCACACACAGCATGAGAGAAGAACTTACGGGTTTATGGAGAGTTTTTTTTTTCCATTAAATATTCTTCTCTTCTTTCCAACCAGCCCACCGCAGGGGTTGGGGACTGGGAAGTATCCTCTGTCTCTATTGCACTGTACTCCCCTAAGCGCTTAGTGCAGTGCTCTATACATACTAAGTGCTCAACAATTAAGGGCTCTTTGATTAACACAGATGGGTGCTAATCACCGCCCCACCCCTAGCTCTTCATTTGGTGCCTTCAGGGGGGATTTTGTTGATTTAAGTGACTGGAGAAGGTGGGAAGCTCCTCAAAGAAGTCTGGGGCTGAAGCTGGAAATCAAGCAGTCCTCCATTAAAGTGCTATTTCTGACCCGGCCGAGAGGGGGAGTCTTCACGGGGGCACCTCCGCGGGGCGCTACCACTGGAGGGTGGAGGGGGGAATCCTCCCACCTCCGCCTCCCTCAAAGCCCCACAGCTAATCTTGTTTCACATGAATAACGCTCGAGAGGAATCTATTTTTATTATAAAGTAGAAGGAAGAATGAGAAAACGTCTCCCCTCTTGGGCGGGGTCATCCTGACTTCTGCTCCCCTAAGTTTCCCCCCCTAAAGACAAAAGGTGAACCGGCCTGGCTCGTCTGGCCGTAAGAACGTGCTGCAGGGCATGAAGTGGAGGTGGTTGGTGCGCATGCGTGCTTGTTTTTTTTGTGGGGGGGGGAGAGGTCAGGGTTCATGGTGGTGGTTCTCATTTAGGGCGCTGCCCTTTTTTCGCCTCCATCTCCCTGTTGCGCCCCAGTTATATCCACTTCAAACGTCCAAAGTGAATGAGGGCACCTGGGAGCTGGTGCAAGGTATGTTGATGAATTGTAATGGAATTTGATTCTGGTATATTCTTTTATTGTTCTTTAACTGCTCAGTCATTAGAAATCCAACACTCCCTTGACATTAGGTCCACACTGTCTTATTATATGCTTACTATGTGTTAAAGTTAATGGGGTAAGTATAATAATAATAATAACGTTGGTATTTAAGTGCTTACTATGTGCAGAGCACTGTACTAAGCACTGGGTTAGAGCCAGGGTAATCAGGTTGTCCCACATGAGGCTCACACTGTTAATCCCCATTTTACAGATGAGGTAACTGAGGCACAGAGGAGTTAAGTGACTTGCCCACAGTCACACAGCTGAGAAGCATCAGAGTTGGGATTCAAACCCATTATCTCCAACTCCGTGCTCTTTCCACTGGGCCACGGATATCACATTGTCCTTCGTATGTAGGTGGGTATATAATTATGGTATTACCCGTGTATGGGGTAAGTATATCACATTGTCCTTCATATATAGGTGTGTATGTAATTATGGTATTTAATAATAATTATGGTATTGGTTAAGTGCTTACTATGTCCCAAGCGCTGGGGTAGATACAAGGTAATCAGGTTGTCTCATGTGGAGTTCACAGTTTTAATCCCCATTTTACAGATGAAGTAAATGAGGCCCGGAGAAGTGAAGTGACTTGTTCAAGGTCACTTCAGCAGACAAGTGGCAGAGCTGGTATTAGAACTCCTGTCCTCTGATTTCCAAACCCGTGCTCTTTCCACTAAGATACAGGTGTGTGTGTGTGTGTATACATACATAATTGGTAACTGAACTTTTGATATCTGCTCCCCTGTGGTTTACCTTTCCATTGACAAACCTCCACTGCTCCTGCCACACTGACACGTGTTTTCCCAGGTGACTTAAAGCAAGAAGGAGTACCTGCAGTTAGAATCAATAAGTGGTATTTTTGAGGGCTTACTGTGTGCAGAGCACACTAAGTGCTTGGAAGAGTACAAGAGAGCAGAGTTGGCAAATATGTCCCCTGCCAACAGGGAATGTACAGTCTACAGGAGTCAGGCATTAATGTAAATAAATAGTTTATAGATATGTGCATGAGTGTGGGAGTGAGGATGGGTCGAATACCAAATGCCCCAAAGAAGTAGAGAATCCTGGCTCTGCCACTTGTCAGCTCTGTGACTGTGGGCAAGTCACTTAACTTCTCTGTGCCTCAGTTCATCTGTAAAATGGGGATTAAGCCTGTGAGCCTCATGTGGGACAACTTAATTACCTTGTATTCCCCAGCGCTTAGAACAGAGCTCTGCACACAGTAAGCACTTAATAAATACCAACATTATAAATTGTGATTAAGATTCTGAGCCCCATCTGGGATGTAGACTGCGGCCAACCTGATTAGCTTCTATCTACCCTAGCACTTAGTACATTGCCTGGCACATAAGCACAAATACCATAAAGAAAAATACAGATTGAGGTAGTGGGAGAAGGTGAATTCGGAAGGAGAGACAATATAAACTGGGTTTTAGTCAGAAAAGAGAGTACCGAAGAGGGAGAGGGCTGTTAAAGCCCATGATCAGAAGTTTCTGTTTGGGATCGGGAGGAATGAAGAGACTCAGGCAATGTGAGGTGATTCCAAATGTCAGTTAATAATGCTTTGCAGCTGGTAAGGACTTGGATAATCAAACTTGCTTTCCCAGATGGCCTTTAGTAGTCCTTGTCTTGGGAAGTCCTGTTGAAGCAATGACAGTGAATTTACTACTGTTAACATTTTCTCTATTTCATATTTATCATAGTGTACTTAGGTTCCCTGTACAGTATGGCCTATTTTCTAGCAGACCCTTTAGGGTGGGGACTGATTATAAATAGATACTCTAAAAATCCCTCTTAACGACCTCATTGTGAATGACAATAGTTCCTTGGCTTCATGTCATCCTCTTGGCAACACTGCGATGTAATTTAATGCCCCCATATTGCTAAATGACAAATTTTTCCTAATCACTGAAATTTATCACATAGAGCCGCACAAGCTTGGGACTGTCAAGATATCACTGCAGGAAAAAGAGAAATACACCATCAGGTAAATATTCAATATTACAAGTGTTGCTTTTTTAATGACTAACACTGAATTATGTATTGGGAAACTTTAGTATCATTCTGTTGATCTGCATCTTGGGGGCATGTGGGGGAATTGAAAATGGAAAGAGACATTCATCTTCATGATTTACGGTTGCCTGTGTAATTTATGAGAGGAGAGGAAAACAAGTTAGTTCTGCGGGTCACCCTTAATGAGTTAAAATGCATTCTGTATTTCAACCCCTGACACTGTTGGGTGTCAGACAAAGAAAATAGATTGTCAAATGGTTGGGAGTTCACTTTTGCTCCAATTAAACATCAGAAGTGGAACATTACTTTGCAATCATTGCTTTGTTTAGGTAGTAAGCATTTAACTCTCCACAATTGAGGATGAGGAGACCTATAGCCTGGTTACAGATGTCCTGAAATGTTGCAAAAAAACGAATGAGGCTAGTCAGCGGGGCAATCCATTCAACTACAAATGCCTAAAGGGACACAAGTAACAAAGCATTGAAATTACTTTCAAGGCCAGGTTATTTGCAGCCATGTTAAACAGCAGTGTGGAGATGAGAGCCTGATTCGATGACTTATTGACACTGCAGTGGTAGTAAAGCTGAAGAAAACCAGGAACAAAATCTCATGTCGGACAAAGTTCGAAATAGGAATAAAAGAAGAGCAGTGTGCTCAGGAAGGGGTTGACTTCCGAGGAAAAATCTAAAATATTCTAAATAAGTTTGACAGACCTAAAGATGACACCTAGCTATACAGGTTTGAAGCTTGCATTCATTCGTTCATCATCGTATTTATTAAGCGCTTACTGTATGCAGGGTACTGACTAAGTGCTTGGGAAAGTACATATAACAGTAAACACATTCCCTACCCACACGAGATTACAATCTAGAGCAGGGGAGACAGATATCAATGCAGATAAATAAAATTACGGTTATGTACCTAAGTGCTGGGGGGCTGGGTGGGAGGAAGCAAAAGGAGCAAGACAAGACAACCCAGAAGGGAGTGGGAGATGAAGAAAAGTGGGATTTGTCTGGGAAGGCCTCCTGGAGGAAATGTGCCTTTGATAAGTCTTTGAATGGGTGGAGAGGCAATGTCTGTCAGATTTGAGGAGGGAGGGCATTCAAGGCCAGAGGCAGGACATGGCCTAAGGATGGTTGCAAGAGCATGAGGTGGAAGCACAGTGAGAAGATTAGCACTAGAGGTGTGAGGGCTGGGTTGTGGAGGAGAGAAGTGAGGTGAGGTAGAAGGGGGCAAGGTGACAGAGAGCTATAAAGGCAATGGTGAGGACTTTTTATTTGGTGGATGGGCAAAAACTGGGGTTTTTTGAAGCGGTGTGGGGGTGACATCTCCTGAACGATTTTATAGATAAATGATCTGGAGAGCAGAGTGAAGTATGGGCAGGAGTGGGTGGAGGCAGGGGGTCAGCAAGGGGACTGATGCAGTAATCCAGGCAGGATAGGATGTGTGATTGTATTAACGTGATAGAAGTTTGGATGGAGAGGAAAGAGCAGATTTTAGCGATGTTGTGAAGGTGAGACCGACAGGATTTGAAGAGGGATTGAATATGTGGGTTAAATGTCAGGGAGGAGTTAAGGATAATGCCAAGGCGGTGTCATCTATAGTGATGGGAAAGTCGGGGGTAGGGAGAAAACAGTGTTAAGGAGCTCTCTTTCGGACATGTGAATTTGAGGCGATGAAAAGAAATGTTTAGAGTGGTCTCACAATGAGTTCCTGGAAGGGGAACTTTAAATACGGCAAGAAAGGATCCTTACAATGACCCAATAAGGCTGACCTCATTTTCCAACTTGCATGAAGTCACACAGCAGGCAAGTGGCAGAACTAGAATTAGAACTGGACAGTTTTTTGACTCTCAGAATTGAATATTAGATGAGAATTGTGAATTTCCCTAGAAAGGGCTTAGAAACGATGGAAAACAAAGTAGATGTGCTCCATTGTCAAAGTTGGTTATTTTGAACACTGTTTGTACTTCTTATCTTAAAAAGAAATAAATGCAGCAGCACCCCCAGATGCGTAGTGAGATTGGAAGCTGCTGCATATTGACTTGCAAAGGAACTTGCGCATTGAATACTAACCACTTTTAGTTTCCATGTTCCAGCCTAAAAGTCAACTCTCAAGCGTCCCAATTTTCATACATTTCAGGTACTGTCTTGCCTCCTAGCTAGTGCTACGCTCAGTTTAGGTTGTTTATCACAGCAATCTGAGAATTTGCACTGTAAGATCTTTTCACAGAAAAGAGATTGAACGGTAGGTGGGAAAGCCTCCAGTATTTGTTGATGCAGGGGGGAAAGGAATCAGAACCATTGGGGCCATCAAGGGATTTAGGAATTTGGATTGCAATTTTCATGTAGGGAGATTTTCACTGTAGTTTGTACAGGAAACTTTCTTTGAGGGTGGGGAAAAAAAAATTGTCACATGGGTTGTGGGGGGTGGCGAAGATCTAGCAATACAGAACAAGACTATAAATCTCAAGTATCAGTAATAATTTCTAAATCATGTGGATGCATTACAGCGCCCTGCATATAGTAAGTGTTCAATAAATACCGTTGATTGATGTGAAAACCTTTAATAAATAGTCTTTATCCTGAAGTGGAATTTTGTCCACTACAGTGTGAACTTAGAGGCAAACACTGAGTTGGATCAATCTATGATATTTATTGAGTGCTTACTCTGTGTAGAGCACTGTATTAAATGCTTGGGAGAGTACAGTACATCACTGTTAGGAGTCACGCTTCCTACCCACAATGAGCTTAGAGTCAGTGAAGCTCCAGGAGCTCTCTAATTTTGCCTTTCTTACCATTTATTAATCAGAATGTAAGATCAACCATAAACAGAATCCTGTACCACAGAAATCAAGGTAATCCACAAACAGTAATGGGTCCTTTGATAATCAGATTCATACATGCTGTTATAAAGGCAAACTCATTCTTAGCACAGTTTTTATTCATGTTGTGGTTTGCTTTAGGGTGTACTCTATTTTCCGAAGTTTATCGCTCAGCCATAAACCATTTTCCATCCTAACCCATGATCAAAACGTATTTTTAAATACAAGTTTATCACTTCCAAAATGAGGCCAGCAGTTTATAGGATGCGATGGATGTCTTTTTAGAGCTGTATATTGCTTTAAAAGACTCCATTTTACACACATAATTGTCAAACTGCTTTGATGTTTAAAGAAATGATGAGATTAGGCAATGGCTTTTTAGAAAACAGCAAAGATAGTTAATTTGGAAAAGAGGATTTTACGTTCAATCTGTAATTGTCATAAATTTACCTACTCAAAATATCTGCTTTCATGAAACAACTCAATACAGAAGCTCCCCAAATGCCATTTTGTTCTTCTGAAGAAAAAGTACCACCGGTTATATTTTACTCGGAAACAACAATAACACGGTATGCTTCTAAGACAGCTTTAGGCAGAGAGCTCTAAAATCTGAACCCAGTTTAAGCCGAGGTCCACAATAGGAGGTGGATGTTTCTGTGGTGGTTTCAATTTAGAAGAGTGTGTTGGGATCAAGAGATCAATCAATTTAAAAGACATTTTGAAAGCAAAACCTTGCACTAAGCACTTGGGAGAGTTCTACAGAAGCTAGACACATTCCCTGCCCTCGAGGAGTTGTCAGTTTAGTGGATGAGGCAGACAAAAATAATTTACAAACGGTGGGAGCAGAAGGAAGTGTAAGGATGTTACATGTAGTAAAAATATCAGGATGAAAGAGCTGAACGATTGTATATAGTACACGTATATTTAAGTGCTAACAATGAGGACAATTTTTAAGTGCTTCCTACGTGCCAGGCACTGTACTAAATACTGGGGTAGATACAAGCTAATAAGATTGGACAGACCCATCTTTGGCCACCATTTATTGGTTTCAAGAATTACCATGTAACCATGTAATAACTGGGAAGTACTTTAAAGCAACTTGGGTGGAAAATGCCAGGCAAGAAGAAAGCGGAGACAGGAGGAGAGCAGAGAAACCAAGTAGCCCAACCACATGAATGCTTACATACTCTGTTTTGCTATAATGCATGTTTTCACTGCACATTTACTAGAATATAGTCAGGGAACCAAGGAATGTTTGTTGACCAGCACGACCCTGCTTGGTTGTGGCGTGCTGTGGTGTCCAAAGTTAGTTGCGTGCGTGAGGAAGGCAAAGGACCGGCCTAAAATAAAGGCATTTCACCAAGTGGGGGCTATACGAACCATTTTTTTAAGCACTTATGTGCCAGGCACTATTCTACGCACTGGGGTAGAGACAAGGTAATCAGGTTGGACGCAGTCCATGTCCCACATGGGGCTCACGGCTTTAATCTCCATTTTACGCTTGAGGTAACTGAGGCACAGAGAAGTGAAGTGACTTGCCCAAGGTCACACAGCAGATAAGTGGTCCTCTGACTCCCAGGCCCATGCTCGTTCCCCTAGGCTTTCTGCATGTAGGGCACATGTCTACCAACTCTGTATCGTACTCTCCCAAGCGCTGAAAACAGTGCTCTGCACACAGTAAGTGCTCAAGATGAATGATGTAGTGATATACGGAACACTGTCAGCATTTTAACATTAAATAAATACATAATATGGATCAGGAAGTAGGGACAAATTTTTTCCCACCTCAAAGTGGTCACATATCTTTAGCTGGCCTTGGAAATGGTGGAACAGAGAACCCCCTAGAATAAAATGACGATAAGAACAGATACGGCTAAGATCTGTGCATGTAAATATATTTTCCCCTTATCCCACTGAAGTGGATTAGAGCTGTAACCAGTAGATGACTATCACTGACTGCTGGTCCAGACTCAGGAGATCTTGACCCCTGAATGAACTAGATTCCTCCATTTTGAGAAGTCCAAAGAGCCAATTAAAGAGAGAAAGCTACAAAGATGTTAACAGGAAATAATTATGCAGATTTTATTATTCTTTAAGTTGTTTACTGTACACGATAGAGCATAATGACTCCACAGTTCACTGTGTGAGCAACTGAATGTTTCCCTAGCTCATTTTCTTTTCTTTGCCCTCTTGGAGCCCTTATGCTAAGTGGTGGGGGAAAGTCAAATAAAGGCATTGGGATTTTAGCTTCACACTTCAACATCTTACACATACAGTCTAAATGGCTCCTCAAATGCACCATTCAGAAAAAGACTACAAATAGAATCTGAGGTAAAAATTGAAATGAAGGACTTTGAAGAATACCTAACTCTTGCACGTTATGTCTTGCAAGCTATTTTGCGCATATATCATGGTATTCAATAAGCACTTACTGTTGTCGGGCACTGGGCTAAGCGCTGGGGCAGATAGAATTTAATTAGGTTGGTCACAGTCCGTGTCCCTCATGGGCCTCACAGTCTTTGTCCCCAATTTACAGATGAGATAACTGAGGCACAGAGAGTTATATGGCTTCCCCAAGGTCACATAACAGATGTGTGTGACACCCCTTCCTCCCCCCAAGGCCGTGAAATTCCAGTAAAATTAGTTTCAGGGATGGGTGTTGACTCAAGTCCCAAGGTTCCCTGTAGTGCTTTAGAGAGATTTATTCAATAATATTTATTGAGCACTTACTATGTGCAGAGCACTGTACTAAGCGCTTGGAATGAACAAATCGGTAACAGCTAGAGACAGTCCCTGCCCTATGACGGGCTTACAGTCTAATCGGGGGAGACGGACAGACAAGAACAATAGCAATAAATAGTCTCAAGGGGATGAACATCTCATTAAGACAATAGCAAATAAAATCAAGAGAGAATAGATTCACTGGGATGACCATTGCTCCGCTATGCACATAGAATTGTAAATTTTAGCCACAGTATTCGTTTCCCCAACAATTCCCAAGCGGGGCTCATTTAAGGAAATTGAGGATCACCTATCTGGGATCAGAGGGGCCGGTAAGGGAGTTCTAAACTACTGGACTGCAATCTGATCATCTTGTATTCGCACATAGTAAGCCTTTTTCAACTCCTCCCTAGATGATACCCCGAAGAAATGGCACAGCGTGGCTTCCCTGAAATCCCCAGTTCCTGCTTGGGCCATCGCTGCTCACATTCGGGCAGTGTGGCCGAGTGGAAAGATCCCGGGCCTGTCTGTTGGGTGACCTTAGGGAAGTCACTTCACTTCTCTGTGCCTTAGTTCCTTCATCTGCACAATGGGGATCGGTCCCTTCTAAGGCTGTGAGCCCCTGTGTGGGACCTAATTAACTCATATCTATCCCAGTGCTTAGTACGGTGATCGGCACATAGTAAGCGTATAGGAAATCCCACAGTTATTGCACAGAAAGGGACCAAGCCAGTGAAGCCAAGAGCCACACTACGTATCAGTTGATACCAGTGCGCGTTAAATGCTACCAGCTTGCAAAGCACTGCCCTAACCCCTGAGGATGTTTATAGAGAGATGAATCCCGACCAGGTCTCCTGCCCACACGCGGTTGACAGTCTAAAAGATTGTGGGAGAAGAACCCAAAGGGCCAAAAATAAGCCGAGGCAGCAGTTGAATTTTCCTCCCTTGGGGGTGTAATTCCTGAGGTCGTTGTAAGCTGCAAATACATTCAGCTTTCCAGGATGGCCTTGTGAGTCCCAACAGGTGACTTCTTCCCGCTAGGCAGACGGCAGAAATCCTCGCTAATGGGTAGCACTTAGACCTTGATTCTAGGGCAAGGGGCAGGGTTTGATGCCTCGCTGCAGAGAGCTCCAATCAGCGCCAGAGGCCCCCGGGGAAAGGCACTTCTAATAGTCCTGGAAGCATTTCCCTCGCTATTTCATTATATTTATGTTCGTGAGTTAATTTGTATAAGCGCCTACTGTATAAACGGAAATACTCGAGTCTCTCCAGCCTAAATAGCTCATTAGGGTTTCATCCTACAACGTTTTCAACCGGCAGCTCATTATTTCTGATGATTTCAAACTGTTCTGTACAGCTTACCGGAGCAGGGCCGTGGCAGTGACATATTAGTGTTGAAATGTCGGTCTGTTCTCGGTAATTCATAACTTTACCCCCTCCTCCTTAGCCTCTGCCTGCTGGGGCAGAGCTTTTCTGTTGGTTCTCGTCCCCAGAGTCACTTTCTCGGGTGCGGCTCTTGGGAGGCGTGTTCCAGAGCCGAGATCTATATTTTGGAGGAAGAAAAGAGGAACGGTATTAATCCAGGAGTTTCTCAGGGGCTTTTACTGCCTTTGGATGATAAAGGAAGTTCAAATATTACCTGTGTCGAGGTCCGAGATGGAACTACCACTCCTTCCTGTTTTTAAGAGGAGACTCATCTTTGCATTGGTCAAGCCGAAATATTCAATGTAGACCTCAACCTGTGCTCCTTGTGCTCGTTTTGCAAGGTGTTCTGGGTGGGCGTAAGAGGAACGAAGGACCAGCCAGAATGAGGATGCCAGAAAGAACGGGGAAGCAGCGAGGCCTAGTGGAAAGAGCTTGAGCCTGGGAGTTAGAGGTCCTGGGTTCTAATCCTGACTCCACCACACACCTGCTGTGTGACCTCGGAAGTCGTTTACATTCTCTGCCTCATTTCCCTCATCTGCAAAATAGAGATTCAATACCTGTTCTCCCTCCTCCGTAGACTATGAACCCCAAGTGGGACCTGGTGATGGTGTACCTACCACCTACCCAGCGCTTTTTACAGTAGCGTGGCTCAGTGGAAAGAGCTGGGCTTAGGAGTCAGAGGTCGTGGATTCGAATCCCAGCTCTGTCACCTGTCAGCTCTGTGACTGTGGGCAAGTCACTTAACTTCTTGTGCCTCAGTTGCCTCATCTGTTAAATGGGGATTAAGACTGTGAGCCTCATCTGGGACAACCTGATGACCCTATATCTACCCCAGCGCTTAGAACAGTGCTCCGCACATAGTAAGCGCTTAACGAATACCAACATTATTATTATTACAGTGCTTGGCACATTGCACAGGCTTAACAAATAGTACAATTATTTTTATTATTATTATGTCTAAGATCAGTAAATGTTATTTCATTTTCCAGTGGACGTTGGTCACTCAGGTTTAAATAATTTTGACGGCCCTTCAGAGAAGCCCGTAGAGGTGTTCTGCAAGTTGGGAAGGCTCAGCCAGAGTCTCGAAAGATCACTGACTCTGAGTGGGCAGAGATTGGCTACCATGGCAAGTGCCTCCCAGGTCACAGGCACTACTATCCACACTGTGCTGCAGTCACTTGAGTCATCAGTGAAGCCCGCGTCTACAAAATCTGTGTACATTTTGCAGCGTACCACACGTGTCCGCCAGTGGATCAGGTCTTTACCTTCTGTGCCCCAGTGGGATCACGACTGGCAGGGGTGAAAAAGTGATAGCTGTTCCTCACAAACGACTAGCGTGGTAATAGGTTGGCGACATCCTGAAGCCTCAGGATTCAGTCCTAGCTGTTGTTCTGAATGGCAGACTCCATCAGGTGGAATGGGACAGAATAGATATCATCTGGGACGGTTTCGGGTCTGGATGGTCCCCCACTGAGTTTGAGAATATGCTGGCAGCGCCTCCGTTTGCCAGCACTGCCAAAAATCCATCTGTCGGGCTGCTGTACCTTTAAAGGGAAAGGTACTCAAGGATACGGCAGGTTCCACAGCTCAGAGCGGAACACGGGAGGTAAGCTGGACAGAACTTGAGCGGGGTTCACTTGTACATTGTGAAAACTCACCAAGGGTGTGATTAATTGTACAGAAATCTCTGACTGTTCCTGTGCTTTTCAGTGAAGGCTCGTACACACAATGATAACTGTTGTATTTATTTATCTTTTAACTCCAGTGCTTAGCTTATAGTAAACGTTAAACAGGTCCCACGTGGGGCTCACAGCAGAAGGAAGAGCTGGTACTGAATTCCCATTCTGTAGAAGCAGCGAGGACTATTGGAAGAAGCGTGGGTCTGGGATTCCGAAGACCTGGGTTCTCATCCCACCTCTGCCGACTGCTTGCCGTGTGACCTTGGGCGAGTCACTTAATTTTTCTGTGTCTCAGGTTCCTCAGCTGTAAGATGGGGATTAAATCCCACTCCCTCCGACTTAGACCGTGAGCCCCATGTGGGACAGGGACTGTGTCCGACTTGATACACCTGTATCTATCCCAGCTGTCAGAACAGTGCTTGACACATAGTAAGAACTTAAATACCAATTTAAAAAAAGAGGGAACCGAGGCACAGAGAAGCTAAGTGACTTGCCCAAGGTCACACAGCAGGGATGTAGCAGAGTCAGGATTAGAACCCAGGCCCTCTGACTCCCAAGCCTGTGCTCCTTCCATCAGGCCATGCTGCTTCCCACCCGATACCATAGAATGACTGAGTAGAGTGTGGGGATTGGGGAGTATGGAAAGATCCCTGATTAGGTAGGGAACAATTAGAATCACTTAGCTATTTAAAATAGACTGGGAATACTTGTCAGGGCTGGAAACAAACTTTACTACACCTGGATTTATCCTGAAAAGCAGGTAGACAAAAGACTACAGAAGGCAATAAACCAGCAAGGGAAAAAACTATCTCATTGTTTGATACCTTTAATCTATCAATGTCTGCAAAGAATAACCCTACAGTGGTAATCCAGAAATTTCAGGACTACTAAAGATTTACGAGATGATGGGCAGTTTGAAATTCGCCTAACATATTAGGTAGAAGATAAGGCTTTGGCAATCTCTCTGACGATATTGAGGACAAAACTGCAAATTAGGAACCTCAGCAGATTCACTGGTTAATGATCAAATATTTATTGGAATATGAAAAGTGAACATATGGAAAAATTACTGGAACTGGATGAATAGATTTAAAATTAAAATTTAACAAGTTGCTGAATGAATTTATTAGGTGAGTAGTCGCTAGGATAAAAATTGTATCTGGTTAGATGCCTGAGTGAAAACTGTTGACAGTAGAGTGAAAATAGAAAATGTATTAAATTTCCAAAATGGGGTAAGAGTCCTCAGCCAAAAGGTGCCTCATATTTGGAAAAACTGGTTAGTGCTGTAATAGATATAATAAATGCAGTGTTCCTTTTAAAGGCAGCTTATGGGATCAGCTTACTATATACAAAAAGAAGGTAGAGATTTGTAAGTAAGATAAATGTAAAAAGTGAATGGAAATAGGCCAGATTGGAGCATAAGGTTAGCACTAAATGGGACTAATTTTTTTCCCCACATCAGTGCCTCAAATAGGTTAAAAATAAAATCAGTTCAAAAGTAATATCTAGATCTCATACTGGAAATAATCTGCCAACCAGTGTTCTTGTAATATTCTAGTCCAATTTAAAAAGGAAAAGAAAATTATGCAATTCATTGTTGTTAAGGGAACTAGTATGCAATTTGGGGATTACATGTTTAGCACTTGAGTTAATTAAAAGAGGATATAACTTGCTAGGGAAAGGCAGTGTAAATGTTGAAGATGGATATCAAGTGGTATTTGAAGTCACATGGAAGTTACACACCAGATATAAAATTGAGCTTAAAAAAGATTACACTCTGTAATAAATGCTCAAAGGAATGTACAAGTAACTTCATGGGAAAAATTTAAAAAGGAATGAAACAAATTAAATTAGAAATGGAAAGAATATTAAAGTAGACTGTCCAATAGGATAGGAACGTTCATTAGCGATACTAGAGAACAGAGTTAGCTCGCATGGATTGTGTTAAATTCCTAAAAATGACATAAATGCATTGAAAGAAAACATTTTCTCACTGGTAGAAGAGATGGATTCTTTTGGGAAAAGACAGGAGTCAGATACTTTTCTTAAGCTGTCTGGGGTTCTGGCAGATGTTACCGGAAGAACCCAGCATAAGAGTGCCAAAAGTGCTTGGGAGACAGGTTCCTGACCCTCAAAGAACTTATCCAGCCCGTTTATATGGTTAGGAGACACAGTCCCACTGATAATGCCATTTCTAGCTGCTTGAGAGATTCCATCAGGGTCACTTAGGGGCCGTATTCAAAACCAAGGTGCAAGAGAGAATCACCAAAAAATGAACTCCTGGAATTGTCAGTCCATTAACGCTGAAGTAGAACCCCCCTGCCCTCAACGCCTCTACCACTTGTCAGCTGTGTGACTGTTGGCAAGTCACTTTACTTCTCTGTGCCTCAGTTCCCTCATCTGTAAAATGGGGATTAACTGTGAGCCTCACGTGGGACAACCTGATTATCCTGTCTCTCCCCCAGTGCTTAGAACAGTGCTCTGCACATAGTAAGTACTTAACAAATACCAACATTATTATTATGGGACCGTGGCTAAGGGAAGCAGTGTGGCTCAGTGGAAAGAGCCTTGGCTTGGGTGTCAGAGGTCATGGGTTTGAATCCCAGCTGTGCCACTTGTCAGCTGTGGGACTGTGGGCAAGTCACTTAACTTGTCTGTGCCTCAGTGACCTCATCTGTAAAATGGGGATTAAGACTGTGAGCTTCATGTGGGACAACCTGATTACCCTCTATCTACCCCAGCGCTTAGAACAGTGCTCTGCACATAGTAAGGGCTTAACAAATACCAACATTATTAACTCCTACCCATAGATTCTCTCCCAGTACAGTGCTTTGCATGCAGTGAGGGAGTCATAAATACTACTGTTATTAATATGTGGGATACTCAGACATTTGCTTTTGGACAAAAGAAAGCAAGGCTGGGCAGAGAAAACAAGGATGCAGTAAAATGGCAGCTACAGACAGGCATCTCTCCTGAAATAATAATTATGGTATTTAAATGCTTGCTAAGTGCCAGGCACTGTACTAAGCACTGGGGAGATTACAGGCAAATCGGATTGAATGGTCCCTGTCCCACATGAGACTTAGTCTTAATCCCCATTTAACAGATGAGGTAACTGAGGCACAGAGAAGTGAATTTAGTAGAATGAATAGGGCTGGTTTACTGATTTTGTGAAGGAGAAATCTCTCTACTCTCCCATTCCTGTAGGCAAAATGCTATCAAACAATGATATTGTGATACTCTCCCAAGCACTTAGAGTGCTCTGCACACAGTAAGCGTTCAATAAATGCAGTTGACTAACCTGATATTTATTGAACACCTACTTTGTGCAGAGCACTGTACTAAGCACTTGAGAGTGTTCAGGGTAACTTGAAATGAGTTAATAGACATGTTCCCAAAAAGAAGTCAACCCTTGAGATTGCTTTTCACCACGGAACCCAGATCTCCTGGTCTGCTGTAAATGTTCCTGGTGCCCTTCAGATGAATAAAAGTATATGTTCATTAAGGCTTTGATTAATCAGTCTATTAATTTTAAGTCTGCCTAAAATGGGCACTCTACAGGGTGCTGGGGAAATTGTAATAAAAAAGGAGTCTGATTCTTCAAGAAGCATCCAATTAAAGGGGAATAGGGAGGAGAGGGAGAAAATATTGGTGGAAAAACTGTTTAGAAAATGGGAACAGAAAAATCTTAAGTAATAATGACATAAAAATATGATACGCTAGTAGAAAGGTCACAGGACTCAGAGGATCTGGGTCTAGTACTGGTTCTGCCATCTGCAGTGTGACCTTGGGAAAGTCACTTAACTGTTAATGTGTCTCAGTTTCTTCATCTGTAAAATGGGGATTAAATACCATTTTTTCTCTGTCTTCTCCCTAGAGTGCGAACCCCGTGTTGGACTGAGATCCCGTTTGAGGATATATAGCTATCTATCCAGATCTATATCTATAGCTACAGATATAGATCTGGATAGATAGATGTTATTCCAGTAAATTGCATAATACTTGGCATATAGTAAGCGCTCAAATACAGTTGAACAATAACACTATTATTATCTCATTGTGGGCAGGAAATATCTACCAACTCTGTACTCTCCCAAGTGCTTAATACAGTGCTCTGCACCCAGTAAGCCCTCAGGACTTCTTGTCTTGTCTTATGCTGCCGAGTCATCTCCAACCCATAGCGACACCATGGACACATCTCTCCCAGAACAGCTCACCTCCTTGTGCAGTCGCTCTGCACTTAAAACAGTGCTTGGCACATAGTAGGCGCTTAACAAATACCTTTATTATTATTATTATTATTATAGAATTTTCTTGGTAAGAATACAGAAGTGTTTTACCGTTGACTCCTTCCGTGCAGTAAACTTGACCCTCGACTCTCTCCCGTGCTCCTGCTGCCCAGGCCAGGTGAGGTTTGACTTGTGGCAGATTGTCTTCCACTCGCTAGTCACTGCCCAAGCTAGGAACGGAACGGCTAGGCCTCTGCTTGCCTCCCCCTCCCGTAGCTGAGACTGGTAGAATATTGGAAACTCTCCAGGTGCGACCCTGAGGGGGGACTCAGTAGGTACCGTTGATTATTTAAGCAGAGGGAAAAGAAATAGTGTGAGAAGATTAAAGGAGTCTGAAGTAAAGGAAAACGTGTCGCAGTTTATTGCGGTTCCTCCTCAACTGTGCTCTGCAGAGCGTCTGCGTGGGGGCCTTTTTAGCAAACATTTTAATGTCATAATTCAGTCGATACATGCCAAAGCAAAGTGCCAGAAGAACACGTGCAGCATCTAACTTTTTAAAAAGTGGGAAGAACTCCGACCGTCTTTATTAAATTATAGTTTTACGAGCAGGTTTGTGGCAAAAAAAAAATCTCTGCCCTTTCCAGTCATCTATTCCAGTTTCATTTTTAGAAAATAAAAGCTGTCGGAAAATACCGTACGTGGTATTGTATTAGATTCTTTGTATTATATGCGGAATCTTAATGCATTACTATTAGGTGATTTATATTTCCTAGGGAAACTATCAAGGCTTGTCTAATATTCAGTGATGAAATGGATTTAATATAGAAAGCCTAACTCCTTTCCTTAAGTGCCTTCCAGAATTATTTTTTATAGAAATCTTCTTCGACATCCATCCCGAGGCCTTATGATGTAGAATAAGAGCCGGAAACATCAATCTCTGAGATGAAGCCACTTGACGGAATGGAGAGAATCTTGGAGTTTTAGAGCCCCGGCTAAAATACCTGTCCAGATTGGAAGAGGGGCTGGTGAGCTTTGCTGAGTCCTCCGGGGGTCCAGTCCGTCGTACCTACCGCACACATCGTGCAGCTCAGTCTTGGAGGAAGAGAATGGAGGAGTTTTCCTTCCTTAGCCGGGTATTTGTCAGAAGCGGTCGGAGTGCAAGTGGCCAGGCCGTAAGGAATGGGCTTCAGTGATGTCTAAACCGACTGAAATAATAATTAGTTTTGTGGGGGGTTTTTATGGCCCACCTGAGAAGTATAGCAGAAAGGAGAGCCCCCCAAGGCCTTAATGGGAGAGGCAGACAAGTCTGTGTGGCGTGATCAAAAAAAACAAAGTGTGTGTATATATATTTATACATTCATTCATTCAATAGTATTTTATTGAGCGCTTACTATGTGCAGAGCACTGGACTATGCAGACTGTTCTAATCCTGGCTCCGCCGCATGTCAGCTGTGTGACTTTGGGCAAGTCACTTAACTTCTCTGTGTATGGGATTAAGACTGTGAACCCCACCAAGGACAACCCGATAACCTTGTATCTCCTCCAGTGCTTAGAACAGTGCTTGGCACATAGTAAGTGCTTAACAAATACCATCGACATTATTATAATTACATTCAATTATTTGTTTTGATTGCCCTGTTTTAGATACCCTCTTGCTGGTCTCCCTCACTAAAGTGAAGCTTCTCGTGGACAGGGAATTAATGACCGCTTGTTTTGTACTTGCGAGGTGCTTATTACAGTACAGTGTGCCCAGCTGATGCTCAATAAATACTCCTGTCAATCTGCACGGAGTAGGTGTTCAGTAATAATTCTATGACTGATTGGGAATGACTGTTCACCCCATTGTACAGTTTAAAAGCACCTGCTGTGAGCGCTCTCCTCCCCTCCAAAACATTGGTCCGTGTAACGTCGGTTTTGCTTACAAGCCCTTGATAATCCTTTCCCTACACCGCTGCCTTATTGGCCAGTGCTTATCCACACCAGAATTCTGCTCAAGGTTTAAACCGAGAGAGATTTCGTTTGGGCCAAAGCCAGTTGGGGGGAAATTCACACTTCTGCCCGGGATGGGAACGAGGCCCAGAAGGCTGGCAAGGATTCCGTGTCAGCTTGTTCAGCTGTCCGGGATCAGATGGACCATACAGTTCTTGAAAGAAGTGATCAGCGTGAGATCCAGTGCCTCTCTATTTCCAAGGAAGTCCGGGGTGGTAGGCAGCGAAGAGGTGCCAACCGGTTCCAAAGGCTCCGAGAACATATGGATTTTGCTTTACGCAAGTTATCCTCTGAGTCGACTGGACATTGGCGGTAGTTTGATCGGGGTCGAGATGATTTTTCCTCTTCCACTCTGACTTGGAAATGGTGAGAGGCCAGCTGGCACAGAGCTGAGGCGTCACAAAATAGAGAAAAGGAACAGGAGGGGAGAGGGAGTCAGACTTTGGGCCCGGGCGATGCTGAGTCCCAGCAGGAGAGTCGACAGAGGCGGATGCCAAAACGGCAGTTTGGCGGTTTTCTTTCGGTGTTCTTCGTCAAGCGTGGAAAGCGCACGGTCCCGGGAGTCAGAGGACCTGGCTTCTATTCCCAGTTTTGCCTCGTGCCTGCTGCGTGACCTTGGGCGAGTCACTTGGCTTCTCTGTGCCTCAGGTACCTCATCTGCGTAGTGAGGATTCAATACCCGTTTCCACTCCTCCCTAGATTGTGAGCCCTGTGTGGGACAGGGACTGTCTGACCTGATTATCTTGTCTCTTCCGTTGGGCTTAGAACAGCCCTTGGCAATAGTAAGCACTTAACAAATAGGACAGTTACTGGTGGCTGGAGGGCATCTCTCTAAACGTTGCTGTCCCTGTCAAGTGAAAGCGTACGTGGCCTTCTTGGCTCGCCTTCTGAGTCTCATTGATTCACATAGCATAGGGCCAAAAACAAATTCTGGGTATTGATGATGATATTTATTGATCCATATATTTTCTTCTGGGACGAACCTCAATTTTTTGACTTCTAGATGGCGACCCTGCACAGAGAAATTGATCCCGATGCTAGCGGTTGCACAGCACCACGCAAATTATTTCGTCCCTGCCAGACATAATATTAATGACTGTATTTGTTAAATGCGTACTAAGTGCCAAGCACGGTTCTAAACACTGGTAGAAGGTGATCAGGGTGTCCTATGTGGGGCTCACAGGCTTCATCTCCATTTTGCAGATGAGGTAACTGAGGTCCAGAGAAGTGAGGTGACTTGCCCAAAGTCACACAGCTGACAAATGGCAGAGGCGGGATTGGAACCCGCGACCTCCAGTGTGGGCTCAGCGGGCAACAGATGAATAGACAGGCAGACGTGCAGTACAAGTGTAGTCTTTGCTCACTTTAGCCAACCACAGACGGAGCTAAGTCTGGTACTTGGATTTCTCGATTCCCAGAACAGTGCTCTATCCCCTGGATTAACAGAAAAGACTTAAATGCTGAATTTATGAATTAGGCAAGATGGTCTGCCTATCCATTTCACTTTGACTGAGTTGTCTTCAGCGGGAGGGTCACGCCTTTGGAGGTGTGATTCATTAACCTCTCTTGGCCTTTATGCCAAGAGCCATTCCTTTCAGATGTTTGTCTTTCTAATCCACACTTGTCCCCTCCTCTGGGAAAGATAAGATACCTACACCTTTTCCTTCTTAAACAGTGAGCCCCATGTGGAATGAAACCGTGTCCGATTCTTGTACCAACCCCAGGGGTTAGCACAGTGGTTGGCACCTAGTAAGAACTTGACAGACACTATCGTAAATAAATGATCAGTATTTTGGGGCTCCAAAATACTGTGATGATGAGCATTATATAAGCCCAAAAGAGAGTTTGCGGACGGAAGACCCCTTTGGGCAGTCAGACGATTTGACGGGCACTGTATCTGACCTAATTGTCTTGTATCCCCTGCGGTGCTTAGGACAGGACACTGTACTAGAGAAGCAGCGTGGCCCAGTGGATAGAGCATGGGCCTGGGAGTCGGAAGGACCTGGGTTCTAATCCTGACTCCATCACTTGTCTGCTGGCGGCCTCGGGCAGATCGCTCAACTTCTCTTGGGCCTCGGCTACCTCGGTTGTAAAATAGGGATTATGATTGTGAGCCCATTTTGGACAGGGACTGTGTCCAACCTGATTTACTTATCTACCCCAGTGCTTAGAACAGTGCCTGACATATAGTAAGCGCTTAATTAATGCTACAATTTTAGGCTGGAATTCCATGTAGAAACCAGTTCTGGGTGAGCTAATTATGTTGTACATATCCCAGCGCTTAACTTGTAGTACGTGTAGTACGTGCTTAATACTCTGATAATTGTGTGTCTGTGTGTGTCTAATAATAATAATGTTGGTATATGTTATGCGCTTCCTATGTGCAGAGCACTGTTCTAAGTGCTGGGGAGATACAGGGTCATCAGGTTGTCCCACATGAGGCTCACAGTTAATCCCCATTTTACAGATGAGGTCACTGAGGCACAGAGACGTTAAGTGACTTGCCCACAGTCGCACAGCTGACAAGTGGCAGAGCTGGGATTTGAACCCATGACCTCTCCTAAGACCGGGCTCTTTCCACTGAGCCACGCTACACACACACACACACACACACACAGAGTGTGTTCATGTGTGTTCTGGACAGACCTGCTGAAGTCAGCCGGTCCATCAGGCCGGGGCAGCACGTGAAAGGAAGAAAATTTTGATCCTGTTGATCTTTTTTTAAAAAAAAAAAAATTAAAAAAATCACCTTCTAGAAGGAAAGAGTTCTTTTCCCCAAAAAGCTGAGTTGGTTTTTTTGCCATAAATATTAATGTAACATCACATTTTGAAAAATAATTTTTATCAAACACTCTTCTTTAAAGGGTAATTCTTTCATAATCATTTCATTTTCTAAAAATCTGTTTTTTGATAGTTGACAGATTAGGACAAGTTGATTACTTTTTAATTTCTAGTTACTCAGTGAATGTTCATTAATTAGCTAATGTTTCTGAAGTTCTTTGGAGATGAAAATAATTATGTGATTTTTCTAATATAGTGAGAAGTGTTATTGGTGTCGTGTTTTCAAGCCTGGCTTCATATTCTTCTGTCTGTCATTTGAACACTTCAGAAATTCGGGGCCAAGCGCTGTGACTCACCGTTCCCCTCTGAGACCCTCTGGGAAGAATTTACGAACACATCCTGTCCTTGTCCCAGCAGGCAGGGGACAAAAGAAGTGAACTGAAGCGCTCCCTTCAGCGTATGAGGAAAAAGCTCCAGATGCTACTGGACACCGCAATCCAAATCAAGTAAGTGCTCGCTACGTGATTACCGAATTTCAAAGAATCCTATTTATGTTTTGTTTCATGCTGTTCCTTGAGTTAAGGACTGAGCTCTGCGACTGCCAAAACAGACTAATGAGGGAAATATCAACAGGTTTGGAAACTGGGTTTGGCTGACCCTCAAGTGCTCAGATCCCGCTCCAAAGGCGATCCAAATGGGCTCAAAAATCCCTGGTACACCATCTCCCGCCTACTCAGTTGTGCTTCTAGCTCTGAGCAGAAATGTCACAAGGATGGAGTTCCCGCTCCCCTCCCCACCACTTGGGATAATGTCCAATTATGTGGTGGGGGGAGAGAGAGCAGGGTGGAGATAAAGCCAGGCACAAGTGGCAGAAATGGAGACAGAGAAGAAAGCGTCAGAAAGGCAGTGAGCCTCAGGGCACAGCATCAGGTCGGGGGAGAAACCGAGGTGGCAATCAGTCAGTGGCATTTATCGGGCGCTTACTGCATGCAGAGCACCATGTTGGGAGAGTGCAGTAGAACAGCGTTGGGAGATGGGTTCCCTGCCCAAAAGGAGCTTTAAATCATCTGTGCTGAGTTGGAAAGTGTTTATTTCAACAGAGACCTGCTTGAGCCTAATGCAGTGCTGGCGAAGCAAGAGGGGGTTGGTGTAAAACACCCCCAGCAGAGCAGCGTCTAATAGGTTTTGGGGATTCCAGTGATCTCCGGCCTCAGGCCGTTACATTACTCTCTGTGCCATGGTCGTACAGGATGTTATGTGTGCACACGGTGAGCTGTCGTGATGCCATATAGGATGGTGTTTGCACAGCCCCAGAGGGGGGATCATTCTCCCTCCCACCGCCCATTCGGTTTTAGAAAAGAAAGAGAACTAAGAGAACTCCGTGCATTCGGCAAAACCCCAAGAAAAGTTATCTCCACTGATGCGGAGCAGTGGGGAGCGACATACCCGCGTGGTGGTGGTTGGGTCGGACCCAGTGTGGTTCAGAAATCTTTCTGCTGAATAAATCATTTCTCAGCTGGTGACAATCAGTTGTATTTATTGAACACTGACTGTGTACGGAGCACTGTATTAAGCGCTTGGGAGAGTGCCGTAAAAGAGTTGGTAGACGTGTTCCGTGCCGATGGTGAGCTTACAGTTTAGTGGGTTTACAGACATGAATATAAATGAATCAATTCCAAGAGGAATTGCAGCAACAACCTTTTCAGCCACATCTGTGCCCAAGACCATAGGCCTTTCTTGTGGGGGGAATCAACTTGGAAATCAAGAACAGCCACGTGTGTAATAGTAATTCTGCTACTTTTTAAGCGCTTTCTATGTTCCAGGCCCTGGACTAAGCCCTGGGGTGGATACAAGCAAATCGGGGTGGACACAGACCCTGTCCCATGTGGGGCTCACAGTCTCAATCCCCATTTTACAGATGAGATAACTGAGGCCCAGAGAAGTGACTTCCCCCAAGTTCACACAGCAGACAGGCGGTCTTTGGAAGGCCAAATGACTCGACTTAGATTAGCGTATTTTGGACACACAATCAGGAGGACTAATTCTCTGGAGAAAACACTAATGCCGGAAAAGTCCAGGGAAAACGTGGAAGAGGCAGATGAGAAGCTAGATGGATAGAGACCATAACAGGGATAACAGAGGAACCATTGGAAAGGTTGTGGATTATGGCAGCGGACAGGATGTTCTGGAGAAAGTGTATCCATGGATTTTTTTATGCATCAGAAATGGTTTGATTGCGCTTAATAATAATAATAATAACAATAATAATAAATTTAAGTGCTTACTATGTGTCTGGTACTGTACTAAGAGTGGGTGTCACTGTCCCTGTCCCACATTGGGCTCACAGTCTGACCACCCCCGCCCGCCTTATGTAACTATTGTAATGATTGACAGTGTAGCCTGCTCATCTCCTCCAAACCTTTTCCTTCCAAGAGTTAATAATAATAATAATAATGTTGGTATTTGTTAAGCGCTTACTATGTGCCGAGCACTGTTCTAAGTGCTGGGGTAGACATAGGGGAATCAGGTTGTCCCACGTGGGGCTCACAGTCTTAATCCCCATTTTACAGATGAGGGAACTGAGGCACAGAGAAGTTAAGTGACTTGCCCACAGTCATACAGCCGACAAGTGGCAGAGCTGGGATTCGAACTCATGAGCCCTGACTCCAAAGCCCATGCTCTTTCCACTGAGCCACGCTGCTTCTCACTACCCATCCTCCACTACCCATCCTCCAAGAGTTCTCCACTACCCATCCTTTCTCATAAATTTCCACTGGCTGTTTGGATGGATGGCAATCAGTCAGTGGGGCTTGAGAGCTTTTTTTTAATCAGGCACAATGGAAGAGGCCCACAGAGTTAGGAGGCAAAATTCCTGCCCTCAACGATTTTACAGGTTAGCTCACACTTATTTCCCCCGAGCCTCAAGGACCGGTTACATTGACCCCAGCCACATCCGTTTCAATTCCGTTCGCTCATTAAGAACGTTCCCCTGACCCAGTAAGTAGATGCTTTTTCCAAATCGAGCCCTCCCTTCATATGACACACAATTCTAATTGGGTAACTGGATCACGGTCACCTCCCAAGTCTTCTCCTTATGAAAGTAACACATATGAAATTCCCAAATTACAACTTTGCTTTTGTTTGGAGTTTCAGACGTCCTCTCAGCACCGAGATTTGGATGATTCATGGTGAGAGAAAGCAACTCTAGCCTAGAGGAAGGGCAAGTGAAAGAGAAATATGCTTAAGTGATAGTTGATGATTCCCCGAATCTCTCTTTGGAAGGTGTCAATGATTTTTTCATTATTTCCAAAGAGTGAATGGCATTTTTTTTTAATTGTACTTCTTATGCAAGGGCATTACGTTTTCCCCTTCTGTGCCTGAGTCATTTAAATTAAATTTGAGATACCACAAAAGTATAACAAGATAATTGGTCTCATGTATTTCATTATTGTGACTGCCAGGACTATATCCTGAAGTTTTCAGCAGCATACTAATACATACCTTAAGGAAATATAATTTATTTATGTCTTTTTGCATAGAAATGTCTGAGAAAGTCCTCCTAGTAATTCAGTTCGTATACCCCTAATTAGAACGTTGATATTTTGCTTAAGTAATAAAATCCCTAAAGGTGGAAGAAATCTACATACTGCTCTTTCCGGGAGGGTCACTGTGTCATTAGATGCAAAGCAATAGTAGAAGGAATGGGAAAAATGGGATGAGAGGAGGTACTAGGAATTAATTTGTGGTATTCCCCTGGAAAATAAGAATGATTATGAAGTTCCCGGATGAAGAAAAAAAATGGTGTATTAATCTGGGGTTTAAGCCGGAAAGTGGTGCCTCCATTATCCTGCATCCAGTGGATGCCCATCCAATTCTGCAGCAAACAGAAACTCCTTACCATTATATACGGCTATAAAGCAGTCGATCACCTCTCCTCCTCCTACCTCACTTCACAACTCTCCTGTCTCGAAGCCCGCACGCTTTGCTTCTCTAATGACAACTTACTCACTGCACCTCGATCTCATCACCGTTCTCTCACCTCCATCTCGCCTCCGGCCTGGAATGCCCTCCCTCTTCATATCCGACAGATGATCACTCTCCCCAACTTCAAAGCCTCATTAAATGTACATCTCCTCCAACAGGCCTTCCCCAACTAAGCCTTCATTTCCTCTTCTCCCACTCCTTTCTGAATCACTCTTACTTGCATTTGCTCCCTTTATTCACCCTTTCCTCAGCCCACGGCACTTCTGTATATATCCATAATTTATATTAATGCCTGTCCCCCTCCCCCCCCCCCCCCCCGCTAGACTGTAAGCTTGTTGTGGGCAGTGAACGTGTCTACAAATTCTTTTATGTGCTCTCCCAAGCCCTTAGTACAGTGCTCTGCGCACGGTAAACAGTCCATAAATATGATTGATCATGAACTCACAGAATTAGACCCCGATGGAGATGAGAGCAAGCTGCATGGCTTAGTGGAAGGAGCATAGGTTTGGGAGTTAGAGGTTGTGGGTTCTAATCTCCACTCCTCCACTTGTCAGCTGTGTGACTTTGGGCAAGTCACTTAACTCCTCTGCCTCAGTTACCTCACCTGTAAAATGGGGAGTAAGACTGTAAGCCCCACGTGGGACAACCCGATTACTTTGTATCACCCCAGTGCTTAGGAGAGTGCTTGGCACATAGATATCACTTAAATGCCATCTTTACTATTCCAGTTCAACAGAGTTGATAGACATGTTCCCCACCCGTAATGAATTTACAGTCTAGAGAAATAATATGCCATGTATCTGGGTTGGGAACAGCTGGTTTTCAGTGAGAGCTTGGTTAAAGATTCCTCCACAAACATATGGTGATTGATGTGAAGATAGGAAGAATTTAATCAGTAGGTAACACACACAAAAAAAACAAAATTTGAAGTCAACCTTGAGCACTACTAATCTGCAGTTGAGGCAGAAATGAGGCAGTAATAAGTGCGACGGGTGATCCTTTAAAGTTATTTCAGCAGGTAAGGTAGTGCTTGACATAATATGCACTTCACAAATGCTATTATTATTAGCATCTCAAAACCAGGCTACCTGGAGACAACCAAGAGCAGATAAAAATAGCCTATTGGGAGTGTACTATGAAGCTGATTAGAAAACAGAGGATGATGCCCAAACGGTCCTCTTTGTCAACAGCATTTATTGAGCTGGTTCTGTTGTACCGTACTCTCCCAAGCGTTTAGTGCTTGGCACAGAGTAAGCACCCAAAAAACACACTTGAGCTCTAACTGTGCTGAGCTCTGTCCCAGCTGCTCACAAACAGATAAGTAAAAGAGCTAAAGAGCTTACAGCTTAGTAGGGGAGTCAGCCCATATTAAACTCATGGTTTTACAGAATTCCACAAAAAAAGAAAATTCAGGAAACCTGAAAAAATCTCAAACAGTTTTGCTGCCAGAGGGAGGTAACATGAGAAATTTGAAGAGCTCCAGGCCACTCTGCTTGCTGTCACAGATATACAAATGCTTCATATGAGTCATTCTAAATTGAACATTGGACAAATATAAAACAAGGGAACAGGCGGGCCTCCAGAAAGGATATTGAGTGATAGATCATATTCACATCATCAACCAGCTAACAGAGAAGAGCAGGTAATTTAGGCTTTCACCTTTCTGTGTATGGGTCTAAAGAAAGCACTTTGTTCACTTAAACATAATGCAGTTCTGTTTGCCTATTAGAACAAAGAATATCACTTGCCGTCAGACCTGTCAAATATAGTACCAGGCAGAGAGAGGTGCTGGGGAGGAAGTCGGAAGACCTGAATTGTAGTTTGAATCTTGTCACTGGCATGTTGGGTGTGACTTGGAACAAGTCATGTATCCTTCACTGTGCCTCGCTTTCCTTATATGTATGTAATATGTAAAATAATGTTTCACTCATCATACTTCACTTTGGGATGTTGGGCAGACAAAATGATGGGGGAAAAAAATCTTGGGGGAAAAAATTCAAGGTGTTAGAGGTCGTGGGTTCTGATCCCGGCTCCGCCACTTGTCGGCTGTGTGACAACGGGCAAGTCACTTCACTTCTCAGTGCCTCAGTTACCTCATCTGAAAAATGGGGATCAAAAATGTGAGCCCCACATGGGACAACCTGATTACCCTGTATCTACCCCAGCGCTTAGAACAGTGCTCTGCACATAGTAAGCGCTTAATACCAACAATCAATTATCTGGTAACACTGTCATTGTAAATGTTAGGAAAGGACTGAGCTAAGGCATCGTATCCTGGAGAATTTGTTGAGCGAGAGTAAACACCAGTAATGGGAGAGATTCTGCAAAATAGTGTTGGCTACCAAGGACTGTTCGTCTGGAGCCGTGGGGTACAAAACTGCAATTTAACCGACTTATCTCTACTTTGATATTTTATGGATGAATTTGTTTGTTTTCACTAGGGTTTATATGATGTTTGTTATACGTAACTGCCCTCCCCCATTCAGCTTGTGGCAGTTTTTAGGCCAGGAACTGTGTTTTAATCTTAATCGACTTTCTTATAATCACTCCAGTGCCGAGTTCATGCAAAATTGCCAAAAAATTGCATTATATGTACAGTTACATTTAAGAGTGATGTGGAACAGAAGAAAAACTCTGGAATGCAGTATTTCAGTAAAGTGAAAGCTTGGGGAAGCTTCTTGAGGGCGAGGTTGTATCTTTGACCTCTGCTGTGCTTACCCCAGCTCTTTCCTCAGTACTTTGCACCAGGAGCCACTCAGTAAATATTATTGAGTGATGCACCCAAAGGAGTCAAGTGTGACATGTTATGTGGAATCCGTGACTCATAGTTGTGATGGGAGGACAGATAAGGAGACATAGTACATAATTGATGGACTGAAAGGGTTATAAATTGGCTTTCATTAAGAGATTAAGAAATCAGGCTCTGAAACAAATGGTAAAACCTCCTTGTTAAGGAAATTGTTAGAGAAGAGTAGAAAGAGTCGTGGGAAAAGTTGTTCTGGTAGAACTCCAGTCCACATTAATCGAGAAATCTTAGCCTGTAACGGATCGATCAAGCAGGCCAGATCGCATAAATTCATAATATCCGGGCCTGCTTCATTTCTTAGCAGTTATGACAATCTCTCGTTCCCTTTCTTGCATTTAAAAAGCATTCAGATTTCAATTACCATTATTCATAGAATAAAACATTACAGTACCCTTTGTTTAAGAAAAAAAAAAGACTTAAAAAAAGGAAAATGAATCACTTCACTGTCTGTACGGGCCTTGATTTGCCTGTTGGGGTTATATAGGTGCTGAATTACTCATTTCAGATGATGAGGACTAGGTGTAATGGGTTGGGATGTCCACCTGACCATATGCTTTATCTGTCATTTTCTTGTAACCAGCGCATTTACTGTCTGGTAAATGTTAGAAGACAAAAAAAACCCAAAAACCCTCAGTAAGCAGCTGAAATAAAAAGTGCTCCGATTTTCAGGGTAGAAGATTGGCTCATCTCTGGCCATCAGCATCAACTCCAGGAAAGAGGGTTGCATCTATGGTGAAGTTGGCTTATGGGCTCGGATCACACTCCGACCGTTACCGGCTGGTCGTATATCAAGCAATGAAAACAGAGAGGGTTTCCTTATCACATCAGTTTTATTTACTTATTAGTTTATTTTTGGTATTTAGGTGCTTACTATGTACCAGGCACTGTTCTAAGAGCTGGGAGAAATTCAAGGAAAAGAGGTGGAGCACAGTATATGCCCCACGTGGAGCTCACAGCCTTAATCCCCATTGTACAGATGAGGTAACTGAGGCCCAGAGAGGTGAAGTGACTTGCCCAAGGTCACACAACAGAAAAGTGGCAGAACTAGGATTAGAACCCAGGTCCTTCTGACTCCCAGGCCTGTGCCCTATCCTTCTACCTAACCTTGTTATTGACCTACCACAATCCAGTCTGCTTCTCTAGTGCCATCCTATACTCTGTGCCTCGAACTCACCTATCTCACCACCGACCCCTTGCCCACATCCTTCCTCAGGCCGGGAATACCCTCTCCCTTCAAAAGTCTCCAAAAATCACACCTCCACTAGGCCTTCCCTGACTAAGCCTTATATTTCCCCTAACCGCTTTCCCTTCTGCATAGACTGTGCACTTCGCTCTGTACCCCATATGCACTTTTATACTCACGCCAGCCCTACAGTACTTAAGTAAATATTCTTTTACTCTACTGTCTCCCCTCTCCCAAGTCTTGTTTCGTGTCCATCTCCTCCCGTGTACTGTAAGATCTTACTGGGCGGGGATCTCATCTACCAAGCGTATTGTACTTTCGCAAGCACTTAGAACAGTGTTGTGTGCCTGGTGAAACGTACGTGACATCGCATGTGTCTTTGTTAGCTATTTTTGCGGGCCCACCCCCAGTGGGATTTTGTGGGACTGGCGGCCCACAAAAATAGCTTTCAATCACTGATTCAGTCGTATTTAGCGAGTACTTACTGTGTGCAGAACATTGGTACTGAGCATTTGGGAGAGTACAATATAGCCATAAACACTAACTCTGAGACGCCCCCGATGCCACATACATTATACCCCGCAGCGCAGCACCTTACCCCTAGCAAGGAGTTGGGAAGAGGGAAACCGCTCCCTCAGCCCTCTTGCTCTTCCCTGTCACCTGCCCTGATCTCAGGAACGCAATGATCTCACCAGAAAGCGGAGCTCATTTTCGGAGTCAAAATTCATTGTCGGCTCCTGCCTTTGTTAGCATTGCCGAGAGGCAGCAAAGATATTATTCGATTGTTGATTTCCTGCTATTTCTGCAGGTGAATTGCCAGACCGATCTTAGGTTCGCTAGAGTTATATTTAACCTTATTCTTCTCGGGAAACCTTTTAAGGCATGACACATCCTCCGGGAGGTGGATTTCTTTAACTGCTGGAAACTTTCAGCGACTCAACAGAAGGGCGGAGTGAACGAGAGCCTGAGATCTTTGGAGGAGGAGGGGGGTTCCTAGACTGAGGCCGAAGGTCATGGTATATTTCGTTCCTCTCCTCCTACTCCCACAGGACTGCCTATAACCTTCAGCCTCTCGTCATTACCCACTGCTGGCTGGCCATGATGGGATGCTTCATCCAGAACAAATATTCAACCTTTTTTTCCTTCTCTGTCTCTTAAATTAGGTAGAGCCCTACCTCATACTTAGATCACAAGGACATTAGAGGAATCAACTTCATCGTGGTGTAAATAATTAAGTACCCACCTTTGCTGTTAAAAAAAAAAAAAGCTAAATAAATATGGCCAGTGACCTAAGAGTTCATAATCTGAAGTAGACAGTTAAGAAAGGGCAGCGGCTAATTAATCATAGTATTTATTAAGCACTTCCAGTCACTTGACACTAATCGGTGGGGCTGATGCAAGATAATCTAATCAGACCCAGTCTCTGTGCCACGTGGGGCTCACAATCTAAGAGGTAGGGAGGGCAGGTATCTTCTTCCCATTTTCCAGATGAGGAAGTTGGCACCCGGGTAGGTTGTGATTTGCCCAAGCTCAAATGGAAGGCCAGCAGCAGAGCCGGGATTAGAATTTAAGTCTCCTGATTCCCGGAACCTTGTTCTTTCCACTAGTTCATGCCTCTCCCTTCTTGATGGAGTCGTAGAAAAATGGAACAGAGACAACATTGGATGACAGTCGCAGAGCACAGATGAGAAAACATTGATCAAATAAACCCCATTCTCCAGTCACCTAGGTTTGCCCCCATCAGGAAGGATATTAATGGTTTCATATGACTCTGGAGTCGTTGGTGTCCTGTAGACATTGTGCATTCCCTGAGACTCACTAAATTATTCCCTGATGATTAAAAAGGAATTTGTTCCTTCCAAACTCTCCATACTACCAAAGAGTAACTTTAGGTCTTGGGAAAAATGGTTCTATCATTTGGAAGTAAGTGCTTTAAGACTGTCAAACTAAATGCCCCTCATAAAATAATAATAATAATGTTGGCATTTGTTAAGCGTTTACTATGTGCAGAGCACTGTTCTAAGCGCTGGGGTAGATGCAGGGTCATCAAGTTGTCCCACGTGAGGCTCACAATCTTCATCCCCATTTTACAGATGAGGTCACTGAAGCATAGAGAAGTTAAGTGACTTGCCCAAAGTCACAAAGCTGACGAGTGGGAGCCAGAATTTGAACCCATGACCTCTGACTCCCAAGCCCGGGCTCTTTCCACTGAGCCATGCTGCTTCTCTGAAAATATAAAAGTATGAGTGCTTTATGAATGTCATACATCTTTTTCTGTGGCTTTCTGTGGGGTTACTTTGCTCTGTCCCGGGTACAATTTGTGTATAAACATGAAGTGATTGTCGTGGTGTTGTGTTTGGGCGGGGGGAGAAGAGGGGGTAGTGTGGTTCTTAGAGAGGTGGATAATTCTATGGGAAAATGTAATCTCTTCAAAGGAACTTTACCTGGAAACAAGAGCTTGTCTTGGCTCTCCAACTGCTTAGATCGGTTGAGAAGAGGAGATAGTCTGGAGTGTATTAAAATAGCATAGATGGTGGTGGTTTTCAACTCCTGTGGACGTAGCAAGAGTTTCTAAGTGCTTGGCGTGGTGCTCTGCACTCAGTAAGTGCTCAATAAATACAACCGAATGAATGACCAATTTATAGCCCAGGTTTCTTGGGGCCAACCTGGGTTGATATGAAGGTCCTGGTAGGTGTCCAGGGCATCCCTCAGTTGGGAAGCTCCTGGCCCAGTTCAGTCATTAGTATTTGTTGAGGACATACTCTATGTTGAACATGAACTAAGTACTTGGGAGGGTATTAGTCGAGGAGACAAGACCCCTGTGGAGTGAAGCAAGACAATATAAAGATATGAGTAAATGCTTTAGCAGGTAGGGATTATTCCTACCAACTCTATTGTACTTTTCCAAGTGCCTAGTACAGTGTTGGTCACACAGTAAGCGTTCAGTAGGTAGCACTGATTGGAGGTGAATATCTGAGTGCTTAGGTGATGCAGAAGTAATGTGGCCTAATATATAGAGCACGGACCTGGGAGTCAGAAGGACCTGGGTTCTGATCCCAGCTCCTCCACTGGTCTGCTCTGTGACCGTGGGAAAGTCACTTCACCTGTCTTTGCCTGAGTTACCCCATCTGTAAATTGGGGATTTAATCCTACCCCCTCTGACTTAGGCAGTGAGCCCCGTGTGGGGCAGGTACTCTGTCCAGCCTGATTAGTGTGTATTTATCCCAGCAGTTAGAACAGTGTTTGGCACATAGTAAGTGTTTAACAAGTACCATCCTTATTATTATTAATCATTATTATTATTCCTGCAGCAGCTCCACCTCACACATTACTGTTGTTGCCTCTCTTCATCTGATAGACCCCTGGCTTGTCCTAGATCAATAAAAAAAAAAAAGAGCAGTAAGTGCTCACTGAGTAGAGACAAGTAACACTGAATTTCGGAATAACATTATTGCAGAGAAGAGCATGAATTCTAATAGGAAAAAAGGTTCTCATTATAGGATATTTTCTGAGCAAGCACAATAACCAATTTTCCCAGATCTTTAGGTGTGGGCTGAGATTTGAAATGCATGATCAGGCCTCAAGCTCTGCCACTCAGCTTTCTTAGCAACCAAAGCTGTAGAATGGAAAGCAGTGGATGCGGAGACTTAATAATGATTGCCACTTTGCTTCTGACTAGTATTATTATTTTTTAATAGAGAGCGAGGAATTCTTATAATGCCCTTGGTCCAGCTGATGTGTATAGTGGAGACGTAGCTAGTGGCACGCGTATATCTTAAAAAAAAAAAAATGGGGTTTATAGGCATCCTGATCCTCTCAGGATGTGCACAGTCTAAATGGGCAAAAAAAAGTAGTGTTAGGAATCACCTGTCGTTAGCTAGAGGCTGAGAAGTTTTGAGGTTTGAGTTATGGTCTTGACCAAAAATCTGGGTTCCGTTGTTTGTTTTGCCACAAGTGTCCAGGGTGAATGTTCTAGACCCCGGAACAAAGTCTCCATCTTCACATGTACACACCTGCGCGCAAACATGCGTAAAGAGGAACTACGTGACTTCAGTAGTGCCCTGGTTGAAGCATTATGGGGCTAGTGGAAAGATCCCGGGCCTGGGAGTCAGATGACCTGGGTTCTAATCCCACCTCTGTCACCTGCCTGCTGTGGGACTTCGGACAAGTCATGTAATGGCATTTGTTAAGCGCTTACTACATGTAACTTGTCCATGCTTCAGTTTTCTCACCTGTAAAATGACGATTAGATATCTATTCTCCCTCCGGTTTAGACCGTGAACCCATGTGGTACACCAACTGTGTCCGATGTGATTATCTCGAATCTACCCCTGGGTTTAGCACAGTGTTTGGCATATTGTAAGCACTTAAATACTATAATCATTGGGGATTCCTCTATAGAGAGTTGCTCTGGGCTTCAACCGAGGTGTCTCTGGTCAGCCCCCAAAATCAAAGAAACAACATATGCCTTTGGATTTTGAAGATGGCACTTCTGATGAAGAGATCTTACCCAGGCAGCAGTGCTCTGCTTCTACAGAGCTGTGATCCAAGCAGGTGAAATTTAGAAGACTAATGTGGAGCCAACATTTCATTCTGCCTTATGGGCACCTAAAGAGGCTTTGCTGGGGAGTCTTATTAGATACTTGAACCACATGACACTCTCTTCCTGCCCCGTGCTAGTAAAACATTCCCCAAGCCTTCCCTCTCATAACTTGGGCACACCAGGTTGATCTACCTGATGCTTTCAGTTGATCGGCAGGCCGCTACTCTGTTGTATCATTTGCGATTGAACTTTGCCAGTCAAAGGTAAATTATTGAGCACTTACTTTTCTGTGGTATTAAGCGCATACTCTGTGCCAGGCATTGCACTAAGCGCTGGGGTAGAAACAAGCTGATTAGGTTGGACACTGTCCATGTCCGACATGGGGCTCACAATCAATCTCCATTTTACAGATGAGGTAACTGAGGCCCAGAGAAGTTAAGTGACTTGCCCAGAGTCACACAGCAGACAAGTGGCAGAGCTGGGATTAAAACCCATGTCATTCTGACTCCCACCCCCGGGCTCTATCTCGTAGGCCACACCACGCTGCTTACTGTGTGCAGAGCACTGTATTACATCCTCAAGTCAGTGTCACCAAATTGTTTCTTTGCCAGCAGTCTTATGACTTTGGACATAATTGGTTTCTGAAAACCATCTTCATTCAGAACCCACTTTTTCTGAGGGACAATTTTATAAATGGGGGAGTGGTTCCTGATCAAATCGAGGTCAGATTCCCAATAATTATGAAAAAGAGCTAGGATCCTCAATTTATTTTAAGTGAGTACTATAGCTACACTATTGTATTTCTATGGAGTAAGAGAGGTTTCCCTCTAGGGTGGCTAACTTTTACTTCGGTGGTAGTGAGATGGCTTTGTCCACACTCCCACCCTCTTTATACTTTCCTCTCCACTTCCCTCCCCCATGACGGCTTGTAAATTGGTTTCCTTGTTCTTCTCAGCTCTTCCTGTGGCTGCCCATCCTGGCCAGCATCCCTGGAGCTAGTGCCAACAAGGAGGGCCAGTGTTGGAAAAGCGAACCCAGCTGAAGATTTACAAATGTAAGTGCCTCTCATTTTGATTCAAAAGTTTTGAACCCAATGATGACCTGTACCGGGGGTTGGGGAAAAGCGGGCTGTAGTCTCAGTGAAGCATTTGTGGTTGCTGCTTCACTCGATTAAGGGATTTACTTAAAACACTAAAGAAATTCGCATAAAAATACGTCCAAAGGAGACGGCCCCTCAGGACACAGCCTATGGATGTCCATAGACTTCTGTTTGTCTGTGACACAACTTCGTAAGGCTTACTCATGCTTCCTTACATTTTTAATGCAGGGAAACATCTCGATCGAATTTTTCAAGTGGTTGTGTGTGTGTAGAGAGAGAAGATATGAGTAGAAAACCATTTACATGAAATCTGCTCCTCTCTTTTTTCTAAGTCATCAGGAAGTTATATGAAGCGGCATGAGTACACTTGGTTTTTGGGAGGGGGGGAAGATGAGCTCCTTATTAAAACCTCTGATATGCATCAGAGATGCTCAAGGTGAATGAAGAACTCAGAGTATGGGAATGGAGCATAAAAGCAAAGGAATGGTAAGCAGATTTCCTTAGGAAAGTAAGAGGAGTTTATAAATGGGTGGGTACAAAATGACTTGATTTCTGTAGTGCTTTTATTTCCAAAAAACTCTCACAACATTACTTAGATCACTTTTGTCCTCACAAAATCCCTGTGAAGTAGGGGATGGCAGAGATTAATGTTCCCATTTCACAGATTAAGAGCCTGAGGCGTAGAAAGATTACCTGATTTGCCCAAGGTCATATAACAGACCAGTGGCAGAGCAGAAAGTACGTGTGTGTGAGAGAGAAATAGTATTTACTGAACATATACTTTGTGCAGAGTACTGTACTAAGCATTGGGCAAAAGTACACTAGTGAGAGCTAGATGTGGTCCCTGGTGCCATTATCCAAGATTCAGGGGTTTGGTGGGGGTGTGATCACCTCATCACCATCTCCTACACTCAGACTTGCCTCCCGGGGGTGTATTCAGCAAATTTCAAGTTTGTCCTTGGATACGTTCCTTGTATAACTGCTGTGCCCTGGAGAAAATACTCGAGAAGGCCCCGACCCCATGGGCAAAAATCCCTGAGCATTAGCTGTAAATTTAGAAGGAAAAAAGCACATAAAGCTGAGCCACCCAGGGCCTGCTTCCCTGTCACCAGGGCAACGGAGAGAGGACTGCTGCTATCTGGGTGAGGATCGGAGGCAGCTGCTGGGTGTGAAGCTGACAGTGTTTCCCCGGGTGCCGGAAACAGGTGGGCGAAAACCAAACCCCGAGGAAGTCCCTTCCCATGGCTGAGGCCAAATGCAAATTTTCTTGACCAAATGATCTGGCCCAGACTCTCTCTTATGCAGATCTGGAGATCTTCCCCTCTGGATCGTAATCTCCCTGTGGTCAGGGGGAGAACTCTGTAGATCTCCCGAACGCTCAGTTCAGTGCTGTCCATACACTGAGCTTGATCGATTTGATCAGTGATAAGAATTATTCCTCTGTATTTCTGGAATTTCTAAATAATCAATAATCATAATCCAATGTAGATTTTACCATATTCCCTTTTTAACATTTGCAGTGGCAATCTACCATATTCTTTCACCCATGGAAATCACCTCTCCCAAATGTTAAATTACAAAATGGCATTTACCAAATTCAAACTATGATCATTTTCATGTAAAGTCTAGGTTAGTGTCAAGCTACAATTTAACTCATCCTTTGTAATACTTCTTGCATAATAGTTTATCATTTTGACAAATAGAACCCCCTTTGGACTCGATAACCAATAGGGGATGCACATTTGACGAGCCACTCATCAATCATGTGGGTTTGAGATTTGTGAGATTCCCCAATTTAATTTTGATTCTTCAGCTATTTGTGCATATAGGATTAAAAATGACTCTTTCTCATATTGAGAGGGAAATCCATATAAACAGATATTCCAATTGTGAAATCAAATATTCCACTCTCAAGCCTCGAGCCTTATTGAGTGAACTGCACAGGTTATTATGGACAGTATTTCTTCTCTTCGTCCTGGTTATGAGGATAGGTAAATTCATTCTTAATGTATGCCATCTGAAGAAATGTTTGTGTGAGAGAATACAGAATCAACTCATTATACAAGGGCTCATTAGGCCATTTGTGAATTAGAGTCACTCCCCTCCTATGCCCCTGAATATAACCATTTCTCTGTTTAATAGCATTCTGTCTTAGTGCTCTCTCTACTGGGCAACTCCCTTCCATTCCCCTGATCACTCTATGATGCCTGTAACTCTCTTATCTACTGTGTGACCATGGGCAGGTCACTTAACTACTCTGTGCCTCAGTAAACTCATCTGTAAAATGGGCTAAGACTGAGAGCCCATGTGGGACATAGAGTCCATGAATAGCTTGTATCTACCCAGGGCTTAGTACCTTATCAGGTGCATAGTAAGTGTTTAAACAACAACAACAAAAGAAAAACAAGTAAACCAGTTTTGCTCTGTGTTAAAAAATTTGATGGGAGAGAAGTAGAAAATATTGATAACAGACTTGGGTTTGTGTGTGGACTTCATTTATCCATGCTAATATGTTCTCTCTAAGCCTGAATAATTCAAAGTTTAGCGGTAGCTATTCTATATGGTCTAAAAGGTTTTTAATATAAGATTTTTTGTATAAATACATCAATAGATTAATAGGATAGCAAACAGACAAAAACTTCAAGAGCACCCTTTGGGTTCTGAGAACTATGTAAAGGTAACATAAATGTGTGAGTTTCTCCTTCTGTAAAATGCAGATAATAGAACCTACTTCACAGGGGTAATGTGAAGCTTAATTATGTTTGCACAGTACCAAAGCACCTTTTTAGCTCCAAACGGTATTATCCTTTGCCCTGCCTAGAGTAAAAATTGCAGTACAACCTTCATCGTGGTCATTTACCTTTGGACTTGAAAACAGTGATTTTCATTCATTTCTGTTGTGGGTCAAATTCAATCAATAGTATTTAGAGAGCACTGATTTATTTGCAGAGCAGTCTCAGTGAGAGCTCACTATTTTCATCCACATTTGATCGATGAGGTAACTGAATCACAGAGAAGTTAAGTGACTTGTTCAAGGTCACTCAGCAGACAAGTAGTAGAGCCAGAAGTGGAACCCCGTGACTCTTGGGCCTGTGTTCTTTCCACTAGGCTATCCTGCTTCTTTGCGCCTGTGCTATGCACTAGGATCTGTACCTTTTAAAGTACTTTGACTCTCTCCCTACTCCAGCCCCACATAACCCTTAAGCACTCTGATACTTTGATTCTCACCCCAATCCTACAGTAGTAGTAATAATAATAATCGTCATATTTGCTAAGTGCTTACTGTGTGCCAGGGACTGTACTAAGCACTGTGGTGGATACAAGCAAATCAGGTTGGACATAGTCCCTGTCCCATGTGGTGCTCACAGTCTCAATCTCCAATTTTACAGATGAGGTGATTGAGGCCCAGAGAAGTCAAGTGACTTGCACAAGGTCACACAGTAGACAAGTGGCAGAGCTGGGTTTAGAACCTAGGCCCGCCTGACTCCCAGCTCCATTCTGTATTCACTAGGCCATGCTGCTTCTCTATATACTTATGTACATATAAGTATATATATGTATATATATTAGAGAAGCAGCATGGCTCAGTGGAAAGAGCCCAGGCTTGGGAGTCAGAAGTCATGGGTTCTAATCCCGGCTCCACCACTTGCCAGCTGTGTGACTTTGGGCAAGTCACTTCTCTGTGGCTGTTACCTCATCTGTAAAATGGGGTTTAAAACTGTGAGCCCCACATGGGACATGATCACCTTGTATCCCCCCCCAGCGCTTAGAACAGTGCTTTGCACATAGGAAGCGCTTTACAAATACCACCATTATTATTGTATCCTCATATGCCACCATTTACCTTATCAGTAATTTATTTTGATGTCTGTCTCCCCCACTAGAGTCTAAGCTCCCTGAGGGCAGGAATTGTGTCCACCAAATCTACCGTATGGTACTAAGTGCTTAGTACGGTGGTCTGTACATAGTAATCAGTGGCATTTATTGAGCACTTATAGTGAGCAGAGCACTGTACTAACCTCTTGGGAGACTTCAACAGATTTGGTAGTCACGTTCCCTGCCCACAAGTAGCTTATAGTCTAGAGGGGGAGACAGACATTTATATAAATAAATTAGAGATGAGTACATAAAAGTGTTGTGGACCTGAGGATGGGGTGAATATCAAGTGCTCAAAGGGTGCAGATTTTATATTACAGTTACTAAATTTACAAATACATACCATCGATTGAGTCCAACTTCATATATGTGCTGTTCACACATACTTAAAAGCGAAGGCCAGATGAGCTGTGTCTCTTTATCCGGATGTAGTTCAGATTAGCAAATGGCTATGTGTTATTTCTCACGAGTGTGTTTCCCGAAATCGGTATTCGTTCTTCCGCAGCCCCTTAGGTAATTGGCTACCAAATTGGGTGCAGGCTCTCTCCTAGAGTCCCCGCTGACTCCATCTGCAGTAGGTAATGAGAGCCGATAATGCTGTCAGTTGTTAAAACACCAATTGTTGAAGTTTTTCGAAGTTAGATAAGGCACTATCATATCTTCACAGCAGAGAAATTAACTTGAATGCTCCACTGAATGATTTCTTGCCCTGTTTGAATTCCGTAATGGTTTTCTTTAAAAAATTTATCAGCCACTTCCTTGGAAACCAAGTTTTTCTAAGTATCTAGTAGGAACGAAAGACTTCGTTCACTTCCTCAGATTGCCGCATAAAAATAGAGTGAAAGTTCTGTTTTTTGGCACCTTAGCACCTGGATAGCTCTGGAAAGTGGCATTTCTGAGGGCCCTTCAGGGAGAATATGGCTAGCACTTGAAGCCTCTCTCCTGTGGAAATGCACCTCACAATCAATCAGTGATATTTAATGAGCACTTATCGATTGCAGTGCACAGTACTAAGTGCTTGGGCGAGCACAATGCAATAGAGCAGGTAGACTATGAGCTCGATGTGGGCGAGGAATGTCTATCATTTTATCGTATTCTTCTCCCTAGTGCCTAGTATAGCTCTTTGCACACAGTAAGCGCCCAATAAGTTCGATTGAATGATTAGGATCCCTGCTCACAGGGAATTTACAGACTAGGGGGAAGATAAACTCCCTGCAAATCTGATTAATAATAATAATAATAATGGTATTTGTTCAGTGCTATGTGCAAGGCACTGTACTAAGCACTGGGGACAACAGCTTGTGGGCAAGTCACTTCTTTGTCTCTGTTTTCTCAGATCCAAAATGGTGGTAAAATTGTCCTCTAAATTGTAAACTCATTGTAGGCAGGGACTGTGCCTGCCAATTCTATTATATTGTACTCTCCCAAGTGCTTAGTATAGTGCTGTGCACTCAGTAAAAAAGATTGATTGATTCTCCCTCCTTCTTAAACGGTGAGTCCTGTATGGAATGGGGATTTTTTCTGATCTGATTATCCTGTATCAATCCCAGTGCTTGACACAGAGTTAGCGCTTGATAAATATCATACAGTTATTACAACTCACCTGTAGACCTGGGACCAAATGGGTTTCTTCCTAGGCAAAATTGAAGCCGTCCCCAGGACCTCATATAAATGAAAATCCAACCTTTCCTGTGCCCTAGGATAGCACTGCCCCTTGAGTGTCAAAGATGGGGCTGGGAAAGTAGAGTATATTCATACCTCTGCCCTGTTCCAAATGAAATAAATTCCAGCTCTGCCGGTCCGGGCTTCCAACAGATGACTTAATAACAGATGCCTTAATAACCTCAGCCTATATTCATTTCAGAAGGGCCCAGCTACATTTGGAAAAATGGGTGACAAATTATTCTCCCTGTTGGAAAGCTGCAGTTCAGTTAGGAAGCCGAACTTCTTTCTCTAGTGCCTCGAGTGTTAGTTCATCATCCGAGCATCAATTATTCATAGCTTTGTTTACTGCCCAAGAGAAAAGAAATAAGGTAGGAAGAGAGCACTGTTCAATAGGAGAGTTTGATCTTTCCACTTTAATGGCATCATTCACTCCCCGGATGCTCTGTGATTTGTTTTCTTTCTGTAAGGCCCATACGGTGCAGTCCATTTCCTTCTAAGATTAAATCCGTGCCTGGTGTCATCTGTATTCAAAACGCCATTTGGGGTTTGCCGATTAAGTTGGGATCATGCATTTTTTTAAGTTGTCGTTAGTGAGCTCTTTTATTGTTCCAAAATGTTCCTACATCATTAATTTCATTTTATCCTCCCAACATTCCTGAGGGAGGGAGAGGCAGGTTTATTATCCGTAATTGCCAATGAGGAAACTGAGGCCCATGGGGTTAAATGACTTGCTAAAGGCCGAGGCTAGTGGCAGTTTTACTGACTCCCCGCCCTGTACTCTTCCACTAGGCTCACGCCATTTCCATTCAGTGGAGAACTTGGTCTTAGAACTCAGCCAGGAGAGAAGACATGGATGTGTTCTGAGGGAAGAGTCATGTCATAAGGAGCTTAGGGTGGTGGTCCAAGGGGGGTTTGAAGTATGCCTTAGTGGGGAGAGGAGAGATGCCTCTTTTCTGTTCCGTACTGCAGAGGTTCACAACTCCCTACAACTCTTGATTTAGTTATCATCTTCATGGCCATCTTGGTCGTCGTTGTGGGTAGGGAACATCTGTACCACCTCTGTATCGTACCCTCCCAAGTGCTTACTACAGTGGTCTGCAGACAGAAAGCCCTCAATAAATGCCATTGATTGATTGAATGGCATTTATTGAGCAATCACTGGGTGCAATACACTGTATGAAATACTTGAGAGAGAACAACAGATGCATGAGACCCATTCCCCGACCGCAAGAAGCTTCCACTCCAATGGGAGAGGCAGACCAAAGAACAGTGACAAGTAATCACTAAACAACTAACCACTCAGTTAATTATGCATATGTTAATAGCTAATAGATATATAGATATATACTAATATACCCCCCCACACACACACACACAAAAGAAGCATATATATAAAGAGTGTAAGAACCAAAGATGACTGTTGGGTTTGACATAATTTGGGGTTTCAGGAACTAATAATTTATTTAAAATTGCCATGTTAAGCTTTGGAGTAAAGATTAAACAATAGCGTAGAGACATTTATCATTAAAATATGTTGCCTATTGAGGAATTTCATATTACTTTTTCAGACTCTGGAATGTATCCCAATTCATAGCATTACAGACCCTTCAGACAATTATGTTTGTACCGTGGGGTATTTGTATTTCCATATCCCAGCTGGGAAAGTCAGGTCAAAGACCAAATTATACAGGTAACTGAGATCCAAAAATGCACTGCGACCTTAATAATCTAGTTATTTCAATCTGAAAAATATAGATTTGCCAGATTATCCAGGTAATTGGTGGCAAAATGCATTTTTTTGGCCTCAGTTTGCCATGTAGCTCTCACTTTAGAGACTAACCGGGAAGGATGAAACTCCTTAAACTCCAAAAGGGAACTGCATTTTCAAAATAAATTTTCAGTCAAAATGAACTCATTTATACTCCACTAATTGCCCGGAACAAATCCCAGTGGGAGTTTCTCTTTCCCGTGAGTGTGACCAAAATTTGCCCTATAAATGACATTTCCAGATTTCTGAGGCTGCAGTAGGAGAAGCTTGTTCAGCATCTTGCAGTGATGCATTGGATTGTCAAAGCGGGATGCCGTTCCCCTTTGAACGACGAGTCCTCCGAATGAGATGCGGTTAAACTCATCGACATCTGTGCCATCCATTTCGAAATGAAGTTGCCCGCCCCGTTCGACAGGATGTCTAGTTTTCAGTTCTCGGATCTCTCTAATGCTTTGAAAATCTGAAACAAACTGTGGGGAGAGCTTCCACCAGGATCCATTCAGTTTTGACTGCTCAGTTTCAGCCCAGTGGAGGCATGAGATGAGGGAATCCAACAGTGTGGTTTGAGCCCCCTGGTTGGTTGTACTGGGAGATGGTTGTAATCGGGCGTAAAATATCAGACCATGTAGGTTGTGTCCACGTGATGGTTGGGTCCGTGGGGTTGTTGTAACTACTGTAAATAATAGTAATAATTGTTGTAGTAAGTGGTTACTCTGTGGCGAACACCGTACTAAGCCCTGGGATAGATACAAGATAAACAGTCACGACCCCTGTACCATAAAATAAGCCATCGTATCTTAAAATGAAAGCTATCATGTTAAATCAATAGCCATGTTTAAAGAAAATGTACAACGTGGCCTAATAGAGCACAGGCCTGGGAGATGGGAGGACTTGGATTCGAATCCTGGCCCTGCCACATGTCTGCTCTGTGATCTTGGGCAAGTCATTCACTTCTATAGCCCTCAGTTGCCTCATCTGTAAAATGGGGATTAAGACTGTGAACCCTATGTGGAACAGGGACTGTGTCCAACCTGATTAACTTGTGTCTACTCCCAGCACTTAGCACAGTTCCTGGTGCAGAGGAAATGCTGAACAAGTACCACAGAAAAGATGCAATTATAAGCAATATATCAAATTGGCAAGGTGAAAGCTTCCGTAATAGGCATCACAGAGCCATTGGCCTAGAATCAAAGCTCCTCTCTTCTCCGAAGTTTTCCTCATTTGGACATGATTTTTTTTAAAAAAGGTATACCATTAACCCTATCTTATAAGTAGCATGATTTTCTAATCTACACTATTTTTTTATCTGCAAAGTGAATGTATGCAAAATGAATTGAATCAGGATTCATTTTTAGTTTGCTGCCATAAATTGCCACTCACCATGGCTACGCAACGAGGCTCTTGCTCCTGAGGTATTTTCCTAACCACGAAGTACAGTACATTGCTCACTAAATACCGTTATTACTATTTCCAAAATTGCCCCAATCCAGAAGAATGATGGAGTAGCTAATTGAGATTGGTAGCTGCCCCAAGGGATCAGAAACCCCCAGAGGGCAGGGAGAATGTCGTGCATTAACCTGGGAATGGCAGCAGCAGCTGCTCAGCCGTGCCATCGTGAAGGAGTCAGAGGTAAGAGGTCTCAATCATCAATCAGTGGTATTTATTGAGTGCTTACTGTGTGCAGAGCACTGCACTAAGTGCTTGGGAGAGTCCAAAGTAGTTGAATTGACAGGCATGATCCCTGCTCACAAGTTTACAATCTCTCAGATTGAACCAAAATATCTGAGAGAGTGGGGTGAATCAATTAGTATTGACTGAGCACCTATTCTGTCCAGTGCACTGTACTAAGCCCGTGGGAAAGTAGAATAGTATAAGTAGATGTGATCCTTACCTTCAAGAAGCCCTTAATCCAGTGGAGGAATGTGCGGTACAGCGGAGGAACGACCAATCTTCTCCACAGTCAAATTTAAGCATGCAGCCCTCATGGTTGGGACAAACATCTACCCACTGGCCTTCATCACAAGTGTTGGTGAGAGGAATCATGCCATTACTTTGCACAACTGCCTTATTAAGGATGGTTTTTCAACAGGCAGCCTCCCCCTATCTCCCTCAGTTCAACCGAAGAAGGAGAATATTGCACACACTTCAGATTTCACTGGAAGTGGCCCTGCCATTTTCAGGACCCAGATGTTCAGTCACCGAAGCAGCTGAACAGCACTAGAAATCTGAAAGTGCCACGGAGCTGCACTTGACATTTCAAGGCCCAGCTCACTTGTTCTCTTCATTTTCTGACGGGATTGAAGGGGAAATGCATTTGCCCACACGCTGGCAGCACCCCAACATTCTCTGGCACATTCTCTGATCTGTCGAGATGGCATGTTCCAGAGTACCCCCCCACCTTGCCCCCCGGGGCTGTGTGCGATCTACTGTATGGTCCAACACGTCTGGTACTCAGGATGTGTGGGAGAGGGGGGTATCTACCCCAGTGCTTAGTACGATGCCTGGCATATGGCAAGTGCTTAACAAATACCACAATTATTAATATTATTATTCTCAAGTTCAATAAATGAAGTCACTGCCAATCTAACCTTTATAACAGCTTTACCTGCTCTCTGCTCTTTTGGGGGCTAAGCTGCAAGCTGCAGAGGTGCTGGAGAAGAGGTCCTGAGGTCTTGGAGCACCTTAAAGGAGGCTGGTTGTTTAGAATAAAAATACCAGACATAAAGGTGTGCAGTGACACCTATCTGGCGGAGGACAGACCAGCTGAACACTAGCTGAATGATCACTCTATTCCCAGAAGAGGCAGCTCTGTGTCACCCTCAAGTGACTCTGTGGAAAAGTATGACTAAAGAAGCAAATAAAGGAAATTCCGTAAGAACGTGCTATTGACCGTAGAAACCACTTAGATTAGAATTTTAAAACCTGAAAATATCAGCTCAACAGTCTTTCTGTTCCTTCAAAAAGCTGAGGTATCAAATGTCTTCGGGTAGCTAGTGGCAGCCATTTCACATCCACCCAATTCTGGTTCCAGGCCACCTCTTCATGGTCAGTGATGTCTTCTTTGAAAGACAACTATTGTGTCGGAAGAACCTAGTCAATATAATTATTTGATAGGGCTTATACTACTTGAATATTATGACTACAGCATTAAGCATTTACTAGCTGCTTAACATTATATTAAGCCCTTGGGTTGATACAAGATAATACAATTGGACACGGTACCTAGCCTACACGGCCCTTGTCAATTTATTTCAGCATAGTTTTTATTCCGTTAGGCTGCTGGCTGTCGATCAGAGGTTGTGCCTGTTTTTAATCTGATTCCTGTCTTTCATTGAGTGCTTACTATATGCAGAGCATTGTACTAGGCGCCTGGAAGTGTGCAGTATAGCAGAGTTGGTAGACACATTCCCACCCTACACGAGCTCACAGTCTAGAGGGGGAGACTGACAATATAAATTATAGCTATGCACATAAATGCTGTGGGTCTGAGGAAGGGGTGAATAAATCAGAGCGACACAGAAGGGAGTGGAGAAAGAGGAAATGAAGGCTTAGTCAGGGAAGGCCTTTTGGAGAATATGCGCCTTCAATAAAGCTTTGAAGGTGGAGAGAGTAATTGTCCAACGTGAAGAGGGTGAGCGTTCCAGGCCGGAGACAGGATGCGGGTGAGAGGTCGGTGGTGAGGTAGAGTAGATTGAGGTACAGTGAGGAGGTTGGCATTAGAGGAGAGAAGTGTGCCGGCTGGGTCATGATCAGAGAGCAACCAAGTAGGAGAGGCTAAGGTGACTGAGTGTTTTAAAGAGATAAGCAGAGTTGACAGACATGTTCGCTGCCCACAGAGAGTTTACGGTCTCTTCTGTGTGCTTTTATGTGCTTGGTTTTAAAAATCTTGATGTAGAACTCAAGAGGTTTGCATCTTATTAAATTCAATACGCTGGATTCAATATGTATGTGTGCAATAGTTGGAATTTGAGTTTTCAAGGGTAAAAAAAAAAACCACCCAAAAACCTCAAGTAAACTCTTAGTAAACAAAATTAGCTTTCTGAGGTAGCAGCTTCCTGGCCAAGACTAATTCATGGAGTGACAAAATGTGCATTTTACCCAAATATTCAGGCTTGCTCTGAACAGAAAATGTGTAATTACCTTGAGAAAATATCACTCCATATGATGCACAGTGTATCTGTGAAATAGGGAACCTTCACATTGAAAACCGTATGTTACTAAATCCACTCGGGCTCCTCTAAAAGGAAACAGACCTTTTCCGGGATTCACTTTCAGTGACTCTCATATTTTGTTCTTCAAATAGCATTTAGCTTTTCTTGTCAATTAAAAATGATAAATTTTGTTTGAAAAAAATACCAGAAACACCAACGAAAGGTAAGTTAGTAATGTGTCCCATAGGAAGACTTGAATGTTCACCGCTCAACACAGGCCAGAATCAGACATAAAGCGGGTGAAGTGATTCATGATGGTGGAAGCTCAGCTTAATCAGAACAGGCTGTCCAGTTCCCATAAAGGACCAGTCGTGAGGAATTTGTGTCTGCTTTGTGCTCTGCCTACCAGCTTCTGTGGAAGAGAGCACTCTGTAGATAGATCCATGGTAGTTTATTATGGTAATCCTGAGAATTTTAGTATTGCAGTTTTGGGCAGGGATTATATCTGTTATAAGCGCTTAGTACAGTGCTCTGCACACAGTAAGCGCTCAAATACGATTGAATGAATTATATTGCCGTACTCACCGTGACAGCACAGTGCTCTGTATACGGTAAGTGCTCGATAAATACGATTGGTAAGTGACCCGTTGTCAGGTAATTATAGCGTTTGATGGAGCGTCACGAGCTCAGATTTCCGAGAATCAGAGACAAGTTGATGCCGATGGGCTGTTTGTGTTTGTGCTTTTGGACAACCCATCAGTGGTTTTTATTGAGCGCCTACTTTGTGCAGAGCTCTGGGGCGTAGATAAAGTCAGAAGACATGATCTCTGCCCTCGAGGAAACTATGGCTTAGCAGAGGTGCTGGACCCAGTTTACAGATGAAATAAATAAATGTTGGTATTTGTTAAGTGCTTACTATGCGCAGAGCACTGTTCTAAGCGCTGGGGTAGATACAGGGTAATCAGGTTGTCCCAAGTGAGGCTCACAGTTAATCCCCATTTTCCAGATGAGGTAACTGAGGCACCAAGAAATGAAGTGACTTGCCCACAGTCACACAGCTGACAAGTGGCAGAGCTGGGATTCGAACCCATGACCTCTGACTCCCAGCCTGGGCTCTTTCCACTGAGCCACGCTGCTTCTCTGGGGAATCTCACCTGGGGAGAAGATGAATCAGACAGCTCCAGGACAGCTGTGCTGAGAGAGAGGCTCAGGTGTTCTGCAACCTATCAGAGTTGAAGGGGGAAGACATAAGCAGGGGAAAGAGAGTGTGCGAGGGATCAGAAGCAGGAGAGTTGACTGTGATTCTTAGGGATGGCTCCACCTCTTGGCTCCAATCAGTGATATTTATTGAGTGCTTACTTTGTGCAGAGCTCTATACTAAGCACTTGGGAGAGTACAATACAACAGAATTAGCAGACACGTTTCCTGCCTAATGAGCTTTCAGAGGTTAATTGGTGTTCTGTTAGGGGCAAATTTCAGGTATCAACCTTGTGACCCAAGTTTCCTTGAAGCAAAAGAGTGTTCCTGGATCCTTTCATTTAATTTCAGCCTGACAGACTGATCTCTCATGAGTTAAACTCCTCTGCAAGCCAGCATTAGCCCCCATTAATCAAATATTTTCCTGAGGAGAATTTACTGCAAGTTGTGCTTAGCTAATCATGGAAAGAATGTACCCAACTGTGAAAAAACCTCTAATCCTTTTGAAAAAAATGCAGGTGCATGAAGGTTTTGTAAATTTTCTTGACCGCTGCTTCACTTGACTCTTAATTTGCAAAATAATTGACCGAAAAGTCCATGAGGAAAAGAGTCATTCTGAAATTTTCTAAGAAAAAATTCACACTTGGGTTGTTTGTAGAAACGACATGTTAATAAATAAGTGCTTAACAAATGCCATTATTATTATCATCATCTGTGGTATTCATGAGGGAAAAAACATATTCCACAAAAGCCAGTTCATATGAAGACATGATGAAACAGGAGCACTGTATCCAAATCTAGCCTGCCACCCTCAAATGCTTCAGAGTCATTGGTTTTCCCTGGCAGGGCTCTATGAACACAGATATGGCTTCTAAACTTCTTTTTTGGAAGCAGAGGGAGGCTGGGCGATGAAAAAAACACCGTACCTAAAGACATCCGATACCATACAGGTGCAGATTAGCTGAAATCCAAACTGTCCTGTATGAAACCAGATGAATGGCATTTAGTTCTGTGCTTGGCCCACGATAGGTACTCAGTAAATTCTACTGGTGAATTGATAGGGAATTTGGGAAGAGTACAACCTCCAGGGTTTTAGAAGAAGTGGGTGTATTTTGGCAAATTTTAATCCTTTGGGATAGGAAGCAGGGGAAGGGGTAATATTAACAAGTTTCGAGAAGTAAGATGGATTATTTCAGAAGAGGAAAAAAAATCATCAGGGTAAGAATCACAGAGTGGGAAAAGTGAGGGGAAAAAAAGCCCATCGAAACTCTGTGCAATATACTCGTTTTTTGAAAGTTCATTTCTGTAGACTAAAGCTACTGCTCATTTACGTCAAAGGTGCTATAGATTAATTTTTGAAACTTCAATACAGGACTGTGCTAAATTTTAATTATTTAACCTCCTGCTTGGTATATTAATGTTGTGATTACCCTTGGAAGGGTATTATCAATGGTGATTTATGCAAAACTTAGTTGGCTGTATGGCTCCTCCAGTTTCAATTAAAACAAGAAATGGATAAGGATGTCCTAGATATCATCATTATTTTCGCTAGCAGGTTCAGTCAGTGTACTTAATGTATTATTTTTTCCAAGTTTCAGAGTAATGCTTTGCATGAAACAAATCACAGAGGCAACCTAAGGGAATTTAGAGCTACGATAACGCAGGAAAACAATGACCCTCCATCAATATTTGCTGAGTACCTACACTTTTGTGTAGAGCACTGTATTAAGTGCCTCAGAGAGTACAACAGAATTAGTAAACTCATTCCCTGCCCTAAAGCAACCTACAGTCTAGTGGGTAGAAACAGTCTATAAAATAATTTACAGGTATATCGATTAGTGCTCCCAACCTGGAATTTATTTTAGTGTTTGTCTTCTCCACTTGATTTTAAGGTCTCTGCTGAGAGGGATTATGTCTACTGCTATTAATAGTAATTGTGGAATTTAAGCGCTATTTGCCAACTTCTGTCCTAAGCGTTGGGTTCTATATAATAATCAGGTCCCACGTGGGGAACGCAGTTTAAGTTGGAAGGAGATCAGGTAGTGAATCCCCATTTCGCAGATGAGGGAACTGCGGCACAGGGAAGTTAAGTGACTTGGCCAAGGTCACCCAGCAGATGAGTGGTGGAGCCGGATTTAGAACCCGCGTCTTCTGGCTCCCAGGTCTTTCTTTTTCCACTGGGCCATGCTACTTCTAACTTTAGTGTACCCTCCCAGATGCTTAAGAGAATGCTGTGCTCTTCGTAAGTGTTCTGTAAATGCTATTGACCAATTAAAACTTGGGATGTGTAAGGTGTGCTCAGTAGGGCCACAGGACATTATATGTGAGTGCAAAAGTGGCGCAGAAGCATCGAAGGGGTTAGCTGGGGGTTAGAAGATGGGGAAGTGAGAAATTAATCGGGGATGACAGCCCTTTGAGGACCTGTGATCGCCACAGGGCTTAGAGGCTAGGAGAGCTGGGTTTGTTGGATTTGACCTGGGCGGGAGGAGTGGGGCGTGCAAAAGGTTACGGAGGCTTCTCTCTGTCGGGCAGCTTGGGCCTGAAGCCTTGTTCATCTGAATTCACAGGGGTAAAACTGGCCAGAGTCAGATTAATAAGACGCTCTTATTTTGGCAGTGAAGCCAATCAGACTCCTGGCCCCATGAGCACTTGGATGAACCGAGCAGAGTGTGGGATTTCCAGAAGTAAGGCTCGCCTCCAGAACCATTTCTCTCAGTGACTAGCATGCTGGACAGAGCAGAGTGTGCCGCAGGGTCTCCCCAGCATCCAGCTTTCCTGAATACTTCATTTGGCCTTTCGGTCGGCAGAAATCTCATCTCTCCCCAGTGGCTGGATGATGTCGATGTCATCCAGGTCGGGGGGTTCACCTCCCTGCTTTGGGGAGCTCTTCCTCCAAGGTCCCAAGTGGCCAAGCGGCTTTCATCGATGTCAGTTGAGCGGGTCATTTTAATAATAATGCACTGGCCCTGTGCCGAGCGCTGGGGTAGACACGAGGGAATCAGATCGGACACAGTCCCTGGCCCGTACATGGCTCCCTTTCTAAGTGCAGGGATCTTACAGGTGAGGGAGCTGAGACACAGATTAAGAGAATTGTCCAAGGCCAAACTGCAGGCCTGTGGAGGCCTGGGACTCGATCCCACTTTGCCGGCCAAGCAAGGGAAGCTGGCCCCACAGTTAACATCCAGGAGCCCTGAGGGCAGTCGGCCATAACCCACCCCCAATGTACATCGGAAAAAGCAAATGTTGACCACCCTCTCCTTTAAAAGCCGGCCTCAGCCACACTGTGGTCCTTTGCCGGTAGAACTTGTTAGCGACCCTTTTTGTCCCATTCTCCTTCTCTTGCCCGAATCCCAGATTTGAAAGATACAACCTTCCCCACCTCCATCTTGCAGTGTTTCCTCCACCTCCCCGAGATCACTGACTCCAGGAGAACTGGCTCCTTCAGCGTCCGCCACCCCGTGGCCCAGCAGTTGTCTTAGATGCTTTGGTAGGTCTATTTAAACTGAGAAAAGTCTTAAACCTGGAGGAAAGTGAGTTGTTCAAGAATAGTTTTGCACTCAAGGCCTGGGAGTCTGGAAGTGAAACCTTCTGTGAGAATGAATAGAATGCCCCAAAGATGCTGTGGGGGCTTAATTTGAAGTTCTCTGGAGGGGCAGGAGCCTAAAAAAATGAACGTCTGTCGATACTGGTTTCGTTTTATAAATCTCACCCATTGATTTCCATCCCTATAGGTCTGAACTGTGCTGGGAGGATTGAATGGTGATTCAGAGCCTCATTAAGCCATGCAGGGAGGTTTACTTAGCAAACATTGCTATGAAAATTCACCGTGGGGGCTACATGTAGAAGTGATATTTTAAAGCATTTTCCCAACCCAAATTATATTTTCAGTCAGTCAGAGAGGCAAAACGTGCTTTAAGAAATTACTGACCCAAAGCGTGACTTCGACCAAATCATTATAGTCCTAAATCAAACCGAGAAAATAACTTTGAGTTGGTTTAGGGATTAGATGGCAGGGAGAAAAAGAGTGTCCTCGAGGAGTGTACATTCCAAGGAGAAAGACAAGACATAATGAAGACATTACCATAAATCAGTGAATCAATTGTATTTGGGCGCCTATTGCCGGCTGAGCACTGCTCTAATTGCCTAGGAAAATATACTAGAGTTAGGTTGTACGGTGGTCAGCGCGTTGAGGCTGTCTACTAATTCTGTTGTGCGCTCCCCGGTACTTAGTATCCATGTTCTGCACACAGTAGGTACTTACATATGATTGACTGATTGACTGACATAACCTGTGTCCTCAGGGAGTTGACAGGCTAGCAGGATAAACATAGGCCATCCCCTGCACCGGGCAGACTCGCTTTCTGAATCAGTCAGGACCCCGCAAGATCCAAATCTCCAGAAACCTGACTAGTCCAGAAAGATGAATCGACTTGAATCACGGAACAGGGACATGATTTACGGAGCAAACATTGCACTACCGGCTTGCGGCTGGAAAGAGGTAATTTCTGCAGTCAGTCTTGACCGCAAATGAAATGACCCCAAACATGCATATGCACTTACAGTTCATCGCTGCACACTGAACTCCAAATAGTCGAGATAAGCCAGAGAATCGCAGAAGCCCACGAGGGACAAGAGGAATGGAGCTCGTTCCCCAAGGTGTTGAAAACAACACCTGATGAGTCTCCTCCGTAGGACAAGCTTCCCTGTATGCGGAGGCAGCTTGCTTTCTTCTCCTTCAGGCTCAACAATTCCAGTTCCTTTAACCTTCCCTAGAGGATGGACTTTTTCTTAATGCTGTTTAAGTGCTTACTGTGTACCAGGCCCTGGGGTAGATACAACCAAATCAGGTTGGTCACAGTCCCTGTCCCGCATGGGTCTCAGTCTTAATCCCCATTTTACAGATGAAGTACCTGAGGCACAGAGAAGTGACTTGTCCAAGGTCACCCAGTAGGCAAGTGGCAGAGCCTGGATTAGGGACCCAGGTCCTTCTGATTCCCGTGCCTGTGCTGTAGTCATTCATTGTCATACTTATTAAGCGCTTACCGTGTGCAGAACACTGTACTAAGCACTTGGGAAAATTCAGCCCAACAACAAACAGTGACATTCCCTACCCACAAGAGCTCTGGTCACTAGGCCAATCTACTGTCACTGACAATAATAATAATAATAATGTTGGTATTTGTTAAGCGCCTACTATGTGCCGAGCACTGTTCTAAGCGCTGGGGTAGACACAGGGGAATCAGGTTGTCCCATGTGGGGTTCCCAGTCTTAATCCCCATTTTACAGATGAGGTAACTGAGGCACCGAGAAGTTAAGTGACTTGCCCAAAGTCACACAGCTGACAAGTGGCCGAGCCGGGATTCGAACCCATGAATCTCCAAAGCCCGGGCTCTTTCCACTGAGCCACGCTGCTTCTCTAGGCGATGCTGCTTCTTTTGTGGAAAGATTTTCCAATCTTTCACCCTTTGTTACTGTTCTCTGAAGCCTATTCAGATGCTTTATATTCTTTTTAAATTACAGTGGCCAAAAGGAACGATACATTGAAGGAAGGACCTGTCTATCGAAGAGTAGCGGGGAAGGTGACTCTCGTATTCATACTCACATGGATATATGCCATTCAGTCAGTCATTGGTGTTTTTGGAGCACCTACTTTGTGCAGAGTCCTGCCCCGAGCACTATAACAATAAGAAATCATACTCTCTTGCATGTTTTAGGGATCATAGGGAGGGAGAAGACAGTGCACTTAATGTGAGTCATGATGCGTGTTACCGAAGCTTAAGTCCTGCTACGTGTAGCAATGGAGCTCACGCGTTCCTGCTAACTCAGCTCCTTTTGTTTTCAGTCAAACTACATTTTCCGGTTTGCTTAGTTAATTTAATGTTATATAATTTATTTTTTATGGCCTCGTTTGCAAGTCTCTCCCCTATTTCAGTCCCGGGCATCTTTCAGAGGTTGTAAGCCTGCCTTTTACAACCGAGATGTCTATTTTTGTAAGAGAAGGATAAGTCATCTTAAAGAGGATGAGCTGCAACTGTAATGTATTGAGGCCAAGAAGCAAGATGCCACATTGCTTCCTCAAATTGTCTAAGACAAGGATGGATTGAGTGCCGCAACTTTGCTTCAGCAAACGCTGCCTTCAACGAGGAGGCTTTCATCAAATTATTAGGGGAAAGAATCCCCTTATCAGCAATTTTTTGTCCCTGGAGAGATCTATGTGTCCTTTGCAACTGACTTCGGGCAGAGGATATGTTTTCATTCAGCTCTATTGTTCTTTTCAAGAAATGTGCCTTCTCTCCGCCTTTTCACCTCCCCTGAGTCCCTCCTCTTTCGGATGGGCTGACCACCCCGTCTTTCTGTCGCCCTCTTTTGCACTCAGAAACAACCATCCCTAAATCCCAGAAGACTTGGAAGGAGGCTTGGATGGGAAGGATACTGATGGACCTTGCACATACTGGACACACAGATGCATGCAATATCACGTGTTACCCTAGGCAGGGTAGTATAGTGCAATGACATTTTGAACCCACCAAGGCCACCCATACCTAGAGGTTTTACCAGGTGACCTCCGACTTTCTCATCTGCCCGAGAGCTGTTCCCTTCCACCGTCTCACTCTCTGCAAACAAGGGTGCTGTTTGAAGCTGGGGCGGGGGGGGCGGGCTGAAGATGTGGCAGAGGGAAACCGGGCCCTGAAAATAAAAATATCTGACAGAAAGGTGCCCGGTGCCACAGACCTATCGGGCGGTGGGCGGAACAGCTGAAAGGCAGACAGTGCTTGAAAACCAGATAAATGATTCTAAGACAAGTCAGTTCTACTTTTTAAATTCCCTCCCAGGTTGTCCTCCTGCACCAGTTGTAAGCTGTTACAGACAGTTATTTTTAGTTGACACACTGCAAGTTTCTGAAACCAGGATAACCCAGACTAAGTCTGCCAAGATCTGTGGCGTGGCCAGTTGTCTACCATTAACTTTCAGTGATGGAGTTCAAGGGATGAGAGATCAAAATCCCTGTTCCTGGAACAGAACTCTAAAGTTTGGTTCACTGTAGGGAATTAAAGCACTCAATCCCACTACTTGTGGCCCAGGGTTATAATTTCCCTGAAAATTAAAGTAGTCGGTAAAATTTTAACATTAGGTAACATGGTGTTGGGGAGGCATCTTTATCTGATGTTAAATTCAATTTTGAATTGTGAGGTGGTGTTTTTCCTTATCAAATTATTAAATTGTGCCATGATTTTTACTGGTTGTACTCTCCCTTAGGTTCAGAACATATTACATTAAAAAAAACTTCACACTGGTATGACAGGTTCACAAGGACCATATTTGCATCCACTCGTACAGTCACAGGCCGATGCATAAACACAGCCAGCTTCTCAGGTTCATTTCCACTACATCCCACTACCCTGGGGTAGGCCAACTGCCGACAGCTCTTGAGGTCACCGGTTAGTCCATTGCCTATGCAGACGCAGTAGGCAAACATTACGTGTCTTTTGTAGTGTTCGGCAGTTGTATTGAGTGCTTACTGTGTGCAGAGCACTGTACTCAGCTCTTGGAAGAGTACATCATTCATTCAATAGTATTTATTGAGCACTCACTATGTGCAGAGCACTGTACTAAGCACTTGGAATGTACAAATAGGTAACAGACAGACAGTCCCTGCCCTTTGACGGGCTTACCGTCTAATCGGGGGAACAGAGAGACATATTCCTGCCCATAATTAGCTCACAGACTAGAGCGGGAGACAGTTGAACCAGTTAACTGGAAAAGCTGGAATATGAGGAAATATTTGGGGCCCTGCGCATACTTTCTCAGGTTCCGGATGTACCGGCTTAATTCATTCGATCGTATTTGAGTGCTTACTGTGTGCAAAACACTGTACTAAGGACTTAATCTTGACCTGGAAGCTGAGAGCTGCTTAGAGCTTCCAGTGGGGACCCAAATGGTCTCTTCAACAGTCCATGTAGAGGTAGAGGAGAAGCAGCGTGGCTCAGTGGAAAGAGCACGGGCTTTGGAGTCAGAGGTCATGGGTTCGAATCCCGGCTTGGCCACTTGTCAGCTGTGTGACTGTGGGCAAGTCACTTAACTTCTCTGCACCTCAGTTCCCTCATCTGTAAAATGGGGATTAAGACTGGGAGCCCCACGTGGGACAACCTGATTCCCCTGTGTCTACCCCAGTGCTTAGAACAGTGCTTGGCACATAGTAAGCGCTTAACAAATACCAACATTATTACAGCATTAATTAGAGAATTCATTAATTAATTAACATTAATTAGAGAAGCAGCGTGGCTTAGTGGAAAGATTAAGGGCTTGAGAGTCAGAGGACATGGGTTCTAACCCCGGCTCCGCCACTTGTCTGCCGTGTGACGTTGGGCAAGTCATTTAAAGTCTCTGTGCCTGTTATTTCATCTAGAAAATGAGGATGAAGACCGTTAGCCCCACATGGGACAACCTGTTTACCTTGTATCTCCTCCAGCACTTAGAATAGTGCTTGGCAAATAGTGAGCGCTTAACAAATACCATCATTATAATAATTGAACATCTCCTGATTGCAGGGTCTTGGGAGCGCCCAATAAAAGTAGGAACCCTTTCCCCTGCCCTCAAGGTTCTTGCAGTCTAGTAGAGGCAACAGACAGATGCACGTTGCCAGACCAACAATAGGTTAAAATGTAAAAGCATTGACTTAAGAGGAGGGAGACTAACCAAGAGCGAGGGCAACCAAAGTAGTGCAACTCAGTTCTGGCCTGCCATTCCGAGCCAAACTCCCCAACGACCCACTTGCGGTGCGTGTTGCAAAACCAAATTTGGGTGAAATCCCAACTCCTGAACCAAAGCCGTTTCCTCCGGGCTTATTTTTAAGTCCAACGTGTGACTTCTTCTCATGACAGTTGAGAGAAACTCCCACTCTCATCTGTTAGTACGGTCTGCACAATGGGCGTCACCTTCAGTATTTAACAATATGTAAGGGTAAGGAAACTCAGCAACAGGAAAGTGATCTTCATCATCACTCTCTTCGAACTGCATAAGATGCTTGTTAAACATGCTGAGCAGTGCTCCCTTAGAAGCTAAATGACAAAGCCATTACAGTGACTGAAAGAAAATGATGTTCTAATAGACTGGATGACTATTTCAACACAATTTATTTATTGTTTTGCAAGTGGACAGGATTGAACTCCTTTATCTCCTAGCTAAACTCTTCCGGAATAATCTATTATTAAATCAATTTGAACTTCTGCACTGTATTTTTACTTGTGTATGTATTTATAGCAGTTTTCCAAGAGTTTACATGATTCTATCAAAAATGATTTTTCCATTTGACAGCAAACATAATTTTACAAAAAAAGTTCAAATAGTAGTAATCATGATATTAAGCATTATTCTCTGCCAAGTGCCAGAATGAATTCAAGATAATCAGGTCGAATGCAGTCCCTGCCCCACATGGGGCTTGCAATATGAGAGGTTGAAAGAACAGGTAGTTCTTTCCCATTTTACAAATGAGGAAACTGAGGTACAGAAGAGCTTAGAGACAATCTGAGGTGTCACAGCAAGCCAGTAACAAACCAAGTCTCCTGACTCACAAACCCACACCCTTTCCATTAGGCCTTTTTGCCCTTCTCAAAATATGTCAATTGTAATATGTAAACAATTCCAAACTTTGTATGTGTTCTCCTGGGCTGTAAGCTCATCGTGTACAGGGAACATGTTTACTAACTCTGTTATATTGTACTGAGTCCTTGTCTGAGCTAGATCTCCCACTTTTTATCACAACTGAAAACATCTACCTAAGAGATCTATATTATATGCTTTCTATACAATTTGGTGGTTCTTTGTATTTCTAAATGTTTTTATGTCTGTCTCCTCTTAGATTGTAAACTCCTTGTGGGATAGAGATACTGTCTTTTTCTTCTTTTTCCACTGTTTCTTTTTACAGTGATGTTCTGGACATAGTAAGCTCTCAGTAAGTACTACTGATCGATCGACTGCACGTAATCTAGTACCCTGTGTAACAGGGCCACCCTTTTGAACTGCAAGAAGACTCTTTCCTAACAATGGCTCTTCGATCCTTTAGGCTCTCGAGCAAAACCCAATGGCAGTTTTTCATACATCGACTAAGAGTTGGAGAAAGAGGGAGAATCCATCAGTGATTTTTTGAGCACTTACAGTGTGCTGAGCACTGCACTAAGCACTTGGGAGGATACCATATAACAGAGTCAGTAGTCACGTTCCCTGCTGACAAGGAGCTTACAATTGAGAGAAATATTGGGGTTTTCTGCCAAAAGAGGAACCAGGAACATGCTTGTTATCTAAGTAGCGAAATTTTATTCTCTCCCCCGACTGTTTTCTCCTGCTTTCCTCCAACATCTGAAAAGTGGAATTATGGGATTTGGGGGAGGGGGCAGGGGGCAAAATCACCACCTGAACCAGTGATCCTGACCGTATAGGAGAACGGACCACTACTGAGTGTAAGATTTTACCTCTTGATTTTCAGAAGCCCATTCCCAAATGCCACTGACCTTGAACAACTAACATAACTTTGTGAACATAACCTTCCCAAAAGTGATGTGGTACTAGATTCCAAGTCATACTTTCTTCATTATGGGAGAGTGTGCCATGTGGGACCCAAGCAGAAGCCTTATCCAAATGAAAAATATTATTCACTTACAGTTTCCTGTTGGAGAACCAGATTTTCTTTTCACTCTGTCACAGAAGGAAGGTAATATTAAATGAATGACTGGACTTATTCTTCACAAATTTATGTTTTTTAGTTTTGTTTTAGTGGTATTTGTTTAACACTTACTATATGTCCAACACGGTTCTAAGTGCTGGGATAGGTACAAGTTAATTAGGTCAGACCTAGTTCCAGGCCCGCGTGGGGCTCACAGTCTAAGTAGGATGGAGGATTTTCACCTAACACCCATTTCAGAGTGTCGAATTAATTTTCTTTCTATGTTGCAGCATTTTTGCAAGCAGAGAAGCTCAGCTGAACAGGTTGTAATTTCCAAGGTTGTCTTTTTATTTTCCCTTTTCAAGGGATAAACACCACCTTTGTCCTATTCCAGTCTTGAGGCACCTCACCAGCCCCCAGGAGTTCTCAAAAATAATTGCTAGTGGCAGTGTTATGACAGTTAATTCCTTTCATAGCCTAGGCTCTAATCCATCAGGGCCCTTGTCTGTGAACACTTCCAATTTATTTAAGTAATCCTTAACTATATCCTTCTGCCTGCCTTCCAGGGTGATGTCCTGCACTCCCAGCCTAGGTGTTTCGGGTTCCACCGTCAGGTCCAGGTGACCTGTTTTAATCAGTCAATCAGTAGCATTTATCGAGGGCCTTCTCTGGGCAGACCACTGAACTAAACCCTTGGAAGAGCACAATAGAGTTGGAAGAAGCGGCGTGGCCTAGTGGATAGAGCACAGACCTAGGAGTCAGGAGGACCTGGGTTCTAATCCTGGCTCTGCCACCCATCTGCTGTGGTGCCTTGGGCAATTTACTTCACTTCTCTGTGCCTGTTTCCCCATCTGTAAAATGGGATGAAGACTGTGAGCCCTGTTGGGACAGGGACTCTGTCCAATCCAATTACTTCTATCTACCGCAGCGCTTAGTACAGTACAGCCTGGCATATAGTAAGCGCTTAACAAATACTACAGTTATTATTATTATTGCTATTAGTTACTATGACATGGCCCGTCAAGGAATGTTCATTCCAGCAGTGAATCAGTCCTTCAATCAGTGGCTCTTATCAAGCACTTACTGCTATAAATAAGGAAGGAAAACACTACAAAGAGGAGGAAGAAGAAGGGGATATACACTTGAGGTAGTGCTTTAGTAAAAGGGCACATAAGATAGGTACATAAATGTTTTGGGGGTTGAGAGTACACAGGTGCTCTGGTGGCTTAGAGATGCTGGTTGGAAAGTCACTCGGAGAGTTCATTCTCCCTTTTGCGTTGCCTATGACTGTGTACCCCCTTAAGCACTTTGCTACTCACCCCTGCCCCACAGCACCTATGTCCGTAAACCTTATTCTCTACAGCTTCCCCTGTCTTTAATCCATTTTAATATCTGTCTCCACCATTTGACCGAAAGCTCCTTGAGGGTAGGGATTTTGCCTACCAACACTATTGTACTGTACTCTCCCTAGTGCTTAGTTTAGTGCTCAGTAAGTACCCAGTAAGAACCACTGATTGATACAACAGAAGTACGAGACATTTTCCCTTCACACAAGGAGCGTACATTCTAATGGGGAAGACTAAAATAGACAGAGGCATTGGACTCCGAGTAAAAGAAAATTTAATGCTTAAGCAGAAAGATGTATATGAAAGTGCTGAGGGCATTAATAAATAAAAAGTATAAGACGGGTTGATGAAATTCAGTGTCAAATTGGTCTGGGAAGACTTGTTGGAAATGGGATTTTAGGAGGGCTTTGAAGGGGGATTTGGCGGAGAAAGGAGTTCCAGGCCCCGGAGACGGTGCAAGTTTTGCATTCAAATATATTTTATTACATGGCATTCTGGCTGCCTACAGATTTAACATAGAAATATGGAACAGACCGAGCAGCTCTCATTTGATTGAGACTTTTCTATTAGCCATTGTGGGTCATTGCTGCTGAAAGTAGAATAAAGTACATATTTATGGCTTCTATCTGTCAGGGCTGCCACGGGAAGAATAGCTCGAGGACTCGGGGGATTTTCCTCTTTGCGGAACTTAATGGGGAGGAGCAACCCAAATCCAATTGCCTCTTCCCAGAAATTCATTGTCCCTTCTCCCCGCAACTCCGTCCCTCCCCGGCCCTCTGCTGAAATGTAGAGAGGGCCCCCTTGCAAATTCTGGGACAAACAGGACCTTGAATATATTGTCTTAAAAATTTAATTTTAGAAATGAATGATCTCTGCTTACACATTTTTCTTGTAAATTAATAAAATATTGTAATGGAAAATCCTCCGGTGGTTATAAATAAGGCAGCTTAATTCGTTCGGGCTCTCAGGCTGAGGCTGGTCCCTTGATTGTTCACGGCCCAAGATTTCATATGCAGGAGAGAGTCAATTATTCAAGGTAATTGGGATCATGGCTTGTTTAGATCATCACGAGTGTGGCTAACCAAACAAAATTAGATTGAATAGTCATAGTTGTCGTAGTATGGTATTTGAGCACCCACGTGCAACACAGTGTACTGATGTGGGAAAACATAATAGATTCAAAGCATCGATTCCTTACCCACAAGATGCTTACGATCTAATGGAGAAGGCAGACATACAGTATTATTTACAAAGAGAGCAGTAGAAGAGCAAGGGTCAGATAGACACTAAAGTGAAGCTTACCAGAATGAAATATCAGAATTTTAGTTATTTACGATGGACTGTACAATTGGCTTTTCACACATCGTAAGTGCCGGGGTCGGGGGCTGTGGGGAGAAGGGCACTGTTTGGCTTATAAAACTTGAGGTGTGGGGAATGAATTCGGTAAGGCTTCCCGAAGAAGCCCTCCCCCTCTAGACCATAAGCTCCTTGTGGGAAGGGAACATACCTCACAACTCTGTTGTATCGTACTCCCCCAAATGCTTAGTACAGTGTTCTGCACACAACAAGCACTCGATAAATATGATCGATGGTTTGAGGGAGAGCGGTTTCCCCTGCACTGTTTGGAGGAAGGAGGGAGTTGCCCAGTGGGGAGGGAGTCAGAGCTGCGTCTGCCTGGGTAAACCTGACCCTCAGAGCTTCAGGAGAAAGGGATAGATGTAAGGAGGTAGTTGAAATGTCTGGAAAGAAATATAAAGCCTTTAAATGAATTGAATGTGCCCTGAGGTAAAAAAAAAAAGGAAAGAAAATTGGATTACAACCAGAGCAATAAATTCCTAATCAAGCAGCGTCAGTGCTGGGAATAGGGTGGTAGTGCCTTGGCTACAGGAAGCTTATTTGGACCTGAAACCTCCACCGAATTCTTCTGGAGCAATACTATTGTTTAAATAACCCCATTTTAGTCATTTGAGACTGTGAGTAAAAGAGAGGTAATGCTTTTTGTTAATTAGCAGCTAACGGCATCACGGAACAGGGGCCACCGGCCAGCCGTACCACGCTGGCCCACCAGCGAACAAATGGCTCGGTTTCGTCGAAGATGGAGCGAGAGACGTGATGCCGTCAGACAAGTCTTGGTACATTGTGCGATGACCTCTGAGAGCATCGCTGCTGGGAAGCCGGGCCGGGCTCTGCCTGTCGCAGTGACAATGAGAGAGGCTTTAATGGGGATTGGCAGCTGAAGGTGCATTTCCTTGTTGGGGGGGAGGATCGGAGAGGGAAGAGGAGGAGAACAGTAGTAGAGTGCCAACCGAGCCTGGTCTTCGTTCCGCACGGGGACAGGCAGCTCTCTTCTTTCTCCTAGGGCTCAAGAGCCATCCGCAGGCCAAAGTTTTTCAGTTCTGCTCAGCCTAGATCTGGCGGCCCCAAGGTAAGGGCCAGGACGATGTGATGACCTTGCTGAGGAGGGATGGGGCTTCCGGGGAGTGTGGCCAGGAAAAGGGACAAGGGAGAGGGGCCAGTGGTGGGGGAGGAAAAGGAAACAAGGGCTTGGGAGGGAGGTGAAATTCCCAATCAAACATGGAAACATCAACTGCTCTGGTGGCCCCTAAAAAGAATGAAAACAAGCGTGAGCTCTTCTCCTCCTCCTCCTCCTTAGAGACTACTGAGTATAGCAAGTTTGAATACTTACATTGTCTGCCTTCATGAAGTCTGGACATGAAAGGTTTTGGTTGTTTTTTTTCTGACTTGTCAATACTGAGAGAAGGCCAGACACAAATGGAAATTTAATCATGTTGTGGTGAATTGGCGTGTCCCCGGTTGAAGCTAGAAATAGTGTATTTGGCTTGCAGCGGGGAAATATTAGTTCTTTATGACTTTGGGAAAATGATGTTTATGATCTTTTCATAATAGCTTCACTAATGCACTCTTATTGAAAATCTTGTTAATAATAAAGAGGAAAATGGAAACCTCCCCCAGCTGTCTTCCCAGCCGATGAGTATGCATCGTTCATAACCAAACCAAAAACCCTCACTTCCCAAACAAAGGGAGGTCGAGCCTCTAGATTCCACAAGAAAAATATCGAAGTCCATTTCAATTTTCTCTAGAGGGGAAAGAGATGGCTCTCGTACACTGTGTTTCACCCGATAAAACACCCCATTCCAGTGGGGCCATGATTTGATTCGATAATTATCCACTCCGCTGAGCTTGGGTGAACATCGTATATCCAAAAAAGCCCTGAAGCGCTCTAGCCTAATTCCCTTGCTTCGCTTTCAGTGGAATGGATTTCTTTGGTTTTCTAGTGAATTATTCCATTTGTGGAAAAGCAATCAGATTGACAGCTCCAAAGTCACACTGCCCCCCATCCCGGTACTGCTGCACCTCCCTACCCCACCCACCCATTTGTGTACCAAACAGGTACAATCAAAGCCCTCCTAAAAACCCACCTCCTCCAAAATGCCTTCCCTGATTAATCCCCAGCATCCCAAGTAACATAAACCCATCAGCCATCTCTAATATTTCTGTTGTGTTTCATACCTGGGGTTGCTCCAGTCACTTCCTGGTGGCCATTAGACGGGTCTAGGGCCAGAATGACTAAGGACCCTTCCATTCACAGATTTAGAACTGCGGGAGGAGTAGGAGTACTTATTGATCGCCACTTGGTGTGATACCCTGTATTAGATGCTTGAGAAGTACAGAGAAAGGAGGTGACAAATTCACTGCCCTCAAGGGGTTTACACTCTAAAGAGGGCTCCAAACATGAAATATGTTTTTGTTTACAAAAGTAGTCAGACTAAAGAACTGTATGTACAGTTAAATGTCACTCTCATCCTTTCCCTGCTGCCCTTTCTCTCACTGTCAACTTTTCTGTTCCTCTGTCATTGCTTGCCAACGATGGCCAGTTATTTTCAGCGTTCCTGGGGACCCTGGCCACGAAGCCAGGTGCCTCAGGTCGTTTTTCATCTCGAAGCCTTCCCCACTTGATCCCTCACCTATAGCAGATACTCTCTTACTGCTGCCTGTTTTGTCCCCTTGATGCCATGTGGTTGAGGTTGGACTCGGAGGCTGACCTGGATAGGTTGGTAGTCCCACACCCAGAGACCCTGCGGCTCTGACCCCTTTCACCTCCGCCAGGCGAACCATATACCCATCTGCATCCACATTGACTTTTGTGAGCTACCCAGTTTACCCAACTTTATTGCTACATCTTCTGAGGCTTTTCAACCTCAGCCAGTAATCAAATGATCTGTGAAGCCGGTGGCCATAAGTGGTTAATGACCGTGAAGATTGATTAATACCCAAACCACCAGGGGAAGCTTTTAAGAACCCAGTGGCTGAAATAACCTTTTTGAAACCACACAGTGCCTGGTGGAGCCCACAGCTCTTTGAGGGATGTAGACAATTGATAACCTATAAGATTAATTATTCCCAATGTGAACAGTGCCCAACCTCAGTGTTTAAGGCCCGACTAAGTAATCAGTGCTTGCTGGAGCGATGAACGGAGAGATTTGTCCACTCATGGGAGGCTAAATAAAAGCCCTGGACATCCCAGAAACTGTTGCTGTTGGCAGCATCTAAACCACAAACTCTAAGAGCTCAGGGCGTGCCTTCCTTTCGTATATATGCCTGAAGGTCTCAGCAATGAATGAAAAATGCAAGTTAAAAGAAATACCATAGAATTACAGAAATGTGTTTAGGACAGCACAGAAGCAGGCTAGGTTCACTGGGATAATGGAGAATTTGGTGAAGGATTAATTTGCTGCACGAAAAACTGGGTTTGGGAGGTAAGAGAAGTTCTCATGAGATGTAAAGGATTCAAAAGTTGGTATATAAAATAGTTTGAGCATTAACAAATGTCTTTTGGGAGGTAGAACTACAGGCCCACATAAAAGACTAGAGAAATGTAGTGGTGTTCAAATGTACTCAAGAACAAAGGAAAGGTAGAGGAGCACAGTGCTCTGCATACAGTAAGCACTCAATGAATACGATTGATAGTTTTGGATGGATTTTAGGCTAGGCATAAAGAAAGGTAGAGCCGAGCTCCAATTGCATATGCATTGTTGAGGGGACCACAGATTGTCAAAATTTACATCCAATCAGCATGTTATCCTTGGGTATGTTCACCCAGCCCATCCCAAATTTACCCCCACAAAAAGTTACATTTCTGCCTTCTATACATTTCTCTCTTTAAAATGTTTTATTAAACACCAGGTGAGTACGAAGCACTGAGCTAAACCTTTGGGAGAGTGTAGCATAAGTAAGGCACGTCTTCCCTGCCCTCAAAGAGCTAACAATCACTTCTTCCTTCTTATTTTTTCTGCTTTCTTCCTGTGCTCCAAACAAGCCTGTCTTCTCTCATTACCTGTTTCCTCCTTCATACCACCTATTCTCCCGCACCAGGACTCACACCACCTGGAGCGCAATGGGAAAAGGGCAGAAATTAATTCTAGACCATCCACTGGGGAAGGTTTATACATAAAAACGATCAGAAGCCTGCTCAAGGTAAAGATCCTAATTAACACACTAGCCGAAATCTCTTGCCCGTCTCCTTTGGTGCCAGAAGAAATCAATCAATGGCTCGAGCAGGAAATTAGAAAGATCAGACTGAAGCTAAACTCTATCCTTCTCTCCAGGTGTGATTATTTCGTGTCTCAATTCATCACGAGTCAAGCTTGGTTAAAATTTCATCTTGGTAACGACAAGAAATAGGTGGCTAATATCTATAAGGGTGAAAGAGAGGAATGTATTATGGATAGAAACGTATGTTCTTAACCCTTTCTGACAATTCCCGCAAGCTAAACCTTTGGGCTGGATTCAAGAAATTACTTTGTGCATGTGCTGGAGACCACTCTGGGCTGGGCGGGATCTTACCCTGTGAAGTTGTCAGTAGGAGAGCTCTCCAAGCCAGCTAACAGAGGTAACGCGGTATTCACGTAGATGAAAATACCGGAGCTAGTTGGCTCTGTAAGCACTGGATATGCAAAGGTGTGTTTATTCAGGGAGCAAGTAAGATGCCATCTGAGCAGGCTTTAGGCTAGGACATGGAATCCCCAAGGCAAAAGCTGACTCTAGGCATTGCCTGCTGTCTCTCAGATCTGTTTGGGCAGGATTTGCTATCATGCCTTCCCTGAGTCGTCATTTTCTCTTTTCCCGCTCCCTTCTGCAATGCCATTTACACTTGGATTTGCTCCCTCTTTTCCACCTCTCCCTCAGCCCCACGGCACATACGTACATTTCCGTAATTTATTTATATTAATGTTTGTCTCCCCACCTAGACTGTAATCTCATCGTGGGCAAGGAACATGCTTACCAACGCTGTTATATTGTACTCTCCAAGGTGCTTCGTGCAGCCCTCTGCACACAGTAAGTGTTCAATAAGCACATTTGATTGATCAGTCAGGGCCTGGAGTCAGTTCAGTGAGGCCCTCGTGGGAAATATTAGCCAGAAGCTTCCCAGCCTAGAGATCTTGCCTTTCACCCCTCTTCTACATCACTCACCATCCCCAAGCTAAGCCAAACTCAGGAGGGAATTGGGTTTCTCTCTCCCCATGGGGGTTATCCATACCACGTTTAGCCCGGGGCTGGTCCTTCCCTTCCTCACCAGGGTGTAAAATCCCAACATGCCCTTTGGGAGGTCTGGAAAGCCGAGCAACCAGTACCACAGTCGGTCAGCCTGAAGTGGGAAGCCATCAGCGATCTATCCATCAATCAGTCAGTTATATTTGTTGAGCGTTTACCTCGTACGGACCACTGTTCCAAATGCTAGGGAAAGTAAAATGCAATAGAGTCGGTAGACATGATCCAGCCTACATGGAGCTTAAGGTCTATAGGGTGCTTTTAGGGAACTGCTGAGGATGGCCTAGATGTATGAGGATTTCCAAGGGTCCGTCCATATAAGGTTTGGAAAGAACAAGAAAGGGAGGGTGAGTTTGGGGGGCAGAAGGAGGGTGTGAATGACAGAAATTCCTGCCCTTTAAACCTCATTTAGGATTAAAGGGATTTATAGCTTTGCTGTTCACTGGAGGGAAACAAATTCAACATTAAACAGAAGGGATCATGGGGCTGGAAGAACCTTTACACCTTTGCATGAATATTGACTGTCTGGATCAGGACAGGGGTCAAAGATGTAAAGACTGCATTAAAAATATATCCGTATCTTGGAGCTTGGATCAGAAAATGAATACTACCAGAACAAATCATTCTTCAAAGCCCCGAGGGATCATTGAAATTAGGTCTTGGTGGCTAGCAAGGCAAGGAGTTTTTTCTCCAAAGTATCTGAGAAGAGTGCTTTCCAATGTAGGAGTTTTGTCCATTTCTCTACAACCCTGTGTCAACTCTCGGTAACAATCAATCAACCAATAGAAATAATAATAATTCTGGTATATGTAAAGAACTTACTATGTGCCAAGCACTAGAGTAAGCGCGCTGGGGTAGATAGAAGATCATCAGACCCTACGTGAGCATTACAGTCTAAGTAGGTGGGAGAACACGTACTGAATCTCTATTTCGCAGGTAAGGAAACTGAGGCACAGGGAAGTTAACTGACTTGCCCAAGGCCACACAACAGACAAGTGGTGGAGCTAGGATTAGAATCCAGGTCCTCCGACTCTCAGGACCACACTCTTTCCACGCTGCTTCTCTCTATTTATTGAGCCCCTACTGAGTGCAGAACACTGTGCTGAGCGAATGGGTTAGTACAATAGAATTAGAAAATGAGATCCCCGACTTCTCCCCCTCTGAACTGTAAGCTCCTTGTGGGCAGAGAACAAGTCTACCAACTCGGTGGATTGTACTCTCGTAAGTACTTAGTACAGTGCCCTGTACAACCCCCATTCGTTCTTCTAGGAAATCTCCCTTGCCGTCCATTCCTCATGTTGCATCTTGCTTGCCGTGAGGCCTTAAGCGTGAGATTCAGGCTGCAGGATTTGAGTTGGGCACCTGTTATCCATTACTAAATTCTGCTCTCAAATGTCCAGGGAGCCAATGGAGATCGATGAGGCTTGGTTAACATCCCTGCTGTTCCTGGGCATGCTTAGAGTGGCTTTTCTCTCCTTAGAGAACCCCCGGGGAGACCCTTGTTAAATACCATCTTAATGTGGTCATGGTTAGAAGAGTAATACTTAGAGCAAACAGTCATGCTGTCTGTTGGTATAACTTCTGTAACCGGGTGTCTCTCTGGCCGGTCTGATGCTTTATTCTTCACCACCTTGGCGCTATGTGGATCAGGTGACCGAATATTCCGGCTTTACCGAGACAGGCCTGGTTGGGGGGGCGGGGGGGGGGGGATTCTCTCTGCCCTTCGGAAGATCCCTATGGAGCCCTGGAGAGTTGGGAAACGTCACCGTCTCTGAGCACCGCCTGTAGTTTCAGAACATATGCTTCGACTCGGCGCACGCTCCCAGAATCGTTTTTTAATCGTTTGGGGCTTTGGGAACGGGGAAGCAGGGCCGAGGAAAGGCCAGGAATCTCCAGAATCCCCGGTACTTTGTTTCCTCTGCGGTCTTCTTTCTCTCCTCCGGTGTATGCAAGGTGGGTGTCTCAGAGATGGTAGTCACGGTATTTATTGAGAGTTTACTATGTGCCAAACAGTGTGCTGAGCGCTGGGGTGGATATAAAACAATCAGATAAGACACAGTCCCCGATTCAGCTGGAGGTGAGGACAGAGGGTATCATTATCCCCATTGTACAGATGAAGACACTGAGCCACAGGGAGATTAGTAGGGCTTTGCTCAAAGTCTCACAGCAGGCCAGTGACCTGTTGGGATTAGAACCCCTGTTCTTTCCACCAGGCCATACTATATTTCTTGTGTATTTCTGTATCTTGTCTCTTCCAATGTACTAGGTGCCTAGGGTACACAGGAGTATCTAATGGGGTCCCTGCCCTCAAGAGGCATATAATCCAATGGGGAATGCACGCAGACATACAGATGTTACCCATCATCCGGGACCTGCGTCCCTCCCCTCACCCTTCAGCTAAATCCAGAAGTATTTCCCAAGATCCCCCGGAAGGAGAAGCGGGTGCGAGATTGATGGCAAGACCGAAACTAGCCCTGGCTCTCCCTGGTGCTGGTTTTCCAACTCTAGATTCTGACCACTCAGGCGACGATGCCAGCTGAAAGGAACACATGCTCTCCGTTAAAACCTGATCCTAATAATTGGGAGCATTGTATATGCCAAGTTTGATCTCCGCTAATTGTCGTTGAGAATCCAAAAGCGAGACAAAGGGATAAACCACTTTGGTTATGAAGAATGCCAGGATTTCTGTAAACGGAGCCCTGCAGATAATTGCCGCCATCCCCACCCCCGCCCAAACCCCAATCCAGGAATTTCATAAACATTAGCAAGCTGTCTGAAGGGCCTTCAGCCCCTGCAGAAGGAAATTCCTGGATGAACGTGAAATGCTGAACTGCTGCTGCTACGGTGATATTATTTTTATCAATCATTGTCCAGCCCCTTCTCTCCAGCTAGGTGAAATACGTAATCCATCCAGCACATTTGGTTATCTGTTTTCTATTAAATTGTTGTTCGCTCCTTGAGAACGGGAACTGATGCTCTTAGCTTCCCTCTATACAGTGAATAAGGAGAAGCGTGGCCTAGTGAATAGAGCATGGGCCTGGCGCTCAGAATGACCTGGGTACAAATTCAGGCTCCGCCATTTGTCTCCAGTGTGACCTTGGGCAAGCCACTTTACTTCTCTGTGCCTCAGTTACCTCATCTGTAAAGTGGGGATTACCACTGTGTGCCCCATGTGGCTCAGGGACTGTGTCCAACCCGATTAACTTGTGTCTATCCCAGCAGTTAGCCCTGTGCCTGGGACATAGTAAGCACGTAACAGAGACCATAAAAATAAATAAAACTGCAGTAGGCACATATAAGCTACCCACCTTTGGCCGTTGTGTCCCTGCTGCGAGCAGGCAGCCACTTCCTGGGCGACTGCTGCCTTGGGGCCTCGCTGCGTCCTGCCTCTTCACACCGTGGCTATTTAAATGAAGTTGTGAAGCTTGGAGATACAGGAGTGTGGAAGTCAGCTTCGGCTACGTTAATAGTAGAATTGCGGGCAACAGAGACCCTCCTTTCCACCCTTGGGATTGGTTCTTATTCCAGAAGCATAGTGACCATCCCCTTCCCCTCACCCCATGCATAAACATGATGCAAAAACCCTGTGCTGGGTGCGGGATACGGGGGAAACGTCTTTTTCCCCCATGAGTTAAATTCACAGGAGGATCCAAAAACTTCAGTATCAAACACAGGCTCAAAAGAAAGATGTATTTCTCAACTGTTATCAACCCCCATTAGAGCCTAGGCTCCTTGTAGGCCAAGAATGTTTTCTAATTTGGGAAGCAGTGTGGCCTAGTGAATAGTGCTTGGGCCTGGGTTCTGATCCTGCCCCTGCCACTTGACTGCTGTGTGACCTTGGGCAAGTCACTTCACTTCCTCTGTGCCTCAGTTTACCGGATCTGTAAAATGGGGATTAAGACTGTGAACCCTAAGTGGGGCAGGGACCGTGTCCAACCCAGGTATCTTGTATCTACCCCAAAGCTTAGTACAGTGTCTGGCACATAGTAAGCGTTTAACAAATGCCACAATTATTATTTTTATTATTCATCATAATAATTCCCAAACATCAGTACAGTGCCGCATTGCACGCAGTGAGGGCTCTCACAAAACACTATTGTGATGATTTCTCAGGATCGTGACTTTTCTTATCCCCAAACTCCTAGGCAATGGCAGGCTCCTGCACTGACTCCCCTCGTCCTTTTTGTCTGCTAACTTATTGATTGATACCCCTTTCATCGCAAGCAAAAGAGGCAGACTTTTCATTGGATTGTGTAGTTTTCTTTAAAGTCAGTTTGAATTTTTCATCGTGTCCAACTATCCAGAATGGAGAGTTTTTTTTCAGTCAATAGTTCAGGTTAAGTCCAATTATTGAGTCTCCAAAATGTTTTTATCTCCGGATTTACACACGAATGGCAATCCTGAGATAGACAAGCGTCAAATGCCTTACCTCAGACTAGGCTCCAGGAGAAGATCTGGAGTTCCTCGTCCAAATTTCCAGTTCTCCAGTCAATCGATTGTATTTCCTGAGCCCCTACCTTATGCAGAGGGCTGTGCTGAGCCTTTGGGAGCTTTTGTGCTGAAAGGGAAGACAGTCTAACAAGAATGCAGACAGCAGCTTCTCTATCTACAGACTTGATCCTTCTCTGGACGATTTGTATTCTGTTTATCCTGATAGCGATTGTGTACTCTATAGACAGGAGTAGAAACAAACTAGACCCAAGGACAGAGAGACAGTTAAGTAGAAAAGAGGGTGGGAGAGGGGAAAGACCAAGGGGAGGAATTGTAAGCTTCCCTTCTGGACTATAAACTCGTCGTGGGCAGAGAATGTGTCTGTTATATTGCTGGGTTATATTCTCCTAAGCGTTTAGTACAGTGCCCTGCACACAGTAAGCACTCAGTACGATTGAGTGATGGATCGAAATGAGGGGAGCATGAAGAATGGCAACGTGGCCTAGTGGAAAGAACTTTGGACCAGGAATTGGGAGACTCAGGTTCAGGAACTCTCAGCACCTCAGTTTCCTCTTATGTAGAATGGGGTATAGACACTTCCTCTCCCTTTCTCTTAGGCCTTGAGCTTCATGGGGGATGGAGACTATGTCTTATCTCATTACCTGGTATGTGCCCCAGAACTTAGCACAGTGCTTGGCAGAAAAATGCTTATTAAATGCCATTAAAAAAAAAAGTCGGGTTCTGTTTCTCGGTGTCCTGAAAGCCCTACTAGGCTCTCCCGGTGCATTTTTAGTTGAGCCTGGATTTGCCGTAATGCAGTGTGGGCGGAGTCTCATGTCATTACTCCCCCTTCTAGACGGTGAGCCCGTTAAGGGGCAGGGATCGTCTCTCTTTGTTGCTGAATTGTACTTCCCAAGCGCTTAGTACAGTGCTCTGCGCACAGTAAGCGCTCAATAAATACGACTGAATGACTAAATCGTCCGCTGTCCGGCCGAGGAGGGATTTGAAGTTTTGCTGAGTGTTAGGAACGTGAAGTCGATGTGGCGGGGACTCAGCTTGAAACCAGGCCCGATATGGATTGCGGCTGAGCTTGACTCTGAGCTGCCCCGAAAAGACTAACTAAGGCTACCCAAGCCCCTGCTAATCCGTGCGGCCAAGCTTGGCGTAGACATCCTTCTCACCACCAAAATCAATATGAGATTCCCTCAGCGTATAGCTAGCTGTCTCTCAGGCTTGAAGGTGACCTCCCGCAAACCCCCCTGGAATCTCAATGGGTTCAACCATTGTTTCAACAGGCAGTGACAAGTTAGGGGGAAGATAGTACGTGGCTTCTGTCGGAATGGGTGAAATTCAAGAGGGTTGGCGAAAAGGAGTGTTGTCGAGGAAAGAATGAAGGAGAACTAAATCGGATCCTAATGCCCAACACCCCTAAATACCCAGGGTTCAATACACTGTACGTAGAAATAGCAGCATGTGAAGCATTCATTCATCCAATCGTATTTATTGAAGCAGCATGGCCTAGTGGATAGAGCACGGGCCTGGGAGTCGGAAGGATCTGAGTTCAAATCCCAGCTCTGCCACTTGTCTGCTGTGTGACCTTGGGAAGTCATTTAAATTTTATGTGCCTCAGTGTCCTCATCTATAAAATGGGGGTTAAGACTGTGAGCCCCAAGTGAGACAGGGACTGTGTCCAACCTGATTAGTCTATATCTACCCCAGCGCTTAGAGCAGTGCTTGACACATAGTAAGCACTGAACAAATGCCATCATTATTACTGTTAGAAATAAAGATCAATAAAAATTGACTGTAAAAATCCCAAGTTCCTTAGAGACAAAGAGTTCTTTAGATGCTAACAAGCGTCACACAGGCAGGATGTACAGCAGGGATCTTGGAAACAAATTTTTGTTGCACTTGCCCAAGTGCTTCGGAGTACAGTGCTCTGCACCCAGTAGGTGCTCAATAAAAGCCATTGTACATGTTAAAGCATTTACTACGTGCCGATCACTCTTCTAAGCACTGGAATAGATACAAGTTAATCCGGTTGGCCGTAGTCCCTGTCCTACACGGGGCTCACGCTCTTAATCCCCATTTTACAGATGAGGTAACTGAGGCCCATAGAAGTGAAGAGCCTTGCCCGAGGTCCCAAGGGAGACATGTGGCGGAGCCCGGATTAGAACCCAGATCCTTCTGACTCCCAGGCCCGTGCTCTACTCAGCTTCTCGTGTAGCTGCAAAGACATGATTGTCCAGGCCAGCGGCCCGGATCGTACTTCAAGATGAGAATCCACCGTACGTCACAATGTGTGACAGGGGTGGGCACGGGTCACCACCCCTCACTCCAAGTACATTTGAAGATGGTGTTCTTGCTACTAGACAGCTTTGCTTAGTCAGAGGTATCATCAGCTAGGCCGCTGCAGAACTTCTGGGCCTTCTCCACAAACAGAACTGGAGATATAGTTAGGATAGAGGCGATAAAACCACATTTGTCTGCCTAGCCTGGGCGCTGTCTGGCCCGGTCATTCAAGCTCGGACGTAATCGAAGGAGGCTGGCCTAGAGGGGTGGGAATCTGATTTTCTGGTGGAAGGAAACCATTTCTTTAAAGGATCCAAGAGGTGAAATTCCCCTTTATCTGAAGCATTTCTATATAAAAGCAAAAATAGATACTTTAATAGCATTCTGCCACACTTAATGGAGGTGAAAATCACCCAGAGGAAGAAACTCATGAAATGGGACCAAGGAAAATCTTGCAGTCCATACATCACCACACTGATCGGATCCCGAAATTCATCCCTACATATCCCTCTCCCCTCCCACCTCCCCCTCCCTGGCTTCTCTGAAATTTAAGCTAACTTAGGATGGGGTGGTTTTGTCTAAAATGGGGCGTTCGGGATTTCCACTCTAGCCCCCCTCTCCAAATTACAAACTTTTAAATTGTTCTTTTCAAAATGCAATTAAAGGGACCACCGTGGTATTTTCTGCATGAATGGGACTGGGCCTCCCGAAAGGGCCAGTGCTTTTTGAGTGGGTCATCTTGAAAGAGAGAGTGTAGATAAAACAAGACAGGAAGTCGCTGGCCTAAATGTCGACATGTAACTTACCTACATTGTGGCTTTTGGACCATTGGCAGTTATCTGGGAGTCCAAGGGGATAGTAGGTGACCTTCCCTGGAAGTTGGTCCGGTGGAGCTACTCCACTGGCGTGCTGACACTGACACCCCTTCCTCTAGTTTCCACCTTTTTATTATGAATCATAAGATGTTTAGGTGCATGGCTGTCTCCATCTCTCCTGAGCCGATGCCACAGCCAGATGCGGCTGTGTATTCAGTTTTCCATATTAGAAGTGAAATGTCTTTTGTATCCGCATGACTTTCATCTTAGTGATCCTGCCAGAAATGTGTGTGGAGACGAAAGTATTACTTTGGGGTGGGTGAGGCGAGACACATAAGATTTGCTTTAAAATGACGCAGAATATAGTATGCGGCGGATGCGCGACTCTCTTCAGAGGGCGAGTGCATCCAGAGAGAGAGCCTTTCTGCATTGTAATTGCGATGATTCATCGTCTCTCTCTTCCATTGAATCTCATCGACTATTTCAGTGTAAATAATCACACAGGACAGAGCTCCAGTACTAATAATGACCGTGGATGTGGGAGGTAAAATAAGACAGTTGTTATGAGATGGAATGGGGTCCTCATTCAGCCACATCCTCTCTACATTTGCACTGAACGAGGGAACGGCACCAAGGTGATCTGCACCCCCCAATCTCAGCTTTAAAGTTTTGGCCCTTTATTGGGGGAAATGGGGACCAGAGGGAACTAGGAGTCTTTCAAAGTTAGTCTTAATGGACTACTAATAGAATTATTTAAAAGATGAAGTCAAGGGAATCAAAGAAGCCTTCATTTTGCCTTTTTTCCACCTTTCCTGCACCTCAGGTCTTCCATTTGGTTGTAATGGAAGATGATGAATGTGGTAATTGGTGATTTTGTGGGTGGTTTGGGATGAGCGGATTTAATTACCTGCTGAGATAGGCCAGATGACTGGGGTCAGACCAATGGCAATTTCAGCATCGTTTTCTCTTCGCATAGATTTGTACATCCACATCACCATCAACATCAGCAGTGTTTAGTTGAGAAGCAGTGTGGCCTCATGGAACGAGCACAGGAATGAGGGTCAGGAAACCCAGATCCGGTCCTGGCTTTACCACTTGCTGCTGCATGACCTTGGGCAAGTCATTTCTCTATGCATCAGTTCCCTCATCTGTAAAAATGGGGAGAAAATACCTGTTCTTTGTGGGTCCAGGGTGGGGTCTGATCTGATTGCGTTGCTTTTCCCCCAGTGCTTAGTATGGTGCATGGCATATAATAGGCACTTCACAGATACCACTATTATTGTTATTTACTGAGCAGCACTTGGGGAATATGCACTAGAAGTAACCCATAATCCCCCGCCTTTAAGGACCTTTAAATCTAATGTGAGGAGACAAATGCACATAAAGTGACAATTATACACTAGGAAAACAAGTAAGAGAAATCATATAAATGATAACAAAAACAAGTAAATAGCGTATGAATAGTGAGGCCCAAGGTTGGTGATGGGGCAATATGATGAGGAGGGGAGGGATCGGGGATTCCTTTTGAAGGTGACTTATCAGGACCTTAAAATTTGGTGATGGGGGGTAGGGGGAGGGAGAATAGGTGGCTGCAGACAGAATGGGGAAGGCATCCCTCACAGTGTCCAGTTGGGGTTAATGTGAGCAATAGCTGAGTGATGGATTTTCACAAGCCAAGTACAGTTATATATGTGTGTCTTGCAGCACTGACTTCGAAAATAGAAGCAAATCAAGGATTAAAAGGGAGACGTGTCCAGGTACAAGCCGCAAGAACTTTAGAGCTCTGAGGTTTGAATACGAAGTAGGAGTGTGCTTTCCGTCATCCGAGGTGCGGTCAGACTGGCGTTTCTGGACATAAACAACCCTCCTCTGAGTTCCTTCTAGATCACTTTTCGCTGGTGAAGGAGCAGCTTACCAGACATTTCCTCCCCTTTCCCCCCGAACTGGGACCCTGAGAGCTCAGTGGCAGCTCATTCCTTGGAGATCGGTTTTAACTCTGGCGTGAGTCACGCAACCGGGTTGTTTTTTTCTTCATTACTTCACCCAAATTTTTCCCTCCCGCCTGAAGAAGGCTTGAGGAAATGTCAGCGTGAGACATTTGGGCCTTCTCTTTCATTTTCGACTCGGAAACCTCAAAAAGCTCATCCGTGATTAAAGTTGTCGGCTCCACGATAAACGGCAGGGTCTATGACCCCAGGGGTTTCCCGTGGGAGTCGGGGCACCATTACTGTCTTTGCGCTCCCAGCCTCACCCACCTTGGTCCCTGGCCTCACCTGAGAGCTTTCCAGGAGGATTGAAGAGAGTTGGAGTCTCTGAGGAGGGCAGAAGAGGCCTAAAATGGTATCTTTCTGAGCGGTTAGCTCACCTAAACCCATCTGCCTCTTCCAAACCCCATCTAGTGGGCTTCCTTTCTACGAACCCCACCTCATTCTCCCTGTCTCCTACTTGAAGTGAAAACTTAGCCCCTCTATCAAATATATGACAAAAACAGTAGCTGCTGGGGTAGCACCTTGACCTTCTGGGAAGAGTAGGAGCCTGGGAGTTAGGAGACCTGGATTCGAGTCCCAGCTCTGCCTATTGAGTGACCTTGGGCAAGTCAGCTTAACCTCTCTGGGCCTAATTTTCTTCACTTCCAAAATGGGGAGGACTTAGATTGTGGGTCCTCTTTAGGGCAGGGACTACGTCTGATCGCATAACCTCATTTCTCCCGTGGCACTTAAGGCTCAAAATAAATGCAATTATTACCATTGTTGGGGAACGGAAAATAGAGGAGGAGCCACATCCAGGCCCTGTTGCTTTACCGGGCCAGTTTGAAAGTATCAGGAAGAAGGAAGAGAATGACCTCTTCTGCCAATGAAACATTTACGTATGTGCTTTTGACAGCCTTACAGTATAAATCATGGGAAGTCGGAACTCTCCAGCGGTAATGCATTTTATTTCTATTTAAAATAAAAAGACAAGCAGACCCATAATTTAAAAGTTACACAGTGATATGTTAAGAAGTTTGGGGTTGGTTATCGCAAAATGGAAAAACAGACAGGTAATAAAACACACCCAAGGAAACGTTATCTCAATCTTTCCAAGCTTTTATAAAAATCATTCCTAAGGCAGATAATATGAGCTAATTCACTGTGCTCAATCTGGCTGATTTGTGAAGCGTGCTTGAAAGAAATTATTTTTTTTCCGCTTGCAGAAAGAGGATTATTTTAAAGCAGAGCTGAAATGGACACACGCCTTCTTCACCCTAAGAAACATCCAAAATGACCATAAATCTACCATTCCCAATTGGCTAAGCTTCTAAATATCTGTCACTCTCTTCCTCCCTAACCCCCAGCACAAGTGCCTGTCAGACATCAGGGGAAGATGGAGTAGCGAAATGATTTTATTTTTATTTTTTTTTCTGCTCAGCGAAGTAGGCCTTTGCTCCCTGTCTCCATTTGGGCATTTCAAGAGAACCTAAAGCCACATTCCCTTCACTGGGCTGAATGCAGTGGAGGGGAATGGTAAAGGGCCTCAAAGGAAAACAGCTATTGAATCCTGCTACGAATGAACACAACGTTGGGCTTCCATTTCAAAGCTCTCGTTTTAAAGCAAGAGTGACAAGTAGAAGAAATTTATGCTAGGGCACTCGAAACAATTTTCTAGTTCAATAAACAAAGAAAGCTTAGTGGATGCAGAGAATGTGTGTTCCATTTCCCAGAATCTAGTCTGAGTGTGTGGTTTTTGAGAGTGGAGGAAGAAGAAGTGGTCTCTTAGGACAGCTGGGAAATCTAGTCAGTAGGCCAGTGGATGGCCAACAGGAGGCCAAAAAGCAAACCAGCCTACACTTGGAATTTCCTTAAGTGAAGACTCAGAATTTTCCTGAAAGAAATAAAAAGCAACCGCATCTCCGATTTAACACTCTGCTTTGCCTTTACATTCCAGTGTCATGGCTTAATGGATAGAGCACAGGCCTGGAAGTCAGAAGGATCTGGATTCTCGTTCTGGCTCCACCACTTGGGCAAGTCACTTAACTTCTCTGGGCCTCAGTTACCTCATCTGTAAAATGGGGATTAAGAGTGAGCTCCATGTCGGTCAGGGACTGTGTCCAACCTGATTAACTTGTAACTATCCCAGTGCATAAACAGTACTTGGCACATAGCGAGCTCAGGGAGTGTGTCTGTTTATTGTTGCATTGTACTCTCCCAAGCCTTATTCCGGTGCTCTGCACCTAGTAAGAGCTCAATAAATATGATTGAATGAATGAATGAACAAATAGCACTATTATTATTTTGCGTGGAATTTCCAGTAGCTTTTGGTAGTAAGTAGTAACGTGAGTTATTTGCTCCTCGTTTTGGAAACAAAAGTGGAATACGTTTGTTTTTTGCTCAGTCTTCTGTCTTTCTGCTCTGTCAAAGCTTCCAACTCAAGTGTCTCCAAACCTTTCTGAGCTGAGAAAGCTGAGAGGCTTGCAGGACCAGTGCTGGCCAGCAAAGCCTTCCCTTTGTCGCTGGAATATCCATTTCATCCCTGGGTCCCAGCTTCCTTCTGCCTCCGCTTCTTCTCTTCCAGCCAGGTCACAGGATGACCGCGCTGTAGGTTTGCAGGCCGGGCTGCCCTACCAATTCTTTGACAAGATCCCCGACCCCTTCTTCAACCTCACCCTGGTTCTAGCTCTCTCTCTTTTTTTATGGTATTTGTTAAGCGCTTACTACGTGCCAGGCACCATTCTAAGCGTTGGGTTAGATACAAGGTGATCATGTTGGATACAGTCCATGTCCCACAAGAGATTCACGGTTCTAATCCCCATTTTACAGATGAGGTAACTGAGACCCAGTGATGTTAAGGGACTCGATCAAGGTCACACAACAGATAAGTAGCAGATCCAGGACTAGAATCCAGGTCCTTCTGACTCCCAGGTCTGTGCTCTATCAACTAAGCCATGCTGCTTCTCACTCCTGGCTCCACCACTTGCCTGCTGTGTGACCTTGGGCAAGTCACTTCACTTCTCTGGGTTTCAGTTCCCTCATTTTTTAAATGGAGATTGAGACTGTGAGCCCCACGTGGGACAGGGACTGTGTCCAATCCGATTTGCTCATATCCACCCCAGTGTTTAGTATAGTGCCTCCCGTGTAGTAAGCGCTTTACAAATACTATAATAATTATTAGTACTATTATTTCCCAGTCAGATTTCTGTGAGTCTTCTATCCTGGTCTTCCTGCTTCCAGAACACATCCCCTCCTCTTCAAAAATCCCCAGTAAGTACCCATTTCTTTCCTCATTAACAAAAAATTATATTCATCAGAATCAAGGATCTCCCCCAACTTTTTCCCGGTAACATGTAACTGTTCCTCTGCCGCTACTGTCCCATTCCTCTCCCCTCTCCCCTCTCCCCCATTTGCAGTTCCTCTCCCTCTCCTCAAATCAGCCAAATTCTGTCCTCTGAAGTCCTCCTAAAAAGTCTCCTCCACCAAGAACCCTTCCCTCATTAATTCCCCCACCCCTCCCGATCAAGGACTTCCTGTCATCCACTTTATTTAAGTCATGTTGCCTTCCGGGGGAAGAGCACTGCTCTGCGCATAAAGAGACACATGGGTTCTAGTCCTGCTTCTCCGTGATGCTGCTGCGCCATCAACACTGAAGTTTTCTGCCCCCCAAATCCACGAGAGCATTCCCTTAAGGTGAATCGGCCCAGCAGGAATTGAAGGTCGCGCAGCAAGCAATCGGCAGAGCTGAGGTTAGAACCCAGGTTCTCTTACTTCCAAGCCTTTACTCTTTCCACTAGACCATGCTGCTCTGGACAATGTCTGAATGCCAGAAGCAGCATTCCCCTTCTAGACTGTAAGCTCACTGTGGGCAGGGAATGTGTCTATTACATTTTTGTGTTGTATTCTCCCAAGCGTTTAGTTAAATGCCCTGCACACAGTAAGCACCTAATAAATATGATTGATTCATTCATTTAGATTTGAAGTTCCTTGAAGGCCAGGATTATTCATTCAATAGTATGTATTGAGTGTGTACTATGTGCAGAGCACTATACTAAGTGCGTGGAATGTACAATTTGGCAACAGAGACAATCCCTGCCCACCAACGGGCTCACAGTCTAAACGGGGGAGACGGACAGCAAAGCAAAACAGAACAAAACAAGACATCATCACGATAAATAGAATCATGGAGATATACACCTCATTAATAAATAGGGTAATAAAAATATATACAAATAAGCACAGTGCTGGGTGGGGGGAGGGGAAAGAGCAGGGGGGAGGAAGGGGAGGGGAGGAGGAGCAGAGGGAAAAGGGGAGCTGCCTTGTAAATTCTGTAGCTCTGACAGTACCCATTTCAGCGAGTTGAGCACAGAGGATGCTCAGTAAGTAACATTGCTCCTGTCTTTGGTTAATTAAGCTCACTTTTTTGAAATGAAAAATAATTCTCATAAGCACAAGCTAAAATGGCCTCACTGGTCTTCTGATGATAATTCACTTTTATGGACATAGTTCTTCAGAGTGGCCAATATTAATTACATGTTCTGTGTCTGATGTACAAAGTGTTCCCCCATTACTTCCTATTTACTTGGGATATTGCTCTGGTTAACCTGTAATTTCTCTCCAAGCATTTGTTTGGAAATTTGGCCGGGTAAACAGAACACTGCCATCCTTAAATCATCCAGAATTTAAAATGACACCTGGCTACATTAAGCCCTGGTGGAAAATGCTCTCAAACTTCATCAAATATTCATGATTAATTATAGTCATAATATTTTTGTCACTGAGAAAATTAACACTGTGAGCCTCTTGTACCCGTGCTAAAAATACAAGCGTGCACGCGGCTCTGTTGCTTACCCTTTGATTTACCAGAATTTTTTTATTGTCATTTCCATTAAATAGAATGACAAACATGATATTCCTTGGTCCTTAACTCAAATGATAGAGTTGGAAGCCTTCTGGGAAAGAAGTATCTAGGACGTTTGAGTCATGTGTGTGTGTGAAAGAGAGAGGGAGAGAGGGAGAGGAATAGAAAGAGTGAGTGATGTATAGCTGCTTTGGGGAGCCAAAATGGCACCAGGATGATGAGATTTTTCCCGGGATGTGCAAGCATAGCTGATGACTAATTCACACCCAGCAATCTTTTCCACATCCTGTGCATGTGAGATTGACCTTTGTTCCATTACTACGTCTTTGCCACCACCCACCCTCCCACCCTGTTCATGGTGCCATTTTTGTAACTGCCGCTTGATGATATAATCTTCTTGGGCCTCTTTTCTAAGACCGTCACCTGGTGGTGGTAACTCCTTGGGCGGGGAGGGAGGAGTCGCGGGGGGCGGTCCACGTTTATGCCACATTATTGAGGGTCTGCTTCCTGGACCGACCCTCTGCATGAGTCTTTTGTCTCATATTTACAGTTTCTCCACCTCATCAAACGGCTGTTTGGAGTATCGTGCTGTCATCAGTTCTCCTCTTGTGGTCCACATGGCGAAGGGCTGCCCTCGTTGTTTGTGATTCTGGGTTGCCAATTATTGGAAGTAGCAGTCTGATATGGTACTTGTTTGACCAAGCAGTCGCCCAGAAGAGGTTCATTTTGATCTGAGGCTTAATGCCACACTGGTGATACACATTTTTTGCCAGTCTAGCGAAGAACACGGTGACCTTTTTGTTTTGGTTTTCTGTCACCTAGGTACAGCATTCAAATCTGTCGGGATGGAGATCCTTGGTGAGCTGCCAAACGACCAATTCAAGGAGTCCTGATGCTGCGTAGAGTTTTCGAGAATATTAAAATGCATTCTGATTTCTGTTTCCAGATTCCCTTGCTGCCTCTTCAAGCAAGTCGAACAAGGCCAGATCTGATGAGTGGGGAGAGGATCAGACAAGGTCACCTTTAGTTTTAACCCAGCCGGCCAGATCACGGTGAGTTAATTTTAAAATCTTGATAATCTTTTAGAGGCAGCCAAACCTTTCAAGTTGATGCCAGCATCCAGGTCTAATGATGGCATCTGACGGTTTAACGGGCCCGTGAACGTGGGCGTTCGGGATTTGACGACGTTCACTTCCCTTGCACTTGGTGGCCTGCAAAGGCGGAACTGTGGCAGCAATGCGATCTAAAGCTTGTAGTCAGCATTGCTTTCCACTAGACCTGCTGCTAGACACCGAAAGACAAATCAATCAGAGGGGAAATAAATGATTTCGAAGTAGGCTTGATGTAATCGATCCAGTTTTCTGAGATTTTTATCCCCACAGATTTTGGGGAAAGTTGGCTTTGTTATCTAAAAGGGTGGTTAACGGACATGGAAATTCTTTGTTTTTCTGCTGGGTTTTAGAGGAAGAGGTCTCTCTTTCACCTCCCAAATCTCTTCTTCCACCAGAAAGGTGGCGGTCGAGGGAGTGTTTTCTGGTCTGCGTGGAGGTCAGACTTTCAGATTCTCCTTTGCTCCACAGGAGGGCAGTAAAATGATACCAGTCCCCCTCGAATGGTTTGGTCGCCTCAACCGTTTTGCGTTCGATTATGGGACAGGGTTAAAGGGAGGAGCAGAAAACATTATCATTTTTATTGTTACTGTGTTAAAAATGGATATACCTACCGAAAAGAGTTCTAATCCCGGCTCTGCCTCTTGTCTGCTGGGTGACCTTACACAATCACTTCATCGTGCACCTCAGTTACCTCATCTGTCAAATGGGGATTAAGACTGTGAGCCCCAAGTGAGAGATGGACTCTGTCCAACCTGAGGATGTCAGTAAGTAGCTTGTATCTACCCCAGCTCTTAGCACAGAGCCTGGCACATAGTAAATTCTTAACAAATGCCATTTAAAGAAAAAAAGTCACAGAGCGCTGAGAGGGCGTTGGACTACTCTGAATTCAGCATCCCCTCCCTAAGACTGTGAGCCCTTGAGGGACTAAAACCATGTCTAATACCCACCTGGGTATTCTCTCGCATACTCTGCACACAGTAAGAGCTCGATAAATGCTGTTAATACTTTATGTCCAAAGTGTGGCATAGTGGATAGAGCACGGGCCTGGGAGTCAGAAGGTCCTGGGTTCTAATCCCAGCTCTGCCACTTGCCTGCTGTGCGGCCTTGGGCAAGCCGCTTCACTTCTCTGGGCCTCAGTTCCCTCGCCTGGAAGATGGGGATTGAGACCGTGAGCCCCACATGGGGCAGGAACTGTGTCCAACCCGATTGACTTGTATCTGCCCCAGCGCTTAGCACAGTGCTCGGCACATAGTAAGCGCTTAACAAACACCACAATTATCATTACTACGACTACTGCTACAAAGATCAGGGCACCAACTTGTCAATCGTAGTTCTCCATTGGGTTACCAGGGAGAGCCAAACATCTCATCATGGGGCAATTTTAATTAAAACTGCAACCCCCCCCCCAAGTCAGGGGAAATTAATCATTAAGTGACTAGGTGGGGTTAGATCGACACATTTTTATGTCAAAATGAATACTAATTTCCTCAGATATTTTACCTGTTAGTACAATTTTTGCTATCTCCCCCAGCCATTCACACTTTAAGGATTTTTTTCTCTTCCTTTAACTTACTGGCATTTCCAAGAGAGGAGCTTGTAATCAGAGTGCACTTTCAGGCCCATAATAGGCCCTGGTATCAAAAGCATTTCTACTGTCTTTCCAAAAAAATACTTAGTAATGGATTCGCTGATACGGCTCGTCGTGAGTCTGGGATAACTTCAAAACAGAGCCGAGAAACACAAAGGAGGGTGAACAATATCTGGGCTAATGAGGATTTTATTTTTTAACCTGTCAACTCGATCGTCAATTCAAAATGTACCTCACTTTAGAAGGAAATGGGCTTCAAAGGGAATATCAAAAGCCTAAAAAAAAACTGTTGGGAAAGAAGAAAGATATGGGATATGTTTTTAGTGTCACACTTTCCACTGGGGGGCAAAGAAATTGGAATTTAATAGAAACTCAATATTTAGTTTCTGTAATTTGCCGCAGTTGAAGGAAGAGAGTGCTTGTATTGTCACATTAACAACTCTGGTAGCCAATGATGAGAGCAAACCAGGCTCTTACTCTTAACAGGTCGGAGAAAAATACCATGACCAGACTTTATTCAGTACGTTAGCACAATTAGAATATTATGATTTTCATCATGTGCACTTAAACCCCTTAACGCTTTAAACGTAGATACTCACGGGTGAAAGCTTCATCTCGGGTGTTGGTTCAAACCTGTTCAGTTATTGCTAAATCCGTGCCTGTAAACAAAATTATTCTTAGTCCATTGACAACTGCTATTTGTCCTTTGGGAAAATTGCTTCATAAGGAGATGCAAATGGTTTGGTGGCCGTTGATGGCTTTGTAGTAATTACTCTGCCATCAGATATCTCTGTATTAAGATGAGCCTTGGCATCAAAATTCCATATGGCTGGATCTAAAATAAGGTGCTTAGACATGCAGAATGCTAAATAATGTAAATTGAATAAGTAAAATGGAGGCTCAGGCTCCTCTCGAGCCCCAGGCCGCCGTAGGGATCAAACAAAGGCCAATTGGATGCTTCAAACACTTTATTAGTAGGGAGAAAGGGGTGCGTTGCAGCCTACCAGTTGTAAATCTCGGGGACTCGGTTTTTACCTGCCACCCCCTCCCTCGTTGACGTGTACTTTTCCTATCCCAGAGGTTGATCAGGAAACCTGCCTTGCCATTCCTGTCCCATTATACCCTCCCTCAGTGCTTCTGCAAACAGAATTGATTCGACAGCTCATAGATGTATTCTGTTCATTTTATTTGTAAACCTCTTTACATCTGTCTCCTCCATCAGAATGTAAGCTCCTTGAGTACAGGGATCACGTCTCGTGTTTCTGTTTTACTTTCTCAAGCGCTTAGTATAGCACACTACTCCTAGTGGCCCCTCCATAAATATCTTTACTACCATCCAGTCGACCGGGAACCCCCCCATCCTTCCTACCCCCGTCCCAGGCCTTTCCCAAAGTTCTTGAAAATTGTTTTTCCCACAGCTCCTCTGCATTGTCATGCATGAACACACTCCTTCCCCACGTTCCTGTGGGTTTTTCCTTCATCCCAAGTGACTAATACCATCCTCTCTTGACCCACTACCGCCTGCTCCTTCCCTGCCTGGACCCGCCTGGCCCCAGAGGCACGGGGCGGGACTCCCATCCCAGCTTAAGAAGACAGTCCAAGAGGAGGAGAGTTCTAGAGAACTCAGCTGCGGCCCAAGGGGCATCATAAGCTCGCCGCTGACTCACTCTAGTGCTTATTCCAATTCACCCATCAGTGCTGCACCTCTGACTGGCATAACTGGGAAAACAATTATCGCTCCTTTGCCATTCCCCGAGGGACTGTAAGGATAAAAACTGGATATTTCATCTTAGAGAACAGAAATGCCTGATGGTTCAGGGGCACTGTGGCCTAGGGGTAAGAACACGTGCCTGGAAGCTAGGAGAACTGGGTTCTAATCCCAGCTCTGCGTCTGGCCCTGCTGTGTGACCTTGGGAAAACCACTTAACCTCTCTGAGCCTCTGTTTTCTCACTTGGAAAATGGGGATAAGACTCGAGCTCTCTTAGATTGGGAGCCTCAAGTGGGAAAGGGACTGTGTCCAATTTGACTATCTCGTAATCCACCATGTCACATAGCACTTAGTAAGCATTTAATAATACCATAATAATGGCAGTCCAGACCAAGAAACCCCGCAAAAGCTGAGCTCGTGTTAATAAATGCTTCTCCCCACTTGCGTTCATACTGAGATGGTTATCTTACCTTGGAGTCCTACAGGATCTTTTAGGAAATCCTTCACCAGGTAGGAAGCGTTTATCCGTTCAACTGAAAGTACTCTTCTATGGTCTTCCGGCCTAAAAATAGTGCTTAAATAATAAACGTAATGGAAATGAGAGTAGAATTAATCTAAGGGGCAAAATAATTCATTGTTTAGCCCACGCTCAATCTTTTCAAGAAAGGGAAAGATCGTCCTTTCTGGTTAAATTGACTGAAACATTCTGCCACGGTAGAGAATAATAAAGGACAATTAAGACTGAAAGTGACCCGTGGCTGTCAGTGGCCAAGTACTTAATGGAATGTGAAGACTATTTAGAGGTCAGGAGCTGAAGAGTGACCTCTTGGCTCAAACGTATCCAAGGAAACATTCAAACCCCTTGGCGTTTGTTTCTATAAATGACTTTCCGTTGGGGGAAAAAAAACCTCATTCTAAAAACACGATACGTAAGTCGACTTATTCCCTTGGATGGATGATATGGAAATCGAAGCTTTTGTTCCCTAATTAAAATCAGAATCACTCCACTCCAGCAGTTTTCTGTTTACTTCCACGAAGCGGCCGAGAGTGTAAGTGGTGTTTGCTACTACCGAGGCCTCTGAGGAAATCTGCTCTGCGGCCCCAGAGCCCATCTCTAATCCTGAACTGAAGACTTGTGAAAAGTAGGGATCTTCATTCTGATATCTTGTGGAGGGAAGACGATGTGGAGTTTAATTTGGGAGGGAAAGGAGGGACTTGGGAAGCGTGTTTGAATTCCATCCCTGCCACCTTTCTGCTCTGGGTGACCTTGGGCAAATCAGTCAATCTCTTCAGGTCTGCATTTTCTCAACTGTAAAATGGGGATAAGATTCCTGTTCTCTCCCTACCTTGATGGCTAATTACCCTGGCACTTGGGCCTATGCTTGGCACCTACTAAGCATTTCGTAAATTCCATCATCATTATTGTTAGTGAACTTCCCATTAGGAGTAGGAGGCAGGGGAGGTGAGTTACATCAGGAAAATGGCAAGCTTTCTAAGATGATGCTCATCCTTTCTGCAGGTTCGCTCCCACCTCACCCCCACCAAAGACTTCCCGTTCGTTGAGATCCAGCGAGAGTGCTGGGGAATAATGATGGTATTTGTTAAGTGCTTATTGTGTTTCAAGCACTGTTCTAAGCGCTGGGGTAAATTCAAGATAGATAATCAGGTTGCCCCACGTGGGGCTCACGGTCTTAATCCCCAATTTAAAGATGAGGTAACTGAGGCACAGAGAAGTTTAGTGACATACCCAAAGTCGCACAGCTGACAAGTGGCCGAGTCGAGATTAGAACCCACGACCTCTGACTCCCAAGGCCGTGCTCTCTCCACTAAGCCTAGTTGACTGTGTAGTTAATAATAATGATAACAATAGTGGTATTTGTTAGGTGCGTACTATGTGCCAAACACTGTTCTAAGCGCTGGGGAGGAGATGAGCAAATCAGGTTGGTCACACTTGGGACTCACTAAGTGACACTTGATTATAGTGATAGTGGTTTGTGCAGCGTACAGCCCACGCTCTCATCTCTGCCAACCCTTCAAAGCTTCACCTGATGTGCACACACACAGAAACACACACACACACATCTGAAATGGGGGAACACACCTACTCATGTGAAGCACAGTAAGTATTAACTGAAACACCGTGCTTTACACAATAATCCGAACGAACACAAAACCGACCCTGGAGACAGTATGAAGGTACAGCAAGATGAAGAGCCGTGGTCAGACCCATGTTTCATAATTTGTGGGCTGGAGCCGGGAACATTGACCGAAACATGCGTCTCAATTATTTATCTCGTTATCCACTTATCTTCCTGCTGGCTACATCGATGGAGTGATTTTCTCCATTTAACAGCCCCCCCTTTTGCATCCAACCTATTCTTTCTCTCAGTTGGTGAAACTTATGTTTCTATTTCCAATCCTGGCGAGAGCTTTCTAAATATTAGGATTGTTGTTATTTCCCTGCTTACTTTATATCTCTTTAATTGTAGGTTAAGTAATTAGTGGTTTATTGTTAGCATGTTGGTTCTGCCCACACGCCATCAAAAATTTCTTTAAAGGATTTTGCAGCTGCCTAAAGGGGCTTGTTTTAGTACAGGGCTGTTGGAGAAATTTTTCAATTAGCTCATAAATTTAAAAAGCAAATCCACGAAAACACACATTACAAGTTTTTTCAGCTCAGCTGGGTAGCAAAGAGGGCGGTGAAGTTCTTTAATTAATTGAAATGCAGTTTGGGCCATGAAAAATAAGCTTTGATTAGAAAATTGAACAAAGGCCTATCATTCTCAACCAAAAACCTCACAAAGAACGATAGTATTTGTTCAGAGCTTACTATAAGCCAACCGCCGTACTAAATGCTGGGGTCAGTCAGTCAATCGTATTTACTGAGCATTTACTGTGTGCAGAGCACTGTACTAAGCGCTTGGGAGAGTACAATGAAACAATAGAACAGATATATTCCCTGTCCAAAGCAAGTTTACAGTCTAGAGGGAGAGACAGACTTTAAGATAGGCGCCTCATATCCACTAAGAAGGTCCGTGTGCTGCCTAGAACTCCCTCTTCTTGCTGCGACTAACCACGCCATGCCTTACTCTCCTTGCCTTGAAGGGGGCCGGGATAAATAGGGGGTCCCCACGTTCAGCAGGGAGAGAACAATCAGGAACAGGGTGCTGGATGCCTTCCCCATAATCTATTTTCATGACTAAGGGCATAGTTTCTGAGATCCTTAATGTTTCCTTCTACTAACGCACCATCGGCCTATTCTCTATGAATTTATCAAGACCCTTCTCGTATGCTGGAACATATGTGGGCTACCTGGGAGAAAGATATTTTTCCACTGCAGGAACACATTTATGCAGAGCACATCTCTGCAGTAGAAAATGGAATCCGAACATCCACGTAATCTCTGGGGCAACATATTCGAGAAAAAGAACACAACATCATTTTCAAAGGCGCAGGAGCCGTCCCTCTGATACACCAGCCTAGAGGCAGAATAATCGGGGGAGCCCCCAGAATCTAGAAGCAACCAACATCTTCGCCACGCTGCACTTGTTTTGTTTTTTTCTCTCTCAATCCCTTCTTTTCTCTCCATCTCCCTCCTTCCTTCTTTCTCCATTCTTGCCCCTTTCTCCTTCTCTCTCCCTCTTTCTCCTCCCCTCCCACCCCTTTCCGTCCTTCTCCTTCCTTCATTTTGGAACATTGTTCTCTCGCCGGTGGAAGCTCTGTCCCCAAGAAGCCCCCTGGGCCTTATCTCTTGGTCCACTTTGAGCTCCAGAAAACACAGTCAGTTGAAACCTAAATGGCCACACAAAAACAATATGAAAAAATCAACCTGAAACTTAAATAAGAAAGCACACTTGAACACCCCTGCCCATATTTCCACTCAGGAAATTTTTTTTTCCCCCCATCTTCTTTCCAGCGGGTATCGATCATTATTACACTCTGTGAGCAACAGATACATGGAAAATAAAACTCCCAAATACCCAATTTGTTAGAGCGGAGGAAAGATCGAATGTCTGGAGAAGGTGCTAATTAAAAATCCCCAGTGCTCATATTCTAACCTCCCCTTCCAGGTATTTTGAGAGCCGAATGTCCCGGTTATCGCCACGAAACGCATCTGCCACTATATCCGTATCCATCCCCATCCCCTCAGGCGTAAGCAAAAAATTAAACCTGGACTTTGGAAGCTAGGCTGCTTTGATCTAATTGCATCTGTGGTAGGATCAAATCATAATGTACTCATAACTTGCTGATCTCATCTACCCCTCTGGCAAAAGTTCATCAAGAGACACTAATGACAGTTTTATCCTGAAGAGCTGTTCTGGAAAATAAGCGAGTTGCTTGTTTAGGTTGGTATAACGGCCACTCTGATCCGCTCCCTTGACCCTGCTGAGGCATGGAGGGGGATCAGGAGGGAGAAGGTGGGAGAGGCGAGGCTACAGTGGGGGTTGGGGAGTGGAGTGATGAGACCCCGAATTGGGAATTCACAGGAAAGAAAACGAGGAAACTGGGGTGGGAGAAACCAGGGCTGGCTTGCCTCCCTAGCAACTGCAGATTCCAGAATCGTAGAGACGGGCCTCCTCTGGCAGAAACCTGAGAGACTGATCCAGTGACAAATTCACCGACCTGGACAGCTTCCCAGGACCTATTCATCCGGCCACCTTTCCTGTCTTGGTTCAAAACTCAACGTAAACCTTACCTCCCCCATACGTTGTGTGCCAGGCATAAATCCTGAGTGATGAAAATGTTGGTGCTCAAGTCAACTGTAAAGAATCTCTGATCTGCCTTGGCAAAATGAGGGAATTTTGGCAAGGCATAGGATAGCGAGTAGCTTAAGCCCACTCGAGAACAGGTGTGACCTCTATACAACCGTCACAAACAAATTTGCTTCCGTAATTATTACTCTGGTAAATAATGTATTACCATAGTAACATCAACCTCGGATTGCACGTTCTTAGATTCTGGAAGAATCCCATTTAAATTGCTAAACCTGAATATGTTCACTCAGGTTTTCTCAAAGCAGACACAGCCAAATGGCAGATTTGAAGAAATGTCAAACAATCGGCCTCTGTTTTCATCATTCTATCAATCTGTGGTATTTGTTGAGCCCCTAGTGAGTGCTGTGTGTACTTTACTGAGTACTTGGGAAGGTGCAACCAAAGCGGTCGAGCACTCAGTGATATTGATTGAGCACTGTGTGCAGAGCACTGTACAATACAAGAGTTTGGAGAGTACAATACAAGAGGATTTTAGGTTGTTTTTGAGAATGGGGAGAGCTGTGGTCATGCAGATACAGAAGGGAATGGAGTTCCGGGAATGGGGAGCAGAGTTAGCGAGGGTTAGGAGAGGGGAACGTCAAGAGGGATTCCTTGTCTCTCTCCCTATCCCTCCCTCTCTCTCTCTTCTCTCTCCCTCCTTCTCTCCCTCTCTTTCTCTCTCCCCCCTCCTTCCCTCTACCTCTCTCTCACTCCCTCCCCCTTCCCTCCTGGAATCTCTCTGTGCCTTTCTCTATGTCAAACCCACAAGAAGGAGAACAGGGAGTTTCAGATTTGCAATAAACAAGCTACAATGGTACATACGTATTTGGTAATTAATGAGCATTTTGAAAGAATCTCTGGAATTCTAATTGTAAATGGCACTATCCAAAAGAGTCGCCGTCTCAAATCCTTCAGTTCCGGCTATGAAAACTTTGTCCCATAAATTTTATATTGATATTAGAATGGGACAGCAGAGCAATTTGGGATTTTTTTTTCAGCTGGTAATCACCCTATTGCTTTTGAAAATAGTCACTCTCAATTATTCCTGTGTGAGATGCATTCATTTTGTTACATTATCTAAATTGGCGCAGACAGAAATGAGGCTTTGTACAGCCCTCTCTAAAGACACAGAATGTTCCTGCTCCTCTCAATTAGAAGCTTTTGAATGCAGTGTGCACAAACAAAGATGTTTGTGATTGTTCTCTTTTTAATTACTAAAATTAATGTAAATGAGTCTGAGAGCCACATCAGGTGATTGGGGGTTGGTGAGGGTTGCAGGGGGCGGTGGCGGGGGGGACTGTGGTTGTTGGAATGGGGAGGAGGCGGCAGCAGCAGAAGAGACAGCTGGAGGGAACGTGCCCAGAAAGGCTTGGGATGCGGGAGAGGGGGAAATAAGGACAGAAGGGACAATAAAGTTTGAGAGAACCAGCACCCCACCCCCGCCCCCCCACCCTAACCTCGGGGACCTGACGAGTCCTGTATCCCTCCATCCACTTCGTGAGAAGCAGCGTGGCCTAGCGGACAGAACACGGGCCTGAGAGTCAGAAGGATATGGGTTCTAATCTCAGCTCCGCCCCTTATCGGCTGTGTGACCTTGGGCAGTCACATCAGTTCTCTGGGCCTCAGTTACCTCATCCGTAAAATGGGGATTAAGAGGGTGAGCCCCATGTTGGATATGGATTGTGTCCGACCTTGTATCTACCCCGGCCCTCAGTGCAGCTTTTGGAATGTAGTGAGGACTTAACAGATACCATTAAAAGAAAAAAGGATTAATCTTACAACAGTTGGTTTCATGGTGCAGTGACTTCCCCCAGGTGGTGTGAGTCTTAGACTGCCTCTTCTACCTAACCCGAGGTCACCTGGGGTGGCCGCCTTTTCTTCCGCTATCAGAGTCCTTCGGGCCCCCCCACTTAGTCAGGGGCTTGCCCCCTCTGGTTGAAGATCACCCCGGTTCCCCCCCCCATCACCCATGCTGAGGGGGTTAGGGCCCAACTCTAAAATAGCCACAGGTTGTTGTATAAGCCACTATGTGGAAGAAAAACCTCTTTGCGCATTCCCCCCAGTTCAGCCTGATGAGAAGCGAATACATTGTGGTATTCATTTGGGGGGGGGGGGGGGGCAGCTGGAGTAAGGATAGTGCCCTCTGAATGATAATTCAGATCTCCCCTCTGGGAAACCCTGACTCTCAGGCAACTGTTTTCTTTGTTCGTTTGTTTTATTCTACTAACAGATACCTCCTAATCCCAAACTGTCGCTAGTAATAGTAGTAGTAGTAGCAGCAGCAAATACAAATATTATTAGTAATCAATCACTCAATTGTATTTATTGAGCACTTATTACGAGCAGAGAACTGCACTGAGCGATTGGGAGAGTACAATGCCACAGAATTAGCAGACACGTTTCCTACCTTTAGTGCTGTTAGTAATAACATTTATTGACGATGAGGATAAGTGATACATCGATACATCACGGATACATATCTTTAATGTATTATAAATTATTTCTATTAATGTCTGTCTCCCCCTCAAGACTGCTAGCTCGTTGCGGGTAGGGACTGTGTCTGCTAATTCTTTTGTATCGCCCAAGTGCTTAGTACGGTGCTCTGCACATAATAAGCGCTCAATAAATACCACTCATTGACTGATTTTGTCAGAAACACAAGTGTATGAGCCATGACCGCATATTGCAGGAGTGTAGATTGTAAATTCTCCCCTTTACTGTAAGTTCCTTGTGGGCAGAGAACAGGTCTGCCAACTCTCCTGTATTGTATTTCCCCAAGTTCATACTACTGTGCTCTGCACACAGTAAGTGCTCAATAAATATGATTGAGTGAATGAATGAAAAAAAGTCAGTATCTAGTTAGGTTGACAAGCAGGTATTTCCACTTGGGGATAAATAATACAAAGAGCCTAAACCACTGATTTTCATTCGAGTGATAAAGTGCTTTGAATTAGTTCTTCAAGTAGTTTCCAGAATAGGCATTCATTCCTCAGGACTCTATTATGTCTTGCTCATTTTGCAATTGGGATTTTGATGAGCAGAGTTTTATGGCATTAATTACTGCATCGCCTAAGTTGAAATTTAAAAAAAAAAAATCCAAGTGCACATCTGTCAAACTGCAGACGTTATGCTGGTTGCTTCCTGCTCTAACACCATGGGAGTAAGTGAAACTGTGCTGCCATCAGCTGCTTCTTAATGAGCACTAGTTACCTGCTAACGTGAGTAGCAAAGTAGTGTCTAAAACTGAGCTCTGATTCCGAAGAAGTTCATCGTGCAGAGAAGAGTCAGAAAGTTTTAAAACGGGGGGCCTAAAAGTGTCTTCGTATCATAGTACTCTTCCGAGCACTTAGTATAGTACAGGGGATTTGTGTCTCTCATCAATAAGTCATCATCAGTTGTATTTACTGAGCACTTACTATGTGCAGGGCACTGAAATAAGCGCCTGGGAGAGTACAGAACAACAGAATTCGGGGACACATTCCCACATTTACATTTATCAATCCATAGAACGTGGCTTAGTGGAAAGAGCCCAGGCTTGGGAGTCAGAGGTCGAGGGTTCTAATCCCGACTCAGTCACTTGTCAGCTGTGTAACTTTGGGTAAATCACTTAATTTCTCTGTGCCTCAGTTACCTCAACTGTAAAATGGGGATTAAGACTGTGAGCCTTACGTGGGACAACCTGATTTCCTTGTATCTCACCCCAGCGCTTAGACGGTGCTTGGTACCTAGTAAGCGCTTAACAAATACTATCGTTATTATTGCTAAGTACCTCTGTGTGACTCAGCACTGTACTAAAGCTTGAGAGATTACAGTAGAGCCCTCAAGAAATCTGCAGTCCACAACCATGTCCCATTTGTGTTCTGATCTTTATGTTAAATATGAGCATGTTTTAATTTTTGATTCAGTTCAACATTCACTCTTCCTACCCTGGGAGCTTTCTCTGGGTTGAGTGGAGTTGGCAAGGCTGTATTTAATCCCTGCTGTTCTTTTTTGGCTTGTGACTGAGTAAATATCCCCAAAACAAACTTGTGAAACTGAAGTGAATGCCTTTGAAATGTTCCTGGAAGCATACTGGATAATTGTCATAGGCTGCTACTGCATCTGGTTTTCCCTGATCACTACAAGCAGTGATCAAAGTGATCGGTCAGTCACTGGTATCTGTTGAGTGCTTACCATGTGCATAGCACTGTACTAAGAACTTGGGGAAATACGATACATTGCCCTGACCCCAGTAGCCAAAAGGAACATGGTTACTACCACCAGCAGTTCAATATGTGCTCTCTGCAGGGTGGGGGAAACAGACTCAGAATGGAGCTATCCCCTGGGCTAAGAAAACACAAAGACCTAGCAGACCACTCCATGCACCGGAAAATAATGCAGATACCGCCCTGAGCTCAATAGTAACACTGTGCAAAAAAAAAACCCAAAAGGCTAAAATGCATGAAAAGGAATGATCAGTAAAATAGGAATAAACACCCTGTCAGTAATAACCAAAATGATATAGAGTACAGAAACTGTCTAGGAGGTTTTAATACCCTGATTTCAGAGAAAAGCCTATTAATATCATCTTCGCGGCAAGCAAGAATACACAAATGCCAAGATTTTTAAAAGCAAGTGTTTTGCGCTCTCCTCGAGGAAAGCTACAATCGGCAAAGAGGATAAAAATGTGGAAGTAATGCCGATCGGCCCTGGAAGGTACCTTGAGTAAGATAAATGGCGGGAAAAGGTCAGTCCTTTGGAAAATTTGGGCAGAAACAGGACCATAATCAAACAGTGGTATTTAATGAGCACGTACTGTGTGCAGAGCACTCTACTAAGCACAGGAAAAAGTACAATTCAATAGAATTGGTAAATATAATCTCTGCCCTCAAGGAGCTAACAGTCTAGTGGGAGAGACAGACATTGTGACGAAGCCATTTCCACTCACAGAAGGGTAGGCTAACGCTGCCGTTCCCGCTCTGTTTCCATCTTTGTTTGACTCCAACGTAAATCCGGTTTATTGGGGAATCTGCTGCAACAGCCGTAAGGCCTGATTTACCTCAGAGTCACACCAAGATGGTGACAGAATTACGGGCTGCGGTTGCTTGTGAATCTTCACGGAAAATCTAGGACTCTCCCACAGGACTCATATGAGGACACATTGTCAGTCCTCTGGCAGGTTTTGAGCAGAACACGTGATCCCCATAACCAAGGAGCTAGTCGTGTAATGGGGGAGGCATGCAAAGATGAATTATTTACAAATATTGGAGCAGGAGGAAGAACAAAATATAACAGTTCAGATTTGGACCCTTTACTTAGAGAGGCAGCGTGGCTCAGTGGCAAGAGCCCGGGCTTGGGAGTCAGAGGTCATGAGTTCGAATCCCTGCTCTGCCACTTGTCTACTGTGTGACTGTGGGCAAGTCACTTGACTTCTCTGTGCCTCAGTTACCTCATCTGGAAAATGGGGATTAACTGTGAGCCTCACGTGGGACAACCTGATTACCCTGTATCTCCCCCAGCACTTAGAACAGTGCTCTGCCCATAGTAAGCGCTTAACAAATACCAACATTATTAGAGAAGCAGCGTGGTTCAGTGGCAAGAGCCCGGGCTTGGGAGTCAGAGGTCATGAGTTTGAATCCCGGCTCTGCCACTTGTCTACTGTGTGACTGTGGGCAAATCACTTGACTTCTCTGTGCCTCAGTGACCTCATCTGGAAAATGGGGATTAACTGTGAGCCTCACGTGGGACAACCTGATTACCCTGTATCTACCCCAGCGCTTAGAACAGTGCTCTGCCCATAGTAAGCGCTTAACAAATACCAACATTATTATGCCTCCCTCGGCCCCACAGCATTTATGTTCATGGCCGTAATTGATTTATATTCATGTCTGTCTCCCCGCCTAGCCTGTAAGCTCACTGTGGGCAATGAACATGTCTACTAACTCTCTTATGCTGTAGTCTTCCAAGTGCTTAGTAGAGAGCTCTGCACACAGTAAGCACTCAATAAATATGATTGATTTATTGAATATAACAGAATAAAACAAATAATAACATTCATGCATCAGAGTAAAATAGCTGAATAAATAATTTTGTGTCTATGTACATATAGCTGTATAAACACATAAGTGGTTACATATATATGTGAGTGTGTGTGTGTATGTATGTATGTATATATATGTACATATATATATATACATAAACATATTAAGTGGTTATAAAGGGAACACCTACGTAACTGCTAAAGGTGTAAAATTCTAATGCTATTGGACACACCCAGACACAGGTGGATTTTAGATCATTCACCTGTTTCTGTTTGACATCTGGTAGTGAGAACCAACAAAATGCTTAAAAATAACTCTTCTGAAAAATAAAACATCGTCAACACTAGCCCTGAAGCCCTCCTCTGGACCTGTGAATGTCACTGCTATTTTTGTAAGAATTTAGATATTGAGACCGAAAGTAATTAAAGTCTGTACCTACCATATATTAAAATTCTGTATGTTAAGCTTTGGGTTTTTCAGACAGCAGAGAACCTGTCTATTCTAATCAGGGTAAGTCCTGAGACACTGGAAATCCATGCAAAAGACCAGTGGACCAAAGATTCTCTCAGGAAACAGGTGAAGTGAAAAACTTCCCATCAGCAGCCAAAATACCAAGCCAACTTCCCGTGAAGAATAATATTTTGATTTAACTGGTTCAGTCACAACAGCAGTCATCAGGACCTATGTGCCCTTCTTTTCCTTTTTAAGTGAACGAAAGGTTATAGTCAGGACATAGATTTAACTGTGAAGAAGGAGAAACTGCTATTAATTTTGCCTGCCAAAAAATCAATAGCTAATGTTTTAACCTTTCTCTCTCTTTCTTGCTCACTCACTCTTTGGCTTGAGAAATAAACTCCCGGTCTATTCTTTCACATGATTAATGGGGTGGTTGGAGACATTCGGCGAGTGAGCCTATAACCCCTGTAGACATTCCTGTTAGGAATATTGTCTGTTACAAGAAGCAGTCAGAACCCACGACTCCAGTGAAGACATCTTTCGAATCTCCGTGCCCTATTTTTAGTGACCCTTTCCTTTAATTCCAATAAAAAAGATCCCTGCTTGAAACGAACTCTTTGACGCACCCGCTATTCTGAGATGCTCTCATAAGAAATAATGCAACGTCTCCCACACACTACAGAATGCTGTTTGTAATAAATGAAAGTGTGCCACTTCCACCATGAAAGAGGAGTGCCGATTTATACGCTAAGTAGTAGGGCAGATTATGTACAAGATAATCAGTCTTGGCACAATCCCCACCCTACTTAGGGTTTACAGTTTAAGGGGGAGCAAGAGCGGGGATTTCATCAGCAGCGTTTAGTACAGTCCCAGCTCTCAGTACGGTGCCTGGCACTTAAACCCAGGAGTAAGAAGGTCATGGGTTCTAATCCAGGCTCTGCCACTTGTCTGCTGGTTGACCTCGGGTAAATCACTTGATTTATCTGAGCCTCACTTCCCTTTGTTGTTAAATGGGGATTGAGACTGTGAGCCCCATGTTGGGGCAGGGACTGTGTCCAACCCAACTTGCTTGTTTGTATCCACCTCAGCGATTAGTACAGTGTTAAGCACATAATAAGCGCTTAACAAATTCCACAATTATTAGTATAGTTTCAATCAGGGGGTTGAAAGCGGGCAGATATTATAGCAGGGAGAGGGACTGAGAGAGGACAATCACTTTTCCCTTTGATTTTTTTGGTATTTCGAGGGTGTTTTGTCCCTCTGAAAAACAACTGTGTAAGTTTCTCTTCTATTTTGATTTCTGAGTTCCTTTTCTGTTCTCATTTCAAAGCCATATTTAGACAGATTGTAGGCTACCCAGATGGGTGAGGAAAATAAGGCAAACTGGCCTTTGTCCCGGAGAACGAGAAAAAAACAAACGCCGGTGGTGTTAACTCTGTTACCAAACACCCAGAAACCTAGGACTCTTACTTGAGGCCAAAAAAGGGTCTAAATCCAGGAGAATAGGTAACTAGGAGGAGGTCTTGACCTTCAGGTTAAAACTGGAAGTGAACTATTGGACTTCCTTTGTTTCTCTGACATTTCTCAGGGAAGTGTTATCTCGCAAGGAACCATTCATTCATTCAATCCTATTTATCGAGCCCTTACTATGTGCAGAGAACTGTACTAAGCGCTTGGAATGTTCACTTTCAAATACATTATGATCATTTCCTTTTGCAGTGCTAATGAAGAACTGACGACAGGGTTTCCACACAGTCCTGTCAGGTCCTTTGAAGAATATTTCTGGAGGGGCCTCAAACAAATTATAACCAATTCCCAGCTGCGTTACAGAATTCCGTTCCCTTAGTCCTCTATCACATTCTACCTAATCGTATAAATGTACACTAAAAGTAAAACGAAATATAAGCGAGAAAATCATTCCTCAATTGAAAAACTTCTTCATCAGAAGTATCTATTGAGAACCTATGTACAGGACACTGGACTTAACGACATTAATCAGTAGCAAAGGACCCACGTAGTTGCTACCCCTCTGTGGTATTGTACTCTCCAAACCACTTAGTACAGTGCTCTGTTATTCCTCCCCCATTCAAAGTCTTAATGAAGGCACACTTCCTCCAAGAGGCCTTCCCTAAGCCCCCCTTTCCTCTTCCCCTACTCCCTTCTGTGTTGCCCTGACTTGCTCCCTTTGTTCATCCCCCTTCCCAGCCCCACAGCACTTTTGTACATATCTGTCATTTATTTGTATTAATATCTGCCCCCACCCTTCCCCCAGTCTGTAAGCTCATTGTGGGTAGGGAATGTGTCTGTTATTATTGTTAAATTGTACTCTTCCAAGCGCTTAGTAAGCACACAGTAAGCGCACGATAAATACGATTGATTGCCCTGAAGGGGTTCACGGTCTAATTGGGGGGAGAGTAACAGAGCACTGTACTACATGGTTCGGAGAGTACAATATCACAGAGGAGTAATAATGGTGGTATTTGTTAAGTGCTCACTATGTGCAAAGCATATGTTCTAAGTGCTGGGGGGATACAAGGTGATCGGGTTGCCCCACATGCGGCTCACAGTCTTCATCCCCGTTTTACAGATGAGGGAACTGAGGCTCGGCGAAGTTAAGCAACTTGCCCAAAGTCACACAGCTGGCAAGTGGCGGAGCCGGGATTAGAACCCACAACCTCTGACTCCCAAGCCTGTGCTCTTTCCACTGAGCCATGCTGCTTCTCAACTATATGTGTCCTTGGCTACTGACTAATGCTGTTAAGTCCTTACTCCAGTGCCCATCATCAATAATTCATCAGTACTACTGATGAAGAAGTTTTTGAACTGGGGAATGATTTTCTTGCTTACATTGTGTTTTACATTTAGTGTAAATGGATAAAACAGGTAATAGCCCAAGTGTATCACGATGAAGTAGCTAAAGAATTGAATACATGATTGAATATATATTCGTTCATACAGGCTGAGGATGAGGAGGTAAAAATGGTGTGGATGGCTGTTGAATTGACAGCTGGAATTAATGGAATAACTACAGAGCTTCTTGTAATGAGGGCTTTTATTTGACACTAATCCTCCTTTTTAGCCATTAGCATTCTGCCCAGGTTCTCAGTAGTTCTTAATTTTCCAAGCAGAATCTGATTTTCCTCCAAGTTTTCTCCTGGTTGTTTGTAGCGTTGGGGTCTGTGATCCCATTTCTCACTGGGCTGAATTTGAGTAGGTTGTGGTCACTGACACCAGACTTGCCTATTATTCTCTCATTCTGAATCAGTTCCCCGGTTGTCAGAAGGCAGTAGATCCGGTAGAGAAGAAGTTTTAAAAAATGATCCTGAGGAAAAGAGCACGCGATAGTGGGGGTGAATACAGACCCAGACCCATTCGGGGGAGAAAACAGAACGATCGGCAGACAAATAACCTTACCCACACCTCTCTGTCCAGTAAAGATTTATATCATCATAAATTACATTTTTCCCGTCCGTTTATTCTGGAACAGGGAAGACAAGCAAACGCTACTTTGAATATTGAGTCCATTGTGCTCTGCCTGTTACTTGACATTTCTTCTCCATTCATTCATTCAGTCAGTCATATTTATCGAGTGCTTACTGTGTGCTGAGCACTGTACTAACCGCTTGGAAAGCACAATTCAGCAACAGAGACAATCCCTGCCCAAAATGGGCCCACAGTCTAGAAGGGGGGAGACAGACATCTAAACAAGTAAATAGGCAACCAGAACCTCGGAGAACTTCATGGAGGCACCACGGAGTTGTGCGAATCGAAGACCTCAGAGAAAAAAAGCATATTTGGAAAATAGGTCCCAGCCTCACCCTTTCACCTTATTAGTGCAATCTCCATTTGAGAAACCAGGGGTTTAGAGTGAAGAGAGGGCCTGATTTCTATTCAGTAGTTACCACTACATCCCAGCAGAATAATGCAGCACCGCTCTGGTGTGGACACACAATTCCTGGAGGCAGGAATTGTCGCTCATTCACGTTCCCAGTCTGCACCTTCAGCATTCAGGATTGTCATAAGTCTCCATCTTTCCCCCTTGGTATATACTCGCTCCTTCAGACCATCCTTTATAGAGCCACATGCACCATCGGCTTAAAACCCTGTTTGGAAACACATCCCGTCCCTCCTCACGTACTTTCAATGGTGCCTTTCCTGTTTATCAACGATAATAGTTGTGGTATTTGTTAAGCTCTTACTATGTACCAGGCACTATACTAAGTGCCGGGGTAGATGCAAGGTAATTGGGTTGGACGCGGTTCCTCTCCTACATAGGGCTCACAGTCTTAACCCTATTTTCCATATGAAGGAACCGAGGCACAGAGAAGTGAAGTGACTTACCCAAGGTCACACAGCAGACAAGTGGCAGAGCCGGGGTTAGAACCCAGCTCCTTCTCTCTCCCAGGCCTGGACTCTCTCCGCTAAGCCACGCCGCCGCCCTTCCTGGCTCTTACTATCCCTCCTACCTGGTCAGTCCTTTTCACTTCGGCATCTGTAGCACTAGTGTGATTTTGTTCACGTATTTTTCTGTTCATTCATTCACTCAGTAGCATTTACTGAGCACAGAAGACTGTACTAAGAGCTCGGGAGAGTACAAAATAGCAATAAACAGACGCATTCCCTGCCCACAACAAGCTTAAGCACTTACTATGGGCCAAGCACTGAATTCAGCACTGGGGTAGAGACAAAACAATCAATACTAGCCCCTTTCTGAACCTCACAGTGTAAGCGGGTGAGAGAACAGGTATTGAATCCCCAGAGTGGCTCAGTGGAAAGAGCACAGGCTTTGGAGTCAGGGCTCATGAGTTCGAATCCCAGCTCTGCCACTTGTCGGCTGTGTGACTTTGGGCAAGTCACTTAACTTCTCTGTGCCTCAGTTACCTCATCTGTAAAATGGGGATTAAAACTGTGAGCCCCACATGGGACGACCTGATCACCTCGTATCCCCCCAGCGCTTAGAACAGTGCTTGGCACATAGTAAGCGCTTAACAAATACCCCCATCATTATTATTATTATTATTTTACAGATGAGGAAACTGAGGCTCTGAGAAGTTGCGAATTGCCCAAGGTCCCACAGCAGGCCAGTGGCAGACCCAGGTACCCTGACTCCGATACGATGGGAGCATAAGCTCCTTGCAGGCAGAGAACGTGGGGGGCCGGAGGCGGGTGTCTGTTGTCCTTTCTCAGGCGATTGGTACTCAGTAAGTAACGTTACTCTTGGAGCGGCCAAAATGCGAGCGTAACGCCGGCAGCTACGACCACAGGAAGCGTGGGCACCCCTTGGCCTGAGGAGGCATCATCTCAAAACGCTTCTTAATCTTTCAGCTCTTGTCTCCCGGGCAGAGTTTTGGGGTTGTTTTTTTTTTTTGAAATCGAGCAGCTTTGTGCCAGGAGAGATGAAAGGCGCAGACTCGGCAGTTGGCTAATAATGCTGTGACTCCAGCCCAGAAATCAGCTGACTGTTGGTTCATCAAAGTCTCCTTTCAGCTTCCCCCAAGGAAAGAGCGAAGCTTGGAGCCTTTTTGGGTCGCGCACCGCTAGATGGCACAAGCTTCTTGTCCTCTTGTTTGGTGTGGTTTGATTTCCTGCTTCTGAGTATTGAGCCTGGGCCTGATTAAATTAAATGCCTTGCTGCTGCTTCTGCAGAAACCAAAGCCTTACTCGGGCTCAGTGTCGTGGATCTGGCTTTCTTCCCCGGAAAATCACCCGGGATGCCATCTCTTAGTTTCCCATCCCTACTTCGTTTTCATAAATCTCCAGTTGAGTCCACACCGAGTCTCCGAGAGGAAACAGACCGTTCACCCCGACCCGTTTCTCTATTTTGGGGGGTTCCCACGTGGGCAGTGGGAAAGGCTGGCCCGTGGCCACAACTTCCCCTCATAATAATAATGATTTTAGTATTCGTTAAGCGCTCACTGTGTGTCAAGCACTGTCCAGACACCCCGGCAGATGCAAGATGACCAGGTCCCACGTTGGGCTCCCAGTCTAAGCAGGAGGTAGAACAGGTACGCGATCTCCATTTTGTAGGCGAGTTGAGGCCCAGAGAAGTTAAGTGACTTGCCCGAGGCCACACAGTCACGGGCCAGGGATTAGAATCCCGATCCCCTGATGCCCAGGCCCAGGCCGTGTTCTCCAATAGGCCGTGTTGCTTCCCTCGTTGGCTGCTGTACCTCCACCACTCCTGCCTGCTGTTTGCTGAAGGCTGGGGGGGGACATGGCCCCCTGCCTGAGCCCTAGATTTCCTCACCTCGACTACGGGGGGGAGCTCATGGGGGTCTCACCTGCCTTATTGTCACATCAGCCTTTCCCTGAGTCTACCCGCTTCCACCAAGCTGCACCCCGTAAGCTCATGGTTGGCGTCAGGAGTGGAATCCGGTGGATCGAGAGAGAGTCTCGAAAGAGGAAAGAACCATGTAACGTTAGATGCCGCCTCGATGGGCTCCTGATTTGCCCAGCTGATAAACTGAGGGAGTGTTATTTATGAAACCACGCGGGAGTGTTACAACTAGAGTAAATGACTTTACCCAAGCGCTTTGAGCTTCTTGGGTAAAGGACCTGTGGTTGTCAGCTCCGTCCTTTATCACAGAATATATGTCTCTCAGGAAAGGGGAGATGAGGGTCAAAAGAACTGGACCCCTCATCATGATTCTTACAGATTATATTACATTGCAGAATCCATCTTCATGCCTTCCCTGCTGTCTGAAGTGCAAGCATATTGGGACCGAGTGTGCACATACCTGAATCTCTAGAAATTGATTAGTTCTTTAATAAATGGCCAGTGTCAACAACAATATATACTCTTAGCCATTTCCCATTATAGCGGTCTGTTTTTCGTTATAATCGTATTTTTTTTCCCGTCAGAAGGGTACAAGAATTTCACATGTAATAAGGATAGAAATGTTTCCCTTTGTAGTTGATTGATTTCCTTTTCTGCAGAATGCAGAGTGTCAAGCATTCTTCCAAGCGCTGTGGTAGATACAAACTAATCAGGCTGGACACAGCCCCTGTCCCACATAGGGCTCACAGTCTTAATCCCCATTATGCAGATGAGGTAACTAAGGCACAGAGAAGTGAAGTGACTTGCTGAGGGGCACGCAGCAGACAGGAGGCAGAGCTGGGATAAAAACCCAGTTCCTTTTGACTCCCAAGCCTGTGCTCTGTCCACGAAACCATTAGTGCCTGGCACATAATAAGTACTTAACAAATACCATTAAAAAAAAGAAAGGCATTCCTGAGTGACCGGCTGCTTTCCGCGGAAGAGAACACAGGGAAGAAGCAGGAGGCATTTTGGAAAAACAAAAGGCAGAGGTGTGAAGAGAACACAGGGAAGAAGCAAGAGGCATTTTGGAAAAACAAAAGGCAGAGGTGTGAAGAGAACACAAAGAAGCAAAAAGCATTTTGGAAAAATGAAAGGCAGAGGCATGACAGTGCCTATTCCCCTCAATTGTGTGGAGGGGAGCCTTGACCCCATATCAGCAGCATGATGTGTTGGGAACTGATTATAGGACGGCTACTTATCTAGAGGGTTATGATTTTGCCGGAGAAGAAGATTAGCCTCAGGAGATCATAAAAGATAACGAATGAATGTGTGCTTACCAGGCCTTTTCCTGGGCTCCAGATCTAAATATCTGCAGTGCTTGCAAGAGGGAGACAAAAGCTAGTTTTAGTTTGGTGATTTATGGCAATGTTCTCTCAGCCACACAAAATAAATGGGCTCTGGGGAAGTTTTGGTCAGGTGTTGGAAATCTCTTTGTTTAGTGTCTAATGAGCTTATCAATCAACTGGGATCAGCAATTGGTGACCTCCTACCAGGAGGAAGTTTAATTTCCATTTTACCGATGTATGTACTAGAGCGATTTGGGTGGGGGCTGAAGGCTGAGTCGGTGTGGTAATGTCTCAATCTATATGTTAATTTGAACTGTTCCTGCTTCTCCTTACACACTTCCTAATTCTCCTGAGCCTTTAGAGTTCCATCTGGCCAATGGGCTTGCTTTTTACTGAATATTTTTCATACCTCCCCTTCCAACACTCTCCCCCAGCCCCAACACCCCACTAGGGATTACTAATCCATTTGTGTGGGGGCTCTGAAATACAAGAAAAGTCACCCAGCCACCCTCCCGCAGAGACCCAGTGAACAATTGAAGGTCAACTGCACCCCGAACTCTGGTGTGACCCCCTTGCTGGACCCCCTCGGAAAGCTTCCTCCACCTACCAAGACAGTTACAACCAAGTCTCCAGCTACATCTGTTTCTGAGGGATGTGTGTAAGGGGTGGATCCACAAAGGATCCTGTTTAACACAGAGGGTCCCACACAGATAATGGAGACAGCATTTTAATTTCCCCTTTTCCTCTGAAGACAACCATTCTATATAGGAAGCCAACAGTAGCGGTGTGGCTTAGTGGCTAGAGCACAGGTCTGGCTTCTAATTCCGGCTCCTCCACTTGTCTGCTGTGTGACCTTGGACAGGTCACTTTTACCTCTCTGAGCCCCAGTTATCTCATCTGCAAAATGGAGATTGAGACTTTGAGCCCTATGTGGGACCAGGGACTGTATCCAACATGAATAACTTGTACCTACTCCAGCGCTTAGTACGGTTCCTGGCACAGAGTAAGCACTTAACAAATACCATTAAAAAGGAAAAAAAGACTGGGTCAGATTTCTGGTGCAGCAAAGGGTATCAGGTTAGCCGAGCAGTTTTACCGTGGTGATTTGAAAGCCTTTGATGTACCCAACTTTGGATCACTCGGTCAGTGGTATTTCTTGAGCACTGACTCTGTAGAGTTAGGTAGACACATTCTCCGACCTTAAGGTGCTTACAAGATAGTTGGGGAGATGGAACTTAAAATAAACTACAGATAGGGGTAAAGCAACCAAGTTTAAAGATAGGTGCATGAGTCTTTTAGGTGGAGATGAGAAGAGGCGATAACCTCCAAGTGCTTAGGTGAAGCAGAAGTGCTGAGCGGGAAGTAGTTGGGGAGGGAGAAGTATAAACTCTACAGGTTCCCATAGCGTATTTGAATCAAAAGGTCGCTTTTTGACTGTAGTAGTTCGGTCTCTCGGTACTGCTGTCAGCGGAAGCATTTGAGAATGGTTCTTGGACCTAATTAAACTTAACGATGGAGCCCATCATCGGAAACAAAGGATGCGCTTCGGTCCTGCGACTTTGGGTAGGAATGGTTCTGGACCCAGATTTCCTGATTCCCAGAGAAGCGCTCTTTCCACTTGGACCCAAAGCAGGGCCATGACTAGAGTTCACACCCATAGTGTAGGCAGAAATGCCATCAATCAATCATAATTATTGAGCACTTACTGTTGAGTAGGACCCTGTACTAAGCGCTAGGGAGAGTACAACACAACAATATAACGGACACATTCCCTGCCCACCACGAGCTCACAGTCTAGAGCATTTACGGGAAATTGGGGGAGGAAGACCCGTGGCTTGCGCTTAGCGACCTTCAAGTAGAGAATTGGATGGAGAGACAAGAATTACCATTCTCCAGCTGACACTTCCCTCCATTCAGCCACCCATCCATCCGTAGACTATCGTAACCATTATACCTTGTTGTCATTAGACTGATCGGTGTTTCCTACTGTGACCTCTTCTCAGGATTGCCGACGCTGATGATAACGCCGGCCGAAATCTGACCCAGCGGGCTCTCTTTGAACTTTTATGTTTTGCCCAATGAGCCGATGATGATGGGTTTTATTGTCCCCGATATTCTCTTTCGTACCAGAAATATACGAGCGCCAGCCTGGAATTTTAAGCATTTGGAGGGGAATAAATAAGGTCATTGTGTGTGGCTGGCTACTCCCAGATTTCCAGACCGTATTCCATGCAATTGTCTTAGCCCTGCCTGGGATGTTCTGTATATCCCATCCGGAAAGGAATCGGGAGGGCCTGTGAGCAGGCGTCGGGGTTGAAACTACTTGAACTGAGTTGGGTGATTGAGAGGCTTTGGATTTCATTCGGGGAGACCTGACCTGATATGTGAAAATTACAAAACATTCTTTTAACCATGGAGCTCTTACATATGCTATGTGAATCTAGTTTGGGGGCATTTTTCTTGTACCTGTTCTACTTTGTGGATCTTTGGCTTTGTTTTTGTCCTACTTCCCCTCATTAAATAACCTCTCCAGAGACAGAGATCATTTCTTGTGCTTCCTCTGCAGTGCAGTTCTAATTAATCAGTCTGTCAGCGGTATTTCCTGAGCAGGTGCAGAGCACTGAATTAAGAATTTAGGAATAGGATCAAATACGCAATAAGGAGAAGTTATCATCCCTGCCCTCAAGAAGCTTGCAATTTAGTCAGGGAGGCGGCCCAAATTACTTTTCAGAGTGGAAAGAAAAAAACTGTCGATAGTAGATTATAGCAGGATTAAAAGATAAATTAGAAAAGATAAGGTATCATTCAATAAAATATTCATGGGTGGTAGGGATGGAAGCCCCCTATTACTGTGAGCAGCACCTATCCCAAGATTGTGTCTCTTTTTACTTTTTAAAGCATTTCTTATCGTGGAGGGAGGAATTGTGGTGTTCACATTTTAGACATTAAAATGGCTAAATAGCATTCCTTACCGGCCCCGGTAATCTGACCCCGAGTTCAGCGAGAGCTAAACTAAATATATATTTATTTATATTGATGCCTGTTTATATTGACTTCCGTCTCCCCGGCCCACTTCTAGACTGTGAACTCTTTGTCTCTATTGCTGTATTGTGCTTTCCAAAGCGCTTAGTAAAGTGCTCTGCACACAGTAAGCGCTCAATAAATAAGATTGAATGAATGAAAGTCCTAAGGGCAGTTATTAGATTGACAATAACCCAAGAAAAAGGAGATAAACTGGGGAGGAGGTAAGTTTTCAGGAGGTCTTGAAATATGGGGCAAATTCTGCCCTGGAAGATACTTGGAACACTGCCAGTGCTCTAAAAAGTGTCAATTGATCGATCGGCTTTTTTGGAGCAGATTCCTGGATAGGTGTAAAAAGGTGGGAAAGGCAGCATGGCTTATGGAAAAAGCAGTACTCTAGGAATCAGGAGACTGAGGTCCCAGGCCCAGCTCTGCCACTGGCCTCCCGGGTGGCCTTGGACAAGTCACTTCACTGAACTGTACCACAGCTTCCTCAGCTATAAAGTGGGGATAAGACCCCCCCTGCTCTCCTTACCGCGTAGGTTGTGCGGCCCGAGTGGGACAGGGATCGTGACAGAGTCGATTTTCCTATTCCACCAAGTGAGCATTTAATAATACCGTAAGTCTCCTTAGCGTAAGTGGTATCGGCAGGTCTCGGAGTAGGAACCTGCGGTCTCCTCCCCAGCCTCAGCAGGAGGAAGCAGAACATCAATCCTAAAGGACCTGCGATTCACCCGAGACCCCCAGCCTCTACCCCGACCTTACTTGGACCACACAACGGATGGGGCTGTTTTTAGGTGGTATTTTTGGGCAGGGAGCAATCTATCAGAAAAGCATTTCCCATTCTGCAAAATGTTCTCCGAAAGAGCTCGTGATGGACCCTTGGTTTGGGAAATACCAGGCTAAGCCCTGGCTCCAGGTCCACCTGTGCAAGAGAAACAGGGCTTCCTCTTTCTGTTGACCTCGAAGCGGCTGCTGTCCTCAGCAGCTCTGATTAAGCTTCTGCTCGCTTACAAATCAAAGGTCTGGAAACCTTGGACTAAAGACTGTGAAGAGGAGCAAAGTACATCATCCTCCTGGTCTCTGCCTTCCGGGTGGGATCCCATTAGCTTGGTTGTTTCTCTGGCCCTGTTTCGCCACTGGAACACTGAGGGTCAAGGCAGCTGTGACCCTCTAAGGACACGGTGTGTAAACAACACAGATAGTGAAGCTGTTATGACCATGGTGCTTGTCACTGTTTGCAAACCACTGGCCTGATGGAAAGAGCATGAAACTGAGAGGCACCAGGCAGAGTCAGGAGACTCGAGTTCTGTGTCTGGCTCTACCAGTTAGCTGCTGGGTGACCTTGGGCAGGTCAGTTAACCTCTCTGTGTCTGGGTTTTTTTTATCATCTCGTAATGGGAAGAAAATCCATGTTCTCCCAACCTCTTAGACTGTGAGCTCCCGTTAGGACAGGGACTGCATTTTATCTAATTGTAGTCTAATAATAATAACCGTGGTATTTATTAAGCTTTTATGGTATTTATTAAGTTTTTACTGTGTGCTAGGCACTGTACTAAGCCCTGGGGTAGATACAAGACAATCAGGTCGGGCACAGACCCTATCCCACATAAGGCACCCAATCTGAGAGGCTGGGAGAATATTCAGCTGTGCCTTCAGTAAATCTTTGAAGAATGGGAACTTGTGCTGTGGAGTCGTTTCTGACTCAGAGCGACTCCATGGACATATATCTCCCAGAACGCCCCACCTCCAGCTGCAATCCTTCTGGTAGCATTTCCCTAGAGGTTTCTTGGTAAAAATACGGCAGTGGTTGATCATTGCCTCCTTCCGTGCAGTAAACTTGAGTCTCCACCCTCGACTTTCTCCCGTGCCGCTGCTGTCTGGCACAGGTGAGTTTTGAGCTGTAGCAGATTGCCTTCCACTCGCTAGCTACTGCCCAAGCTAAGAATTGAAGCTAACTGAGACTGGTAGAGAACTGGAAACTCTCCAGGTGTTATCCTGAGAAGGGGATAGAAACTTAGCTCACCCTAAATACAAACAAGCGTCGGGCTGCAGACAAGCCCCCATACCCCACCCGACCCCCTCCACATCCGAGTCAGTTGAAACCAGGTAAAACCTAGACGAACTCAGTCCCATCAATTTGGCCTCAGCTGAGTTCATCTGGAGGAAATTATTTTCCTTTTTATATCGTTTTTAGTTTTCTTTTCCTTTTCTGTCGCAAAGAGCCCAGTGAGCTTTATAGCAGAGCAAGAATTGAAACGTATTTCACTTCCCATTCTGCTCTTTACGATTTGTTCGGTTGTTCGCTACCAAGATTTAAACAAAGAGTTTACTGCAGGGTTTGGATATTCATGAAAACATCATATTTCCCTAGACAGTTCCCTTTGTTTCTCCGGATGCTATTATTTTTTTTGTTTGGTCTTGCAGTTTATTTTGCAGGATTTTGATGCAAATAGATTGAAGCCTGACGTGGTCTTCCTGAATATTTCTTTACCGTGCTAAGCCAAAATCAACAGTGTCCCAGATCTCTGGGTTTTTTAACACAGAAATGATTTTCAACATTGGTGGATCAATCTCACCGTCAGAGAGAAACAGTAGTGAAGTCTGAATTCATCGTTGGATAGATTCATAGGTCCTGCTTGAAATGAGACGGATTTTATTTGTTGCACATATGATGACTGCCTTGGTCTGAAGTAGATTGTACTTGTTGTAGCGTATGACAGATGACCTGTGTCTGAATTACAAGACGCGAGAGACATTCTAGTGAGGGTCTTGGAAGGCCTTTAGACTCAAACCTGAGCCAAGGTAGTCAGTCAGTCGACAGTATTTATTGAGCACCTTCTTGGGGCAGGGCACTGTACTGACTCCCAGGGAGACAACCTTAGAGTAGAAGACACAAGTGGGTCTGATAGTAATGAGGGATCCTGGAGACTTTTCTGTGAAAAATTGGATTCGCTTTACCCAGATTTGGGCAGGGACATGTTTACCAGGGAAGCAGTGTTGCCTAGTGGCTAGAGCATGGGCCTGTGAGTCAAACAACCTGGATTCTAATCCTGGCTCCACCACTTGTCTGCTATGTGATCTTGGGCAAGTGACATCTCTTCCCTGTGCCTCAGCGACCGCTTCTGTAAAATGGGTATTAAGACTGAGCCCCCATGTGGGACAGGGACTGTGTCCAACCTGTTGAGCTTATATCTACCCCAGTGCTTGGCACATAGGAAGTGCTTAGCAAATACTAGAATTATCATTATTATTGATAGTACCGAATTTGTTGTATAGTATTCTCTCAAGAACTCAATAAATACTACTGATTGATTCCCATTTGTTCTCAGAGAATACCTTCTGTGCAGTTTGAGGAGTTCCTGATCTCTCTTTGGTCCAAGACTTTTGAAAACACTGACTTGGACTTCCTTCTCAGGAAGGAGAGGTCAGTGTTTTGTTCCTAAAATTTTATCCAGAGTGCATTGCAAGTTTTCCTTGCACCATGGTTTCCGCTCCTACGGTATGAATAGACTGTTAGACAAGAATTTTCTCCCTCTTCGTCTCTGTCTCCCCTCCCGTCCATTTTTTTTTTTTTTTTTTTACTGTTTTGGGGTTTTTTCTCAGTACTGGCAGCAAAACAAGGTGTCCAAGATAAAACGGGGTGGAAAAACTGATCCTTTGACAATCAGCAAGAGGCCTTTGTCTGTGAACTCAGTAGGCCTGTATTCTTGTCCACTAATTAAGAGGGTTTTGTCTGGAAAACTCCTCTTAATTTAGCAGAGGGAAACACTAGAGTAAAGGTAAAGAAAAAAAAATTGGATGCAGAACTGCTGCCAGTAGTAACCAGACCCACTAATTTATTGGTTGCTGAAACAGGTAAGGGAACTAGGGTGGCTTGTTGAAATGAGCTGAAGGCAGAGAGTCTGGAGACCTGGGTTCAAATCCCTACTCTGCCCCTGGCTGCCTGTGTGACCTTGAGCAAGTCATTTAACCTCTTGGGTCTCAGTTTCCTCATCTGTAAAACAGGGAAAAAAATCCCTGCTTTCCCTCCCTCTTAGATGATGAGCCCTTTCGTGGAGCAGAGATTGTGTTCTATCTGATTATTTTCTATTTAGCATGGTTGCTGGCACGTAGAAAGAACTTAATAAATATCATAAAAACAGTTCTTTGCTGTTAAATAGACACCTGCAAATGTATTATTAGGAACACAGATAGCTCATCAGCGAGCTCTGAAAATAAACACGCAGCTACTTCAATAATTAGAACATTCCACATGCTCGATTCCAAGGTCTCTCTCCAGGCCCAGAACCGAGGAGGATTTAGCAAAGAGGCAGAATGGTTCACATATCAGAGAGCCTAAGAATTAGCTCCCCGCAGGGACCCATGTTTGGTGACGTTACGAGAGGCCCAAGTTGTTCTACCAGAACATTTGTGCAAATTAGAGCTGGCAAAGTATCTGCAAAACGTTTGGAAGAAAAAGGAAGGCATAATTATTGTTGTTTTAATTGCTGCAGATAAAACAATAATAATTGGAACAAAGAGGCGCTCAGCTAAAAGTGACACTCATTTTCTCAGTGAGAATACTGGGTTTTGATACAGGTCCATAAGAGAGACCAATTTTGTCGGGTTCATACCGATCGTCCGCCTCACTCAGGACACAAAAGGTCCTTGGAGAATCAATGTGTTGACCTTGTCGTCCATTCTCATCCTCACGTCTCTCATCCTTCTTGACCTTTCTGCTTTTTCCAATATGGCTGGCCATACTCTTCCTCTTCCTCCTCAATATTCACTGAGCCCCCACCGTATAGACTTCTGCCAGAGCACTCAGCAGTAGCAGGGGCTTCAGAGGTAGTCAGAGGCAAAGGTACTGAAGGTCAACCTCAAAATGTCCTCTGTTGATCCTAGTGGTGGGAACTCGCAGGCTGAGACCAGTCCTCTGGGCACTGGATCTGTCACTCGGCTCTTCAGTTGTGGGAGGGCAAGCGCGTTGCTGCAGCAAAGGAGGAAACTTGTAAGATGAAAAGGGGCCATAAATGCTGTTACACAACAACCGCCCCCCTTCACTTGCCCAGTCTGTGGTATGGGTCTCAGAGTACAGCCTGTGATCTGGGCCACGTAGATCAGCTTGGCCTCCCCAGTTGGCAGTCCCATTTTACAACCGAGGAAACTGAAGCCAAGAGATGTTAAGCGACTCGTCCTAGGTTAGGGTTAGGGTTAGGGTTAGGGTTACACAGCGGATGAGTAGCAGAACTGCCTTCCAGTCCCTTGCTCTGTGTCCCCTGGGACATGCTGCTGAAAGCAATAATGGTAATAAGTAGCATTACCTCATTAATTAATTTACGAAGCAGCTTGGGCCTGGTGGAAGGATCCGAGGAATGGGTGTCAAAGGATTTGGGTTCTTGTCCTGGCTCCACTACTTGTCTGGTGTGTGATCTAGAGCAAGTAACTTAATTTCTCTGTTTCTCAGTTTCCTCATCTGTAAAATGGGGGTTAAATACCCCTTCTTTTTCCTGCTTGGACTGTGAGTTCCATTTTGGACAAAAACTTTGCTGCTATTGTGTTATGTCTATCCCAGCACATAGCACGTTGCTTGGCACTTAGCGAATGCTTAATAAATACCACTATTATCATTCTTATTATTCTTATTCCCTCATCTTTAAAATGGGGATTAAGTCTGTAAACCCAGATGGGATAACTTGATTACCCTGTATCTACCCCAGCGCTTAGAACGGTGCTTGGCTCGTAGTAAGCGCTTAACAAATACCATTATTATGATTATTGTCATTATTATTATTACCAGTAGAAACACTTGCCAAAGTATGGGAAAGAGAGAGGGTAGGACTTCTCTTTGACTTTGGAAATGGTTCTCTGGCCAGGGTACATTCCTTCTGTTTTTAGGCTATTGGAAATTATTACATTTTTCCTTTAAATCATCTTTAAAGAAAACATTACTTCTGGAAGTTATGAAATCATCTCAAAGGTCATTCGAAATTCATTTATGACTTAAAGGTAAGAATTGAGAAACGGCATTCTTCCATATGTTGTAAATTCAGTTCTGATTGTAAACTCCTTGTCTACTTTATGACCTTGGGCAAGTCACTTCACCTCTCGGGGCCTAAGTTACCTCATCTGTAAAATGAGTGAAGACTGTGAGCTCCATGGGGACAGGGACTGTATATCCAACCAGATTAGCTTGTATCTACTCTAGTGTGTGATAGAGTGTCTGGCACATAGTAAGCGCTAAACAAATAGCATTAAAAAAATAATGATTCTTGAGGGCAGGGTGGTCTACCTAGTATATTGTGCTCTCAGAGCATACAGAGTAAGTGCTCAATAAGTACCACTGATTGATTGATTTGAGGATATTGATGTGGGAATATTGTTCTTTCAACACCTTCATCTGAGTGTTTTTCTAGATTTCAAATTTCTCTTTAAATGGCTCACTCCCCCTATTTACAGTGCCACCTTTCATGCATAGGTATCTCGGTAAATTACATGACAACAGTTTTATTTATTCACTCAGTTCTGGCACAACCTAGGGATCCAATTTAGATTTTTGTAACTGATGAAATACCAAGGGCATTTCCTCCCCTTTCTTGGGGGAAAGAATATTACCCAAACCCAGTGAGTTCCCTCAAATGGAACATGGGAAAGGTCACTGCACTGCAGATTAACCCTCAGTCTTCTCACTGATCTGGCCTCAGTGATGTCCCAGCACTCTAAGAAGGCTGGAAATGCATTAGAAGACAATCATCCATCTGTCCCTGACCTTCTGTGATAGCCACGAAAACCAGTTCCTTCTCCAATTACCGTCCTTCAGAGGCCAGAACGTGATAATGACACACCTTGTTCAGGATACCAAAAACCAAGCCGTCGTTTGTCAAGGAGGATAGAAAGGAGCCACATCAGCCGGGGAAAAATGAGCTGACCATTATGATTTCAAGACATTTCAGAGCCCAGCGGGCTTTTTAAAGGCCTTCCGAGCCTTTGTTTGCTGTGCTCAGGACAAGAGTCATATTTTAGGCCTTTGGTAAGGCTGGCACTAAAGCAGTAAAGCCTGGAAACATTGGCAGTTGAATACTTACTCCTCTTTACCCTTTCAAGAAAGCTCATGTGCCATCAAGTTAATAATAATAATGTTGGTATTTGTTAAGCGCTTACTATGTGCCGAGCACTGTTCTAAGCGCTGGGGTAGACATAGGGGAATCAGGTTGTCCCACGTGGGGCTCACAGTCTTAATCCCCATTTTACAGATGAGGGAACTGAGGCCCAGAGAAGTTAAGTGACTTGCCCACAGTCACACAGCCGACAAGTGGCAGAGCTGGGATTCGAACTCATGAGCCCTGACTCCAAAGCCCGTGCTCTTTCCACTGAGCCACGCTGCTTCTCCAAGTTGAAGGCACGTATCAGTAAAGGAGATAAATGTAAATTGGGAAAAAGAAACCTGCTCTCCCAATGTCTTAGATTGGGAGTCCAGTAATAATAGTAGTAATAATTGTAACATTTCTTAAGTGCTTACTATATGCCAAGCCCTGTACTAAGCTCTGGAGTAGATTCAAGCTATCAGTGGTATTCAGAGCTATCAATGGTGTCATCAGTCGATCAATGATATTTATTGAGCACTTACTATGTGCAGAACACTGTACTAAACACTTGGTAGAGTACAATACAACAGAATTAGCGGTTATGTTCCCTGCCCATAATGAGCTTTCAGGTTACACTTTTTGCCCCCATTGAGGGACGAGGACTGTTTCTGATCTACTTAATTATTGATAATAAAACTTACATAAAATTGTCATCTTCAGTAGCATCATCTTCAAACCCCAAGAACAGTGATAAATACTGCCTGAATTAAAATCTATCTGACACCTTAGATGCTTTCTGCAGATCTTAAAGATACTCCGAAGCCTGAAGTTAAGTGACTAAATATTTTGTGATGATGAAAGTGAAGAAAATATGGAAAGAATGGTTTGGGAGGTTTGAAAAGTAGGACTTGGGGGCAAAGTTGAAAAGCAAAGTATTACAGTTCAATCTTTTTCTTTCTACAGTTTCCAGGGCTGGGGTGTAGGACTGCACAGTTCAATCTGTGGTGCAGTAATTCAGTGCAGTGTTAGCCAGATAGTAATGTAGAGAGGAACAGCACAATTTACAGTGCAGGAAAATAGTGCAGTTCAGTTCTGTTTGCAGGGTAGTGGGCTGTAGTCGAGGGCTGGAAAACATCCCAGAGCTTTGTTCATCTCAGTGGACAGAGGGAGAGATGTAGATGGATGATCAAGACAGACAGCTAGCTAACTGGGGATAGCAGTTGTTTGTTAAATTAGATGCCGGTGGAGCAGGTCATCTGTTTTCTAACTTTCAAGTGCCCGCGGGATTTCCTCAGAACTTTAAGTAAACAATGGAGTGTTGGTGGTGGTGTTTTTTAATTGAATCTTTCAGATCCCTTTGAGGGGAGAGCCTGTCAAAGAGTGGTAATCATTGGACTCCCATTTATGCCGTTCTCCTGAAGTCCGTTAGAGTTTCCATTGCCCCACTGTTCTTTCTAAAGGTTTAGAGCTGTCATAAAATTCTCCAAAGGCAGAAATTTGCCAGCGACGTGCTATTTGGTATGACATCAGTAATGCAACTGTTGTCCTGTTCCTCTTTCTTCCACAAATTGACATGGCAAACCCCATAGGAGTAGGATTAGCCTAGCCCCAATAGTGTGTGTGTGTGTGTGTGTGCACGCACGAGCATGCGTGCATACATGCATTTATATGACGGTGCGTATATAGCCTGCCCAAACTCCTATGCACCTATGTATTTATTCATTTATACCTATCTTATGCACTAATATATAGTAAGTATATTTATTTACATGTATGAGTGAGTGTGTGTATGTGTGTGTATATATATATATATATATATATACATGCTATCAAGTTGTCTCTGATCCATAGCGACGCCATGAACACATCTCTTCCAGAACACCCCACCTCCATCTGCAATTGTTCTGGTGGTGTAGTCATAGAGTTTTCTTGGTAAAAATATGGAAGTGGTTTACCATTGCCTCCTATCGCGCCGTAAACTTGAGTCTCCTCCCTCAACTCCCTCCCATCCCACTGCCGCCCAGCACGGGTGAGTTATATATATATATTGAATATTCAAACCCTTCTGATTCTGTCGCTTGTGAATATTTCTGTTACCTCCTTTAGAGTGTAAACTCCTTCTAGACAGGAAACATGTATTGTGCTTTGTTTGTACTTTCCAAGGTGCTTTAGTACAGTGTGTTGCACCTAGTAGACACTCGATAAAAACCGTTACTTCCTCTACTACTAGTTTGGCGCTATTACAGGAGACATTTTGAACGACAAACTACTTCCATCCTCTATGAGTTTTCCCTGTGTCAGAATGATTTATAGATTTTATTTATCCATGCTTTCCCAAACCCCCATTGCAGGGATAATCGAAAGTTAATGGCATCCCATCAATTAGGAAGACAATGTATTTACTCCCCAATTAGCACTCTTACCCAGCATTTCCACACGGTTGCAGAGTATTGCCGTTCCTTCCGTCCTTCCCTTTTCCTCCGGGATTTTCTCTTTACATTAGAGACTAATGAAATTTTCAATTCATTGAATCCACTTTCCTTTGCAACAATGAGATCAAGAGAGAAGAAGTATTTTAGATGATAACCTATGGTAAATCAGCATCTTGGGTTTTGGGAACTGTGAGTATAGGCAATACGAATCCATTAACGACGACTTAATCAAAGAGTTGCCAAGATCAGTCTGTGTCTTTCAGAATGATTTTCTCCCACATTTTGCTGGGTGAAGCGCATTATTAAATTCTGCATTAAACCATGGACCCTCCAAATTCAATAAGAAGAAATGTAAAAAGACATTTTCTTCTGATGCCTCCAGCTGGCAATGTGCCCTAATCATATACAGACCCCAAATTGTTTTCTGCTGACAGTAATATGATCTATAGAGAGTGTTACTGGGGAATGATTTGAAAAAGACTGAAGTATTCTGACCCTCTCCCCCGCGACAAGCAGTAGATGAGATGAAAGAGGCTGGATGGGAATCCAAAAACCAAGTCAGGGAATCAGACTAAGCATTGAGTGTGCAGAGCTTAAATCGTGGTTTGCATCCTGTCTCCGGAAGAGCACCGAGTGACAGAGTCTCCCCCATCTTTTACACTCTCCACACTGATGATTCCCCCTCCGGCAGGTCTCCGCAGCAGAGACGGCCTGTTGGTACCTGAGTAAGTCAGGGTCAGAGTGAGTTTTTCCAAAGGCGGGAGACATCCCCACATTGAGTTAATCACAGTGATTTTTGGTGTGTCCATTGTGTGTCCATGGGGGAGTTACAGTGGTAGAAAGAGGCTTAACCAAAGTGAAGCACAACCATACTTCAGACCACATGGGCAAGTCTTTTACCTTCTCAGTGCCTCAGTTTCCTCAACTGTAAAATAAGGATTAAATCCCTATTCTCCCTCCTACTTAGACTGTGAGCCCCCTGTGGGACTGTGCCCAATTTAACATATACCAACTCCAGTGCTTAAAACAGTGTTTGACACATAGTAAACCTTTAACAGATAGCATTAAAAAATTCACACCTCAACTTTTTTTTTTAATGCTATTTGTGCCAGGTCCCAAACTAAGCGCTTGGGTAGATATAAGGTTGGACACAGTCCATGTCCCAGACGAGGTTCACGGTCTTAATCCCTATTTTACAGATGAGGTAACGAGGCCCAGAGAAGTTAAATGACTTGCCTCAGGTCACACAGCAGACAGGCGGCCATGCCGGGATTAGAAACCGGATCCTGCGACTCCCAGGCCCATGCTCTGTCCACGAGGCCACGCCGCTTCCTGCTGGGGACAGCTCGTCAAGAACGCCAGTCAGGCAGAGCACAGCAGAAAGTCTGCCTGGCCTTCAGTTCAGTCATCTGGTAGAGAAATGTCAGCATACAGACAGAGTGAATACCAGTCAGGGAATAACCAGCGTGCCCAACTCATATAACCTGCCTGGTTTGTGAAATATGAGGTGCTCTTTGAAGACAGGCCCATCTATAAATGTTTTATGGAAAGACAGGCAGCATAAGGGAGGTCCTTAAGGCGCCTGCGACCGATGGTCTTTTTCTTGTTAGTAAACTAAAGGACAGCTAGCCCTGTAACTCAGGCAAAGCCCACCCCACTTTCAATCAATGAATGGTTTATTGACCCCTTATTGTGTGCAGAGCACTGAACTAAGCACTTTGCAATGTATAACACAATAGAGTTGGTAGACATGATCCCTGCCCTCAAGAAGCATGCAGTGTAGTGGACACTTTCTCTAGAATTGGGTAAATTAGGCAAAAGCAGAGTTATTGTTTCATCAGATTATTCGGATAATCCCGTCCTTCTTAGACTGTCAGCCCCATGTGGGACCTGATGATTTAGTATCTATCCCAGCGTTTACTACAATGCTTGGCACATAGGAAGCACTTATCAAATACCACAATAAATATCATTATTCTAGTCAACTGCCCCCCAGTTCAGTTTGGCTGAATTACGAGTTGGTTTGTTAAAATCTACTTGAACATGGTCTTGGAAGGTATTTATTGACTATTCATGTTACTGATTTCTAAACATCACTTCTCTACCTCTCTTCGAAGAGTCATTCCAAAGGAATTTGCAAAGTCAAAGAGAGTGAGCAAACAGCCACCCGGGATTCGTGATAAAAATCTGATAGAAACAGTCTTCTGTTAAAGAGAAGGAGCATAGTATAGTGGATAGAGCATGGGCCTGGAAGTTAGGAAGACCTGGATTCTAATCTCGGCTCTGCCACTTGTCTGCTGTGTGACCTTGGACAAGTCACTTGATTTCTCTGGCCTCAGTTGCCTCACCCATTAAATGGGGATAAGATGGTGAGCCCCATGTGGGTCATGGACCATGTACAATCTGATTAACTTGTATCTACCCCAACACTTAGTACAGTGCCTGGAACATTGTAAGTGCTTAACAAATACCATTAAAAAAAAAAGTCTCATCAAACTATTACAAACAAGAACTAAGTTTTCAGTAGTCCCCGTCCCCCGTCCCAACTGGGTCACTTTGACTGGAAATTTGCAGACTGTTCATTTTAAGCAATTGCATCAATTTATTCCTGTAAAACCATTGTGATTGGTGATTGCTCTATCATCATGAAGCCAAATCGCTCAGGGATGGTTCTGCTAGATTTAACTTTTCCAGGAGAGAAGGCAGCAATTTGGAGTTAAAAATAGTCTGCCTCAGCTGTGTCAATATGAATTTCCCTGGGTGAATTATGAAATTGGCTTTAACTGGCCAGGTCTGATCAATCACCTCTGGTCTTGGTGTGCATTAAGAAATGGCATTTTTTTACCCTGCAGAAACTCATTATGTTTCTCAGTTGGAAGGCGGAGGGGAGTCAAGGCCAGGAGGGCCCATGATTGACTTCACACCCCTGTGCGAATGGGTTCCCGAGAAATTTTGTCAGAATTCCCATAGAGTCATTTGTCCTGCCGTACAAGTCCTAGAATGACAGGCAACCTCCTCTGTCTATCAGTGGTATTTATTGAGCACTTACTATGGACAGAGCACTGAACAAGATGCTTGGGAGAGTACAATACAGCAGAGTCGGTAGATATGTTCCCTGCCCAAGACCAGCGAACAGATGTAGCGGAAAGAGCGTCCGATTGAGAGGCGGAAGAGTTTGTTGATACTGAAGTGATGAGTTTGTAAGTGTCTTTTACTCCTAGTAAATCCTCCCCAGTGCAAATATAGCATGAAGACTGAGAATTTCCATGTGAGCTTTGGGGTTTCTGATACATGCCAAATGAAAACCATTTGGAGGAAGAGTTTCACGATTACTCCTCCCTCACACCCTGAAGCTGCACAAAATGTTCTCTAATGGAAATTTCATTTTGGTCTTCTGAATCCACTTGTGATTCAAGACACGGCTCTGGATCCGCTGGTCAAAGAAGTGGGGTTAAAGAGATGTACTATTTATTTTAGGAGAAACAGTTTCTTCAAAGCAGGAAATTGTGTTTTCCGAAGGATAAATACCCTGCCGAGAAGCAGCGTGGCCTAGTGGATAGAGCACAGACCTGGGAGTCAGAAGGACCTGGGTTCTAATCTCGGCTCTGCCACTTGTCTGCTGTGTGACCTTGGGCAAGTTACTTCACTTCTTTGTGTCTCAGTTCCCTCATCAGCAAAATGGGGATTAAGACTGTGAGCCCATGTAGGACATGGACTGTGTCCAACCCAATTAGCTTGAATCTACCCCAGCGTTTAGTACAGTACCTGGCACATAGTAAGCGCTTAACAAATACCATTAAGAAAAAAAAAGAAAATCAAATAATCATTTGGGGCTCCTAGAATCTCATGAGCCCAGCCACTTTCAAAACTCTGCTGCTTTTCAGGGATTCTCTAGATGGTAAACTCACTGCGGGCAGGGAACATGTCTAGGGTCTCTGTTATACTGTACTCTCCTAAGCAGCTAGAACAGTGCTCTGCCCATAGTAAGTGCTCAATAAATACCTTTGATTTACTGATCCTACATCTCAGTCCATCAGTGGTGAGTGTTGAGCGCTTCCTATGTGCAGAGTTCTGTGCTAAGCATTTGGGAAAATATACTAGAGGTAAAAGGCGCAATCCTTTCCTTCAAGAGCATTCAATCTTAAAATGAAGACAGACACAAAACGATTTACATAGAGAAAGAAAAAGACACTGGAAGGTGAATAGGTGAATAAATAAGTGCTTAAATAGTAAAGTATACAAATCAGTGATTCTACGGGGGAGTTTAGGTTGCTTATTAAATAAGCCTTTAGTCCGTGTCAAGAAGTGTTCTAAGCGCTGGAGTAGATATAAGTTAATCAGATTGAATATGGTTCCTGTCCTACATGGGGCTAACAGTCGAAATAGGAGGGAGAACCGGCATTGAATGCCCATTTTGCAGTTGAGGAAACTGAGGCATAGAGAAGTTAAGTGACTTGTCCAAGATCACAAAGCAGACAAGTGGTAGGGCTGGGATTACAACCCAGGTCCTCTGGCTCCCGGGCCTGTGCTTTATCCACTAGGCCGCACTGCTTCCCGGTATGTGTTAAAGTGGCACGAGTAGCCTATTCTCTCCAGCTATTAAGCTATTTTGGTTCATTACCTAGATTTTCCTCAACTGTTGCCTAGATACACCTACTTTCGACTTTGGACCGGATTTCCACGCTCCCCTTCTTTCCAAGGCAAATAATTCAGTTGTGTCCAAGGCAAGCACCAGACTATTGACATTTCATATGCTGTTGGGAAAAAACCAGTTCGGATTTGTCATGGGCCATTTTCTGTGATTTCACCTTTGACAGATTGTGTGGCATTTGTCATCTGGTTACCTGGGCTGCTTTGTGGGGAGGAGGGTCGCGGGGGAGGCAGGGACAGGTAGCGATTGTTCTCAAAATGATGACAGAGTTAAAATAAGTAGTTGCTCTTGTGCTGAAATCGCAAAAGCAGGAACACTAAACTTTGGTTAGTGACAAATGAGGAGTTTACAACAGTAATAGTGAAGCAGTGCGGCCTAATGGGTAGAGCCCGGGCCTGGGAGTCAGGAGGAACTGGCTTCTAATCCTGGCTCTGCCACTTTGCTATGTAACATTGGGCAAGTCACTTCTCTGTGCCTCAGTTACCCTTTCTGTAAAATTCGGATTAAGACTATGAGCTCCATGTGACACATGGACTGTGTCCAACCTGATTAACTTGTATCTACCCCAGAGCTTAGAACATTGCCCGGCACATAGTAAGCACTTAACAAATACCGTAACTAATTAGTACTTTTCAAGCGTCCACCAGTGCAGTGCAACTTGATAAGGATTCGGGAAAGTACAACACGGAGAAGTGGCGTATTCCCAGCCCTTCTTGGGGGGCCGGGAGTTGGAGGGGGAGAGACAGGGAGGGTTGGAGAGGGATCCAGCCTATCCTTCCCCCATCTCTGCTCCAGTAAACACTGTGTCAGTTGCAGTTTGGGAGCTTGTAGGCTGGCAAGATGGAGGCGTCATGGTTGAACTGGAGAGGTCAGCGACGCGTAGAACTTTACAGTATGGTAATCGTTCCTGTCGGCACTCAGAAAATGCACGATGGGAAAAGTATCGCTATGGCAACAAATTACTTTAATACTCAAATACAGCAAGAAGCGATTCCCCTCTCGCCTTCCCGAAAAACACATATTTTACGGCGCGTGAGAGTTTAAAGGTGATCGACAAAAACAGCTGCACGAATATATATTCACTTTTCTTCGTCTGGGGAACATCTATGGCATTATAAATCGAAACAGAAGCATCTCCATTCCAGAGAGCGGGGTTGTGGTTAGGGTTAGGAAAGTACATTTCAGCGAGTTGTTAAATAAGTGCTTATTTAACTACACATTCAGCTATTATATTGATATTAATGTCTGCTTCCCTTTCTAGACTCAGGCGCATAGGTGATATAGAAGGGAGAACCAATAGGGAGAGGAAATGAGGTTTTTTTTTATCAGGGAAGGCCTCTTGGAGGAGATAGTATTTTAGGAGGAGTTTGAAAATGGGATGAGTGGTGGCCTGAGGGATCCGATGTCTCCCCCTTGGGACTGTAAGCTTGTTGTGGGCAGGGAATTTGTCTGTTACTTGTTATATTGTAATCTCCCAATTGCTTGGAACAGTGCCTTGCACACGGTAAGCACTGAATAAATACGATTGCATGAATGAATGGGGAGGGAGTCCAGGTTGGAGGGAGGACGTGAGCAAAGGGTCGACGGAGAGAGAGACGAGATCGGGGTATGGAGAATTCGATGGTATTAGAGGAGCGGGGTGCGATGGCTGGACTGCAGGGGAGATGAGTGAGGTTTGGTGGGCGGGAGAGAGCTGAAGGAAGCATCTAAAGCAGTGCCAGGGATTTTCTGTTTGAGGAGCTTCCCAACCATCTGAACGTTGGCAAAGTTGTGGCTGTTTCAGTCACAGGCAGCTCAGATTGCAGCAGTGAGTAAATTACAGCTGCACCCTCCCAAAATGATCTGCTGTTCCAATTCTCGGCCAAGGGGTCACTGAGATATTGCTTGGTCCTAAATTTGCCCTCTGGTCTCTGTCCGCCCTCCTTTTCGGTTGTCATTGCTGTCGAAAGAGCTTCTATAGCTCGTAAGGAAGCGCTTTCAATCCAGAGACTGAGGGCGTCAATAATACAAAAGCTTCTAAACGCTACTGGCTGCTCTGAAAGCATCGTCGCCCAGAGACTCCTCGCAGTGACTGTGAACCTCTGATGGCCTGTTGTGTGACCCTGGGCAAGTAGCTTGACCTTTCTGTTTCTTGATTTTCTCACCTGTAAAATGGTGATAAAATCCCAGTTCTCTTCCTTTCTCAGATTGTGACCGCTGTTTGGGACAGACTGACAGATCTGTTTATCTTTGACCCAGTATCTAGCACATAGCCCTTAATAAATGCCCTAAGCCTTATTAACGCTTTTCCTTCCAACAAACCCCAGGGTCACCTTCTTGGACACGGGAGGTCGAACTTCAGGGTCCAATTGATTTAGCTTTGGAGCCAGGCAGAATGTGAAAAAAATAATTTCACATTCCTAATTGATTCCCAGTGGCTTTTCCAAGGGGCAGGTCCCCTTCTAATGGATCACATGAAGGAGCCAGTGGTACGACATCGTCAACGGCTGAAGGCAATCGAAGCCCAGATTTCAGATCCCATTTCTGCAGCGTGTTTGCTTGTCAGCTCTCATTTGTTGACAATGTTCACACACGTGTGTAATTTCCTGCAAGGCAGACATCTAGAATGTGAGGACATGGCAGTAATGAGGGAAACGGGTACAGGGGCTGAATCCAGATGCTGGATGAAGTTTACACAGTGCCAGCATTTGTATTAGGAAGAAATCTGGGCTTCTACGAGCAGACGTTCTCACGGCCAAAGTGTCGAGGTAAAACTTGAGAAAGTTACTTCCCGAGCCTATACTGTCTCATATCCCAACTTGTGAATCAAGCACAAAGCCATTCCTAGATGTCGGTATCAGTTACTCCTAGCCCTTTTGAGGTTTTTTGGTATGTTTTTATGGTATTTGTTAAGTTCTTACTGTGTGCCAGGCACTATACTACTTGCTGGGGTAAATTCAAGCTAGTCAGGTTGGACACAGTCCCTGTCTCACGTAGGGCATATAGTCTCAATCCCCATTTTACAGATGAGGTAACCGAGGCCCAGAAAAGTCAAGTGACTTGCCCAGGGTCACACAGCAAAACTGTGGCAGAGCCGGGATAAGAACCCAAGACTTTCTGACTCCCAGGCCCATGCTGTATCGACTAGGCCAAGCTACACTCTGCTTCTCCCTGCCCACAAGGAGCTTACACTCTACAGGGGGAGACCTACATTAAAAGTGGATTTGGGCTAGGGAAAACAGTAGAGTAGCAACTGCTGCTGCTGGATAAAATAGGCAGACAGGGGCCCGGATGGTGAATGTTTGGAAGGAACATATCTTTCCATACTTAATCTTCATATCGGCTTTTGGAATTTTTATCTTGGCTATTTGGGGGTTTCACGCCAAATCCCACCTTGTGGTCTCTGCCCCGGCACTACCCGTCTCCCTCTCGGATCCCCCGGACGGGAGCGCTTCGCCTCAGAGGGTAACCAGCCTGAAGAATGATGTCACTCTCCAGAGGGACAACGAGGAGCGATGGAAGTGTTTCTCAGGAGAGGCTGGAGCCTGCCAGCCCAGAGCAGTCAACTGAGGAGGGCTTGGCCCTGTGCTCTGTAGACTCAATAAATATTCATTTGCCAGAGTTTGGGGAAAACAGCCAGGGAAACATTTCACCGAGGCGGCAGGTTAATGGAGCTGATTGGAGGCAAAGAGCAGGGTAAATAAATCATTTCCTTGAGTCGCCTGAGTGTTCTTCCATTAGCCAGTTTAATATTTTGTCTATTTGCCCATTTTTAGCCCATAATATTTCTGTATGAACAATTATTCCCTTAGAAGAGTTGAATCCACAAGAGAATCGTGCTCAACGTTTGTTCTCGACACTTGCACTCTCCTCAAGAAAAAACAGAGAACGCCGAGTCGTTGCCGAATTTAAAGGGTTTTATGAAATGCCGGGCGAGAAAGGGGCATAGATTATGCCGATCAGTGAACATCTTTCTTGGTGTAGAGGGCTGAGGTAAGCCTGATTGGATGGCCTCATTCAATGCCGATCATTTGTTAGACAAGGAAGAAAGATGGGAGGGCAGGCAACCGAAGGAGAAAAGTTTGTATCAGTCTCTGAGTCAAGTTTACCGAAGCAGAAACGAAGGCAGTTGTAGGCTAAGTGACATTTCCAAAGTCACACAGCAGGATAGTGGCAGAAGAAATTAAAAGGCCCCTGATCTTCATTCACCCAACCTTTCCAGCAGGCCATTTTACTTTCCTCTTTTGCGCTCTTCCAGGGGCTTAATGCAGTGCTCTGCACGCCATGACTGATTAGGGAAAGAAATGTTTAGCAGGAGACGCGCAAACATGAGTTGCTAGTTGGTGGTCTTGCTTAGATGTCAGACAGCACAGTGTAGTAGTGGCGGATGTGATTATAGAAATATGTAATGTCCTTGTAACGGCCGACAAAGGCCCACTTAGCATAGAAAATTATCGGCCAGAGTGTGGCTCATTGCTATTAGCATAATCCCAACATAAACAGCCGGACTTCTTATGTGCCTTTATGTGTATGTCAGGGCTTGATTTCTGTTCAATTCTTCCAGGGCCTTACTTTGTCATTTAAGAAGGTTTAAATGTCTACTGTTTCCACACAAGCATGTGATGGCCCCATCAATCAATCAATCAGTTGAAGTTGCAGCAGTAGTAATAGTATCGATTAAGTTCATAGCGTGTGCCAAGCGACCCCGGCTAGTTGCGTAATTCACCCCGGTTGTCCATGTAATAAATTCCCCCATATAACAGGCTTGGGCCTGGTGGGAGGGGCATTAACTCCATAGGGGCCCAGGAAGGCATTTGATAGAGCAGCAATTTACTCCTGGAAGGCAGTTCTTATGCAGGGAGGATTTATCTAGTCGTTCAGGCATCTGTGCATCATCTGTCCAAGGGTGGCACTGTGTCATTATTCAAATCAACTACACTGATTGAGCGCCTACTGTGTGTACAGCATTGGGCCTGGGCATGAGGATCGAAAGAGAAGCCACAGACCGAAAGACAAAATATCCGCTAAATAAACACAGGCAATTAAGTCAGAGATGTTTGCCACTCTGAAGGTATGCAAATCCTGGAAAAAAAAGAAAAAAGGCTGGAATCACACACACACGCACACCCCACCCCGCAACATGTCCTAGTGGATTGATCGTTTCCTAAGAGCATAGATCATGGGAGGCAAGAAACTTGGGTACTAACTTGCCTGCTATGTGGTCTTGAGCAACTCCCCTAATCGCTTAGTACAGTGCTCTGCATGCAATAAGCACTCAACAAATTTGATTGATTGTTCGATTGACTTAACTGCTCTGTACCTCAGTGTGAAAAGTGGGGATTGAATACCTGTCCTCCCTCCTAGACTACGAGCCCCATTTGGCTCAGAGATTGTGTCCAATCTGATTATTTTACTACAATAATAAGAAAAATTGTTGTATTTAAGATGTGCCGAACTCTGTACTGAGTGCTGGGGTAGATACAAGTATTCAGGTCATGAACAGTCTCGGTCCCAACCAGCGTTCACATTCTAAATAGGAGGTAGACAGGTATTGAAACCCCTTTTTCCAGATGAGGAAACTGGGGCAGAGGAATTACGTGACTTGCCCAGGGTCATATAGAAGGCAAACCCCCGGCAGAGCTGGGAGTAGAGCGCAGGTCCTCTTTCCAATAGGCCCCGCTGCTTCTGCTTGACACATAGTAAGCGCTTAACAAATTCCATTATTATTATTATTATCATTATTATTGTTCTCTACCCTACCGTCTACCCTAGCAGTTAGTAGAATGGTTACACATAGTAAATCCTTAACAAATACCACAATTAATTACCCTGTTTCACTAACACTTGCTTAAAAGTCTGGATATAGGTACAATTCCTTTCAGATCAGAAGTCACTGAGCATCATTGCTGATGTCAGTGTCTAAGCCCTCTTCCCCCCCGACCCACCGTCCCTTCTGTATTGACTAGGATCGTGTACTCTTAACCACTCTGATACTCACCCCCGCCTCCCAACACTTATGTTCCTATCCTCATCCTGTACTATATATCCCCAATCTGTTATTTATTTTAATGTTTATCTCCCCCTGTAGACTCTAACCTCCTTGTGGGCAGGGATTACATCCTGTAACTCTATCGTGTTGCACTTTCCCAAGTGTTTAGATCTGTGATCTATATGCAGTAAGCACGCAATAAATGTCATTGATCGTTTGCTTGACTGGGGACTCTTTCACTTTTCCTTTGCCTCTCTCTCCCTTTCCCTTCTTCTCTCCATCTCCCACTCTTTCTTATTTCTCATCTTTTTCTCCCTCTCCCTTTCTTCCTCTATTCCTCTGCTCCATTCTCTCCCCCCTCCCTTCCCTCTTCATCTTTAGAGTTTAAAGGAAAAACAGGTATATTATCTTAACAGCTATGAGGATTTCCTTATCTCCTTGTTCTGTTGAATGAGGCTTTCGTGACTGGATGTTATCAGGTAGACACGATTTGAAGTGTGATACCTTCCTGCCTATGGGGAAGGTATTTAGGGCAGCCATGTAAAATCGGGGTCATCGTTCCAGTCAGCCAAATGCCATTTTATCCCTCACGCTCCTCTCCGTCCTGCCTATTCTCCTTTCCCTTTGCCTCATAGACTTGAATTTCTGCTCATGATTGAAGCTTGTGAAAGTGGAAGATTAAGTACAATGGTTTGAGCCTGAAAAATTCAGGTCAGGCACTGCAAGGAAACACTCATGCGTGCGGCATGCGCGCGCGCGCGCGCACACACACACACACACACACACACACACACACACACACACACACACACACACACACACACACACACACACACACACACACACACACACACACACACACCCCCCATATCACTTATATTCATCTTCCAGCCCCCAACCCTTTTCCTAAATTCAACTCCCATATCTCAGCTATTTCTTTCACAGAGGCCAGACCTTCAGGGGCAGATTGGTTTGGAGTGGGAAGGGAGATTCAATCGATCCATCACTCATATTTCTTTAGTACTTACTGTGTGTAGAGCACTGAACTAAGCCCTTAAGAGAGTACAATATAGCAGAGTTGCTTCATGTTTTCTGCCCACAAAGAAGCAGTGTTGCTTAGTGGTTGGAGCATGGGCTCAGGAGTCAGAAGGACCTGCGTTCTAGTCCCAGCTCTGTCACTTATCTGCTGTGTGACCTTGGGCAAATTACTTAACTTTTTTGTGCCTCAGTTACCTCATCTGTAAAATGGGCATTGAGACTATGAGCCTCAAGTAGGATATGGACTGCGTCCAACCTGATTAACTGTCTATCCCAGTGCTTAGTACAGTGCCGGGCACATAGTAAGCACTTAACAAATACCATAAAACAAAATAAAAGGAACACGTGTGTAGATCCCATTTCTGTCCCTCTAAAGAAATTCCGAGGTGCTCCTTGCCCCACCAATGTGATCAGTTAAGCAGTGGATTTGGGAAGGGTTGCTACTGGAATAATAAATATTCTCAATAACATCTATCCTTTGGGACCAAGGACCTGAGGACCTTAGAGGAAATATCTGCTGAAGTAATATGTAACACATTTTCCTCCATAATCCACATAGAGATTGATCTCAAGTCTTCAGAGAGAAAAAGCCGCATTAATGCACTGGACTCCATTCCTCTTGAAGAGATACGTGAGGTCTGGGAGGAAACAGATGGATTCATTATCCCACGATCAGTTTACATTTCAGGCCAAGTGGCCCCCTCAGTGAAAAGCTCCAGAAAAGCGAGAGCCCTGAGAGCAGATAGGCAGTCTTCACTTTGAGAGCACAGCTGCTCCGCTTAGGGGCAACACCTCAGCGTGAGCCTCAGCAGATCCTCAATCGGTCAACTGATTAGTGCTGACTCCGGAACACTTGCCGTGTTCAGACCATTGTACTAAGAACTTGGGAGAGTGCAGTACAATACCGTCGGTAGACATAATCCCTGCCCTCAAGGAGTTTATAGCCTAGTGGGGGAGACAGACATTAAAATAGTTATAAATTGGGGAAGCGGTATACGGCTGTGTACAGAAGCGATGTGGGGCTGGGGTGAAGTGAGTATCAGAGTGTTAAAGGGGTATAGACCCATGTGCATAGGGGCACAGAAGGGAACCCCACATGGGACGACTTGATTTGATTGTCTCCACCCCAGCACTTAATACAGTGCCTAGCACATATTAAGCGCTTAACAGATACCATCAATTATCATTATAGGGTGAGGAACCTATGTCCAACCTGATTAACTTGTATCTTTACCAGCACTTAGAACAGCACTTGGCAGACAGTAAGCGCTTAACAGGTACCATAATTATCATCATCATTATTAGTATTTTCCCGGCTTCCCCTTTGTGCTTTTCCCCTCTAACGTATTCTGGGTTCCCCTCGTCGGATAACTGAGTCATCGGACCTTTCACCAGGCTGGGTTTCCGGTTTGGCTCAGGGAAAGAACACTGAACTTGCAGCTGCAAACATTTACAAAAGTGTTAGGGTATTTTCGGGATTTTGTTATTTTACCCTTCTGTAATTTTTAAGACCACAAGAGGAGAATAAAATTGCATTATCCAGACCTCCACATCCTCTACACATCGAAGACTTTCTATTACAAGAGCTGTCAAGAAGAAAATGGCATCTAAAGCATACATGCCTGTAGATAAAAAAAGGAAAGTCAGAGATAGTGATCCTGCGATCCCTAAATACTCTTCAGATGTTTCTCTGAGGACTTAACTTTAATATCAGAAATATGACAGAGAAAAGTAATTTCTGATTACTGGATTTTCCTTGCAGTTTAACGGGGTTCAAATTAAATCACTGACCTGAAATATTCATTTTGAAAATTGCTTCTTCCTGCTCTGTTCTCCCAAGCCTCCCCCCTCCCCTTCCCCACCAAAAAAGGGAGATTACATTGTTGATGTTCTCAACTGTGCACTTTGGAAGTGTTCGAATAGCATCAAAGCACATTTGTCAGAGTCTTCCTGTTCTAAATAATCTCCTTAGGAAGATTAGCTATAATATTAAATTAATAGAAGATGTAATTAATTACATCCATATTTAAGAGAGAGGGAAGGAAGAAAATCCATAAGAGGTGTCCCCTAACAGATCTGCTGTGAGAAGGATGAAATACTTCCCTCAGCTGAGGAAAATGATTTAAGCATGAGTTTTGGGAAGAGTAACCTTTAAAATGGACTTCTCATTTACAGCTCTGGGGAAGGAGACCCGGGCTTTCCATACCCACAGAGGGATGCTGAAAGAAAATTACCGTGTGCCGTTTCTTCTGCGTGAATGTTGTTTTCGTCACTGCACAGGAGTTAGCCTCTGCTGTCAGGGAAAACTGCCCCAGTTTGCAGACAAAATCAGATAGGCCAAGAGAGGTGGTCTCTGAGGCAAGGAGCACTCTGTCTCAATAATAATAATACCTTATTTTGTGTAGAGGGCTTTCTCATCAGTGATCTTTTATTCTCTCTCACCCTTGTGAGATGGAAGAGGAAGTTATTATCCCTATTTTACAGGTGAGAAAACTGAGGCTCAGATAGCTTAAATGGCTTGCCCAGGGTAACACAGCAACCCAGTGTCAGAGCAGGGACTAGAACCCCGGCCAATGGCTCTGTGGTTCCTTTCCACAAGTGACCGAAGACTCTTCCAAAAAACCCGAGATGCCGGTTGGTACTGCCAGTGGGGTATCTGGGTTAATGAGGTCACTACAGTGCACACCCCCAGATCCCCACATAACATCCTAGAAGATTTAGTAACTGCTTCCCAGTTTAAGATCCGGAAGAGATAAGGTCCCATTTCCCCAATATCCTTTAAGCAAGTCCAACTAGAAATGGGAAAGTAACACTGTAAAATAAAGGGCAAAAATGAAAAGCAGCATAGCCAAGTGGATAGTGCACAGATCTGGGAGCCCAAGGACCTGGGATCCAGGCACAGCTCTGCATTTGAGTGCTCCGTGGTGGTTTTCTCATCTGTAAAATGGGGGTTTCATACCTGCTTTCCCACCTCCTTAGACTGTGAGCCCCATGTGGTACAGGAATGTGTGTATGTGTCAGATATGATTAGGTTCTATCTATCCCAGTTCTTAGCACAGTGCTTGGCACAGATACAAGAATTATTATTATTCTAATTTGAAAGTGTGAAAATAGGGAAATGAAGGTACTACGTTTTTATTTAGGAATTTGGGGGTGTGGGTAGAAGGGATGTGGGGGTGGTTCCTGTTCAACAGAATAAAAAAATAGAATCACAGTTCCTAACTTTGTCTTTCAAGGTCTCATAGTGTGATGATCCCATAGTAGTAGTATTCATTCATTCATTCATTCAATCAATCATATTTATTGAGCGCTTACTATGTGCAGAGCACTGTACTTGGATTTCTGAACCCGTTATTGGATAGGGATTGTCTCTACCTGTTGCCGAATTGTACATTCCAAGCGCTTAGTACAGTGCTGTGCACATAGTAAGGGCTCAATAAATACTATTGAAGGAATGAATACAGTGCATTACTACTAAGCTTCTGGGAAAGCACAACACTAAGAAGCAATCTATTCCCCCACCCACGGAGAGCTTACAAGAAAGAGAGACGTAAGAATATTTACAACTGGAGGAATTCCTGTAGAGGAGAGCAATGTCTTATTGTCCAGGTGGCAAACATGGATTCTCACTTCTCCTGTTTCCTTTGGAGGTTAGCAGATTGGGGGGTGAAGATTCCACAAAAGTGTGGACAATGGGAGATTTTTTTGAAGTTCCCAAATGGAAAGGGTGGGTCAGTGAGGGCACCTAGAAAAATCCTGAGCAATAAATCATGGTTAAACAGCTCAGAGAATGTTGAAAGGTTAAATGAATATTTATATTTCTTCAGGGGTAAGAAGGCATGTATTCCTCTCTCAAAAACAAGGCCTTCTGGAAAACGGACTGACATTTAGTTACATTTAGCTACCCTGTGGAAAGATTTCAATTAAAAAGATATAAAAGGTTAAGTGCTTTTCTATAAAATGCCTGCTGGAGGAGGTAGCCGATGTGTCATAATTGCCAACCACGACGACACACAGAAAGGTGTACATTAAAGATCGCAAGGACTGAGACTCATTGGATCCAAGAGAACGTGGGTGCCCTCTGCGAAGGTTTCCTTTCTGAGCATCGCTTCTGGGTCATGGAATACAACCTGGTATTCACCGCGTCCCTCCCAGAAATGCCAGCTATGACTAAGCACCCGATTTTGGACCGTAAAACTTGTTAGAAACTCCCCGGAAACTTTTTAATTAAAATGGCAACGACTTTTCAGTGCCACAGTCTCCGCAGTCACAATACAATCTCAGGTTCCTCACAATTGATTTTGGTTTCATTAAAAACAAGCGAGGCAGAGAGGTGGAGTGGTGGAATATTCAGGCTATTGACAGAGCTCGTTTCATTCCAAATGACTTTTCATTTTGCTGGAAAAGACATCCACAAAGCATCTGTCACTGGCAGATTCACAAAGGCTTTGACAGGGCCGAGTGAGCAGGTCAATCTGGATTGGATGAAAGGACCTTCACAGTCCAAGCCAGCGAGCTCCCTTCATATGGATAGACAAGCCTGGCTGACTATGGTCGAGGACTATTTTGGACCTGAGCCCTGTCATGGGCCTGCGCCCCCTAAAAAAAAAAAAAAAACACCAAAGGCCAAGCTCCGCGAGGTCAGAGGTTGTGTCTAGTAACTCTATTGTACTCACCTGAGCGCTTAGTACAGTGCATACAGAAGGCGCTCAGTAAGTCCCACTGATTGATTCATTGTCATATTAATTGAGCACTTACTGCATGCAGAGCACTGTACTAAGTGCTCGCGAAAGTACAGCACAACAATAAACAGTGACATTCCCTGCCCACAGTGAGTTTACAGTCCAGGACGGGGAGACAGACATCAATACCAAAAAAATAAAATGGATCTGGTAGTGAGCCTCAAAAAACCACAGTTGCCCTTGCCTGGTCCCCTGCCTTGTCTGTGCCTCTTTGTAGTCCTTGGTATCTGGCGTCGATTTTTGGAGAGCGGTTTTCTGTTGTTGTTTTTTTTATGGTATTTTTAAGCATATACTATGTGTCAAACACTGTTCTAAACCCTGGGAGAGATATGTGTTAATCAGGCCGGATTCAGCCCAGCTCACAGTCTAGGTAGGAGGGAGAACAGCTATGAAATCCCCCTTTTACGGATGAGAAAACTGAGGCACAGAGAAGTTAAGTGACTTGGCCAAAGTCACACGGCAGGGTAGTGGTGGAGCCGGGATTAGAACCCAGGTTCTCTGGGTCCCAGGCCTGTGCTTTATCAACTAGGCCACACTGCTTCCCAGCGTGGTTGGGGAAGGGACAGCCCCTGATGTCGCGGCCTACCGGCTGAGCTAGAGTGGCTCGGGGCGACAAGCGTTAGAAAAAGTGACCCGCGTCGTGGGCCGGTGAGGGGAACCAGATAACGAGTTCCACGGGGATGGTGGAGTAAACCAAGCCGGGCTGGGAGAAGCCAGATAGCCTTGTCCCTTGGATTCCTTCAGCTCCTCTGAGCGGTTCTTGTCCTGGAGGGATAAAGGAATCGGCAGCCGATCCCAGACACAAAGAGCCGCTGCCGCACCATTAGACCCGGAGATGAGATGGCGCTTTAGAAACCCACCGGAAAACAGGACGAACCGACTCTGTGGAGGAGAAGGAAGCTGAGCGAGCTGGTCTCTGAAAAGATTCAAGATCAGTTGAGTCAGCAGCAGGCTTTAGCAGTCAGGGCCTCCTCGGGGCGATAAACAGATGCTTCGATTAAGAACGTTCAGCTGGATGGAATGCATAGAGACATCCTGTTGGAACCGAACAGAGCCGCCCTCTTACAAAGCCCATCTCCCACTGGTTTCTCCGGCTCAGAGAGAAGCCCCCGAGGAGCGGGTCAACCGGGCCGCGTCTCCCCGGACCACGTGAAGCTGCCGTTCTAATTTTGGCCGTGACTCCGATCCTCCCCCAGGGCGTGCGGTAGCTGACTCGGGGCCAGAGCAGGATGGGCTGACCTAGCCCAATTTCTCAACATAAAGAACCCGTCACCGGTCCAGCAAAAATAGATTCTCCCCCGAAGCAAACAGCTCTCCACCAAATCCCAAAGAGGCACAATTCAGCAGAGCTCAAGCCAGTGAACGCCGTCATTTCGGCTGGAGCGCGGAGACCCGAGTTCTCACGGAACCCCACCGTTAAGAAAACCCCGTGTCTAAAGCCACACATGCTCTAACCTGGTTTTCTTTGGTGCTTCAGTCAATGAGTGATATTTATTGAGTGCTTACTCTGTGCAGAGCACTGTACTGAGCACTTGGGAGAGTACAGTATAACAGAACTAACAGATACATTTACAGCAAACTGAACTTGACCGCGAGCTCGCTGTGGGCAGAGAACTTGTCTACCAACTCTGTTATTTTGTTACATTGTACTCTCCTAAGCACTTTGTTCAGTGTTTTGTACGCAGTAAGTGCCAGTAAGCACCCAGTGAATATTATTGATCGATTGAAGTTGAAACAGTGGCTCTAATATTAGGGGTAATTCCCCAAGTGAAAGAATAGCCTTTCCAAGTTGAACCTTGATTTTTTTTTTCCCCCCACCAAACACTTCTGATTTCACCACAGACCTTTCTCTCTCTCCCCACTGCAGCATTTTAAAGCATCCCATTTAATGCACCAGCTATAAATTGATGTGATGTTTATTTCCCTCTTCTAGACCATTAATAGAGGGGAAATAAAAATGTAAAGTATGATCTTTCTTTGAATTTCTCAATGAATTTCTTATTCTGAATTCACGTCTACAATCACGTTTTCATTCCACTATTCAAATTCAAATCATAAAATATTTATCGGCAACAGCGTGGGCTAGTGGAACTAGAACGGGTCTGGGAATCAGAGGGCCTGGGTTCTAATCCTGGCTCAGACAAAGGCAAGTATTGGACTGTGTCCTTTTTTTTTTATAAGTAGCATTTGCTAAGCACTTACATTATGCCAGACACTGTACTAAGCACTGGAGTAGATACAAGCTAATCAGTCCAGGTTCCACGTGGGGGATCACAGTCTTAAGCCCCATCTTTACAGAGGAGGTAACTGAGGCACCGAGAAATAAAGTGATTTGTCCCAGGTCACGCAGCAGACCAGAGGCAAAATCAGTATTAGAACCCAAGTCCTCTAACTCCCAGGCCTGTGCTTTTCCACTAGGCCATGCTGCTTCTCAGCACGCTGTAAGCTCAGGAAAATTCAGTGGCTGCTGCTTCACTCAGGCATAGTGAAGCAGGGCCCAGGGCCTGACTTGGACATGGTTTATTGTCAAGAAACGAATGCTCGGTTCCTGGATGAAACATGGCGCGCTGCTCCTTCACGCACGAGGACAGTTTGCCATCTCTTGTCTGCGTGCAGCAATTTTAATAAAAAAAAGCCCCATCTTGGTCAGCACCCCAGGCTCAAAGCCTACCGCACCTGCGTCTTTCTCTCTCTCTGACAGATTGTTGAACATGGAGCACTTCCAGGGAACAGGAGAGCCATCATTATTCCGACTCAACCTTTCTGCCTTTGCCCCGGGTAGCTGTCACTTCACGCTGTTTATTTAGAAACATTTTGTCTGGCTATTTCTTATTTTACCGTTGCTGAGATGTCCTGTGATTTTCACCTATAAAATAACAGCACAGGTGAAGGATGAATAGAACCTCTCTGCATCCTTGCTTTGAAAAAATGCAAACAAACGTAGAATGCAATGGTTTGAATTGATCATTGAGTCCACCCCCGTCCTTACCTAAGACGATGCGCCAAGTTTTCCTTTACAGTCTCAATCAGTCAATGGTATTTATTGAGCGTTTATTGTGTGCAGAGCACTGTATTGAGTGCTTGGGATGCTTGGCACATAGTAAGCGCTTAACAAATACCATAATTATTACTATTCTTACAATATTCTTCTTACAAGCGCGTTCCCTGCCCACGAGTCTCCTGTGGAGAAATCAGCCCAGATGACCTTGGAAAAAATCTCAGGGAGGCGGAGCTCATGGGAGACTCCAGAATTCTCTTGGCCATGAGTGAAACTCTGAAATAAGCTCGGGATAAAACTTTGGCTGAGCAGTAAGATCAAATGCTTCCAACATGGAAAAGAGCCAAAGAACTCAAATAAGTGCTGACTCCGTACAGCCTCTGTGGCTAATCGAGGAGAGTGTTGCTTCGATTAATCTTTCTATTTGTGGTGTTTGTTAATCCCTTACTGTAGGCCAAGCGGGTTGCGATAGGGACAAGATAATCAGTTCAGAACCAGTCCCTGTTCCACCTGGGGTTCACAGTTTGAGTAGGAGGGAGCAGAGGTATTGAGTCCCCATTTTACAGGTGAGGCAACTGAGGCCCAGAGAAGTTAGGAAGCAGCATGGCCTAGTGGATTGAGCACAGGCCTGGGGGTCAGAAAGACGTGGATTCTGATCCCAGCTCTGCCACTTGTCTGCTCTGTAACCTTGGGCAAGTCACTTCACTGCTCTGTGCCTCAGTTATCTCATCTGGAAAATGGGGATGAAGACTGTGAGCCCCACGTGGGACAGGAACTGTGTCCAACCCAACTACCTTGTACCTACCTCAGCGCTTAGAACAGTGCTTGATACATAGTAAGCGCTTAAATAAATACCATTCTTATTATTATTAAGGCACTTGCCGAAGGTCACACAGCGGGCAAGAGGCAGAGGTTGGCTTGGAACCCATTAGGTCCAATGGTCCTCTTTCCATCAGGCCACGCTCCTTCCCTTGGGAAGAAATTCCAATAGCGGAACCAATAGCTGAATCAGCGTACGTTCTAGTTTTATCTACCCTATCTGGAAATGGTGGGGGGTGCAATTCCCGGTCTCTGACGGGCAATTAGCAATGACGGGTTTGCACCACCACAAAACCCACCTCTGACTGGATCTGACTGACACCAGTCAACCTGTAGTATTGACCGAGCATCTGCTGGGTGCAGAGGCCTCGGGAGAGGATAAAAGAGTTAGAAGCCACCATCCCCGGCCCTCAGAGAGCTGGCAGTCTAGCTGTTTTCAGAAGAAGTGGACGTGGCAGCCCCCTCCATGGAGAAACCCACAGGAAAAACCCCCATGCCTCCGCCTCATCCCCTAGGGTCCCCAGTGCCGGGGTGGGAATGGGGAACTGTGGTCTTCACTCACCCTTCCTACTCTTCGGGTCACCCGAAGGATGTTTTCAGAGTCCCAACCCCCCACAGATCGGCTCCTCCGTCTCGTCGCGTATGTTTTTCCTGCCTTATCCCTCCTTATACAGGCCCCTGATGGAAGTGCAATATGATCATTTGATTGCCAGCATAGGCAAGATATTGTTAAGCACAAAGGCATTAAGAATTGTTCAAGCATAATAGTGTCCTTTCAGACAAGATAAATTACATCTATTACATCTTACCGATGAACTGCAATAATTCCAAATTTTAGCTCTGCTGCGAAATTTTGCGATAATGAACTCCTGCCTTCTTCAACTTGCCTTGTAAGCAATAATTACACCCTTGTGGAAGGAAGTCGGACTGATCGCACATCGTGGCACTGCTGATAGTCTGATTCAATAAGACATTTGATTAGCCACATGTTTGTTGCTGGAACAAAACTCACAGTTGGCGTGTTTTCGATAATCTGAGTTTCTACTGAGAAGATCGTGTTGTGGTTTTCAAATAAGTAATTCTCAGGCTATGGGCACGGAAATGTGTCTGCTAACTCTGTTGTATCGTACTCTCCCAACCACCTAGCGCAGTGCTCTGCAGATAGTAAGCACTCGATACCATTGTTGATAATAATTAAAAATTGGGTATTTGTTAAGCGCTTATGTGCCAGGCTCTGTACTAACCGCTGGGGTAGATACAAGGTAATCAGATTGAACGCAGTCCCTGTCCCACGTGGTGCTCGCAGCCTTCCTCCCCATTTTACAGATGAGGGAACCGAGGCCCAGAGAAGTGAAATAACACGCCCAAGGTCACACAGCGGACAAGTGGCAGGGCCGGGATTAGAATTCAATTCAATTCAATTCAATAGTATTTATTGAGCGCTTACTATGTGCAGAGCATTGTACTAAGCGCTTGGGATGAACAAGTCGGCAACAGATAGAGACAGTCCCTGCCGTTTGACGGGCTTACCGTCTAATCGGGGGAGACGGACAGACAAGAACGATGGCAATAAATAGAGTCAAGGGGAAGAACATCTCGTAAAAACAATGGCAACTAAATAGAATCGAGGCGATGTACAATTCATTAACAAAATAAATAGGGTAATGGAAATATATACAGTTGAGCGGACGAGTACAGTGCTGTGGGGATGGGAAGGGAGAGGTGGAGGAGCAGAGGGAAAAGGGGAAAAAGAGGGTTTAGCTGAGGAGAGGTAAAGGGGGGGTGGCAGAGGGAGTAAAGGGAGAAGAGGAGCTCAGTCTGGGAAGACCTCTTGGAGGAGGTGAGTTTTAAGTAGGGTTTTGAAGAGGGGAAGAGAATCAGTTTGGCGGAGGTGAGGAGGGAGGGCGTTCCGGGACCACGGGAGGATGTGGCCCAGGGGTCGACGGCGGGATAAGCGAGACCGAGGGACGGTGAGGAGGTGAGCGGCAGAGGAGCGGAGCGTGCGGGGTGGGTGGTAGAAGGGAGAAGGGAGGAGAGGTAGGAAGGGGCACCAGGTCCTCCCGAGTCCCTGGCCCATCCTCTATCCACTAGGCCCCGCTGCTTCTCTCCCAACTGAATGATTGGGAGAGTACAACTGAGATGGTAGACATGTTCCCTGAGCACCAGGAGCATACACTTTTGAGGACTGTTGGCCCTTGGTGGTAGGCAAGAGCTTCCTTTTATTGTATGTTGTCAGTCACCTAGCCTAGTACCCTGCACACCCATAGACACTTAGTAATACTGACTCAAGGGGCTCATCTCCAATATCTACCGGTATACTCTTTCCCAGCGCCTAGTACAGTGCTCTGTATCATTAAGTGCTAAACAGTCTTACTACTATGAATTAGGAATTGATTAAATAAGGTAGACAGACCCCCACTTCTCAAAATGGTTGAAAATTAAGGATATTAAAGAACATGCACCTAACACCCCAGGGGAAGGCAAAACACCCAGACCTCTTGCTGAGTTTGACACCCTGAAGCCAGGTGGGCCAAACTTTCATTTTGAGAGCAGGGGTGGAGAGGGGGCAGGTTTCAAGGACTTAACAGGTCACAAAGCCACCGCCATTTTGGGTTTCATCAGCCTTGACAGGAAACTCTAGGTTTTGCCAGACTTGGGATGAGCAAATCTGGGAGCCCAGCTCCAAAAGCCGTGGGAACCATTGCCCCCGTGAAGTGGGCACCTGCAACGAGACCCGGATGACGGTGACCTCCCGTTATGGCTCGGAAAGGGGATTTCCGGGACTGAGTAGAAACGGGAGGTCACTGAATCAGACACAACTGCCTGTATTTCAACCGTAAGTTCCTTCCTCCTGCCCCATTAAAAGAGAAAGTCATTTCTTAGGATGGCAGCTGTGAATCCAGTGTATAATTTACCTCACCGAAAGGCAATAATGTAGACACACTCTGAAGTTTATTGGAAGCACTTTTCAGCGAAGAGAGCAGGGAAAAACAGTTTATTACCGGCCTTAATACACCCAAGCCAAACTTTCCCCGAATTTGCTGCAGTGAAGAATGGCTAGGAAAGCTCCAAGGACAAACAGCTAGAGAAGCAACTCCAGCTGGGTGAAGTAAGAATTCATCAATTTGAAGCCCATAAAAAGATTATACAGCACTTAGGAGATAGGTACTGAAGAAACGGCTGCCAAGAGTTTTTTTTTTTTTTCAAGGAAAGGAATATATTTAGCATTGTAGACGGTTATCATTTAGTAATGAGAGAATTTAAATTATCCTGACTCATCTCTAAAGTCTCTCTCGGGCGGCTAGCCGAGGACACCATTTTGTAGAACCGCGACAATTGTGTTTTCCTGTGAAGTGCTTTGTAAGAAAGGCAAAGGGGAAAAAAATCAAGGTATCATATTGGATTTCATTTTATGGAAGACTGCGAAGAGCAATCTGCATTGTTCACACTGTGCAATTCAATTTCAGGATTATAGTATTGAGTTAAGTAAACCATAAGCATCAGATATATTTATTCTCCTGAGCTTTCAAACTTCAGTTACTTTAAAATATCCACCACTGCAGGGTGAATATTTCATGTTTCCTTTATTAATAATCAAGTTAACACCAATCTCGATGACCAAGGTTCTTTTATTCCTGCTGTTCTCTTCCAGATTTGTGTGAAAAGCAGTGCTCGGTAGTGTCGGAAACCATCGAGAGGGAGAAGTCCTATTCGGAAGCTAGAGTGAACGAGGCTACCTTGCAGTAAACAGGTGATGGGTAATGACTTGGGGCAGGGGTGTAATAATAAGAATAATTGTGGTATTTGGTAAGCAGTTAATATGTGCCAGGCACTGTACTAAGTGCTAGGGTAGATTCAAGCTAATCAAGTTTGATACAGTGGAGCTCACAATCTTAATCCCCCTTACAGATGAGGGAACTGAGGCACAGAGAAGCAAAGTGACTTGCCCAAGGTCACATAGCAGACAAGTGGCAGAGCCGGGATTAGAATTGAGGTCCTCCTGAATCCCAGACCTGTGCTGTATCCACTAGGCCACACTGCTTCTCACTCCTATATTGCACAGGGAGTGGCTGAGCCACTGGTGACGCACTAAGGTCTCGGAAGCCCAGGAAGAGGAGGAGTTGGGGGAACTGAAGCAGTGGCTACAACAATCAGTGGTATATATTGAGCGCTTACTATCTGTAGAGCCCCTGTACTAAACACTTCATTCATTCAATAGTATTTATTGAGCGCTTACTATGTGCAGAGCACTGTACTAAGCGCTTGGGATGAACAAGTCGGCAACAGATAGAGACAGTCCCTGCCGTTTGACGGGCTTACAGTCTAATCGGGGGAGACGGACAGACAAGAACAATGGCGCTAAACAGCGTCAAGGGGACTTGAGACACTTGAGACACTTGAGAGAGTACACTAGAACGGAGTTGGCAGACATATTGCTTGCCCTCAGATGACAGCATAGAGGACAGGCTCACAGTCTACACCGCCCCTGTCGCTAACCTGCATTCCCACCAGCTTCCCAGAATCTGGAACAAAGCCAGGAGCACAGGACCGTGGAGGCCCACAACCCCAGAGATCCCAGCGAGGGCTGCAGCAGAGGCCGTGCTTGGCCACTTCCCCGGCCCTGCTGAACGATATTCCCTGGGTGGAGAAGGTGGGCACGGGTGAGATTTCGGGGGATGAGCTTCTGAAGAAGGTAGAAAAGCCCCCGATTGCCATCAGAGGTGTTCTACCTCTGCCCCTTCTAGGTAGTCTTTTTGTGTGCCCAACGTGGCTGGAACCATGGGTGTCTGTTCTGCCACCTGTCTGCTGTGTGACTTTGGGCAAGCCACTTCACTATGCCTCAGTTCCCTCATCTATAAAATGGGGATTAAGACTGTGAGCCCCGTGTGGGACAGGGACTGTGTCCAACCTGATAATCTTGGATCCACCCCAGTGCTTAGAACTCTGTTTGACACATAGTAAGCGCTTAATAATAATAATAATATTGGTATTTGTTAAGCGCTTACTATGTGCAGAGCACTGTTTTAAGCACTGGGGGAGATACAGGGTAATCAGGTCGACCCACGTGAGGCTCACAGTAAATCCCCATTTTACAGATGAGGTAACTGAGGCACAGAGAAGTTAAGTGACTTGCCCACAGTCACACAGCTGACAAGTGGCAGAGCCGAGAGTCGAACCCATGACCTCTGACTCCGAAGCCCAGGCTCTTTCCACTGAGCCACGCTCCTCCTTAATACCATCATCATTATTATTTTCAGTCACACGCACTCATGAGTGAATTTCACCAATCAGGGAACGGGTCTATCAGTTCTGTTATATTGTACTCTCCCAAGCTCTGCCCACATCAAGTACTCAATAAATACAGTTGGCTGATTGATCTTCCAATACCAAGGACAACTCAGTGGGCCTCCTAGGAGGAGGGCAGACTGAGGTAAATGGAAGACACAGCAGCGCTCCAGCCCAGGTTATTAAAGCAGACGAGGCCCCGACCCAGGACTCAACCCCTCAGTCAGCTCACCCTATCATTAAGCCACCCCACTGAGAAATCGATGAAGCTGATGACAAACCCGCCACATAAACATCATCATCCGACACAATTGACCAGGGCGTGTTTAAGGAAGCAGGAATTTATTTGACCTATGGCTCTCGGTATAAAAGGATCATAAGTGTCCCCAGCAAGAAAAATTAGAACATCATGGCTTCCAGCCCATCCTCCATAAACTTCTTATACAGCGCCATGAATTTAGCCACAAATGCTTCTAGGTGGTAGATGGCTTTGCTGCCCAGTTGTAGGCGATGTTCATAGTAGGCTGCCATCTGGGTCACCTCGCCTTTCAGTTGTCCGTCACAGTTGTTTAAAAGTTCTGAGAGAAGTCCCTAGCAGAAAGACACAAGTATGAATTGGACAGTACTCGTCAGAGCTTGGCTCGGTTTTCCCCACAAACACACAACCTTTGTCATCAGTGTGCCTGCCCCACTTCTTCTGGGTACAGAACTATAGGGCAAAAGGTCAGCTCCCATGAATACAAACTGCTCGATTCAAATGGGACCAGAGATACCACATTGCCTCTTGGTGCGTAACAGCACTACTCTCGCGTCTAATCACCTAAAAAAGTATTTTCCTACCTTCCATTTCTTCCATTTCCCACCAAAGAACTGTTTTAAATAAGTTGCAATTCATCCAAAGGGTACAAGTTCCCTTTTTCTTCCCCTAGTTTCCAACAGTTAGATCATTCCAATGGGAAAAAAGTTTACTTTTATGATTTTGTTGGTAAATAAAGGATATTAAAGCATTTTTTAAAACCAACATTAAATCATAAGGAATCTTTTTTCCTTTAAACATTCCAATCTTGTTCTAATTAAATACGTGCAAAGGAATAGCTCATGACATAAATTTGTGCAAAACAGACTCAACCCTTCCAAGCAGTGATTTTACTGTCTGCTTTATATTCCCATTACCTACATGAAATCTTCAGTCGTCTCATTTACTGTTGAACTGAAGAGGGAAAACTATGTGAAAGAAACCCTTTCTTTACCCTCAAGCCTCATTCTTTGGGCTATGAACAGCTACAGCTGTGAAATCAAATTACCTTCATTATTATCTCAGGAGGAATGCAGTGAGTTAGGAGTTCATAAAGTCGTCCGCGAACTTCAAGAAGCCTGTTAAAAACAGAGGTCACAAAAACGCACGACCACCTCCCCCCTAAATCATCATCAAAAAAAATCTACTAAATACAAAATGCAGCTCTATGTGCTAAGATCAGATAAATCAGTGAATTGTATTTTTAACCTTTTATTACATTTGAGGCACACTGAAGAAAACCCAAAGTTTAATGGGAAGCTTTTGCAGAGCTGAGTTCGGTTATTACACCACCAAATAAAGCAAGGCGTCATTCAACTTGGTTTGCAGTGTGGAGTCAGTTTCACTGAAGGACTTGACAAATGGGTTAGAAAAGGCATCAGTAACCCCCAGCACCCGTCAACAGATACCAATCAGTGGCATTTACTGAGTGCTAACACCAGGCCCTCCCCCACCCATTCCCGGGAGAGTACTCAAACTAGAAGACACGCTCACCGCCTTCAAGGACTTGAGTCATCAGATCCATCATACCCCCACCCCAGCGCCTTCCAGATCCACCCACATCACCTCCAAGGCTGTCACCCCAGTATTCACCAAGGGAGTGATCAACCCGATCATGACCCAGCACAAGGAATGGGACAACGGAGAGGGACTCCAGGCCGCAGGCCGAGGGATTCGTTCAGGAGGGACGGCTGAAAGTTAGTAGCCGTGGCGATGACGGGATCGTGGCACCCGCCCTGTCCGCTCACCCCCCACATTTCCTTCAGATATGCTCAGGAGTGGAGGCAGCACTATCAGGGCCTGGCTTTATACCCTACCCATTCATCCTAGAACCCTTTAAGGGGCCAGGCAGGCCTGTTTTCTGTGGTTTCATCCAACCAGAAAAGCTGCCATGAAAGAATTCAAATTAAATGGCTTGAACTTTTCATTTTTTGGTCACACTGCCTACTTTCCAAGAAACTGCCACAAGACCGCCGATGAGTTTCTCCCTTACTGAATCTCCACGGACACCATTCCTTTCCTCTAGTCCCTGTCATCTGTCAGGAGAGGCCTTAAGAGCGGTTTTGCTCATTTTGTTCTCCTAATGCCTTGTAATCCCAGAGTGGGAGTATTCGTTAGAATTAAAACCCATACCACAAGATATAGCAATCAGGTGACAATATGCTCAAAGAAGGATTTACCTGTCCAGAAGGCACTTAGATTTTTTTCAACCCCCAGGTTCCCCCAAATCATATAGCTGACAAGTGGCAGAGCTGGGATTAGAACCCGTGAACTCTGACTCCTAAACCCGTGCTCTTTCCACTGAGCCACGCTGCTTCATGCCACCTCCACCACCGGCCTCCGGGACAGCAGCAGGGTGGAAAACTGGGCTGACGGGATGGAAAACCCTGAAATGATCCACCAGTCAGAGAGGTGTGCCGACCAGACGGTTCCTCACTGGGGCTCAGAGGTGAGAAGTGACTCCAAAAATAGCGACCTCATCGGCATAACGCAGTCCCCGTTGACATCAGCGGAGCGCTTAGCATTTGGCCTGCGCTAGGCAGAGCTGGGCTCAGTGCCATTTTTCTACCAAAAAACACCACCCTCCAATAAACACATTTAGCTACCTGCTGAATGCTGAACCAGAACCATGTTGGCATCCTTAGTTTTCTTCAGTCGCCAAGCCTAAGGGCTCAAAAAAAATCGCGGCCAGCAATTTGTCACACTCCTGCTGGCACGATATGAGAGAAATGGACCCGGGTTTTGCCAGCGCTCAGCACTAGACGAGGGCAGCTGGCGTTGCAGGCCGACCCCACTGCTCTATATTGCTGAAGGGGATTTTTTTTAGAGCACACTGGAAGTTACGCCCACAGTCGACAGCTGCAGCAAGCAACGGCAGCCCTCCCGCACTGCAAAAGCAGATGCGATAGCTATCCAGACCGATGGAGGAAAATTAAAAAGGCAACGGCAACGACTTCCATGGCGGTCACGAAATAAGGCCAACTAAATAGAAATAGGTCTGTTCAGTCCTTTCAGAACCAAGTGGGGAGAAGAGACGTTCCCCAGGGGAAAGGAAAAAAATGATTATATTTAAAAGATCAAAACTTTCACAGATCACATTCCAAAATGACATTCATTATCCAAAGAAGGCGAATCAAAGTCAGGCATGGCAGATTCAGGATGGAGCTGTAAATGGACTTGAGGGTTTCTGAACGCTGTCGCTGCCAAAATTAAAATTTAATTTTTTTTCAGAGTTCTCTTAGGCTTAACTCCAAGATTTAAAAACCAAAATTAGATTTGGATGGTATGAGTCAGGCTAAAATGAGATAAAACCTTACAATTTCATGCCCTACTATGACATCTGTTCAATAATCCAAAGGGAAGTGATTTCTGAAATTGAATCCAACTCTCTCCTTTGGAGGTGTTAAATCTAGGGTGTGGTTAGGTTTTTTTTATTCCAGTCCCAAACGACTCCGAACATCGCCGTCGGATTTTACAAACCAAAGTGTGTGGTTTCGTATTTCTCTTCTGAATGATTTGGAGCAGCGCGGTGGGCTCACCTCTGAGGGGTCTGCTGACTGACAATGGCATTAGCGGTCTCGCGGAGATACACCTCCCAGTCAGTCTCGGGGATCTCTTGGTCGGCCGTGAAAGGGTACCTGCGTGGCAAAGAACATCCCCTCGTCCGTTGGCACTTGACGGGACTGTAGACTGCCAATTCCGCCCCCTGCCCCTGCCCATTTTCCGACGGCGGGCACGTACTGTTGCACCTTGCAGGCCTCGCACATGAGCAGCGCCTTCCGCAGGTTCCTGTTGGCCTTTTCTGCGAGCCGGCGAGCCAGGGCCGGAGGGAGGCTCAGACCCTCTTTCTTGCACACGGTAGATAACACGTGGCAGATCTACAAGGAAAACGGTTCCTGTTCCGACCCAAGCCAACCAAACACCTTGTCTTTTTGGATGCTGGTTTTACTGCTCTTTCCTTTTTTTTTTTTTGAAAAGGAGAAAAAGACAGATAAAGAGAAGTTCCTCTCAGCCCAAGTCACATTTTCTGCCTCAGTGTTATCGATAGTGCCTCAAAACCCCCACTAACAGTCGCCCATTCCTCTCCACATCAACCAGGAACTCAGGACCACTGGTTTTAAAGCACTCAGGTCCTTCCCCACTATTTATTCTTCCTCCTCTCGCGCTCCACTCCAACCCGCATGCTTTACACCTTCCAAGACAACCTACTCACAGTGGCTCGTTCTCATCTCTCTCCCCTCACGCCCTCTGCCTTCCAGAAACCACATCTCCTTCAGGGGACCGTCCCTGAATACTCTCATCTACTCCACCCTATTTTCTCCTTTACTGCCATTTCAGCACACCCTTGACGTCTACGCACTTGGGCCCACACCCTCGTTGTTAAACCTTGCCTAATGGACTTTTTCTCTTAAAGGACAACTTACGTCTTCGACGCTGGGAGCCGGCACACGGACAGCCAGGCACCTGCTTCGAATCGGCGGGATTACTTTAGATGTAGAATTGCAACACAGGATCAACCGGCAGGTCGCCATGTACTTCTCCATGGTTCTGCGCAAGGCATGCTGGGCGTCTTTGGTGAGTTTGTCGACTTCGGTCAACAAGACCACTGAAGGAAACAGAAATAAAACTGCACTTACTACCGGAGAATGAAAATTCAAAGCGAGCCTCGACGTGAGTGTTTTTTCTCAACACCAAGAGGTCGGGGGTACGAAGTGTTCATTACAGAACAAGGAAATGTCTTAAATAGAAAAAGGTGGAATAGAGTCAGGAACTGCATTCTCGGGTTTCCTTTATAATTTGGAAATCCAGTGCATAAGTGAGAGCTCCTAGGGCTGCCATAGCAATTGGGCAGAATTGGCAGTGGGCCTGGGCCCGTTCAGCAGGAATCGTTAAACAACTGACTTAACGTGGGTGGCTACCACCAGCACAGCGACTAACGAGGAGACTAACGTGGCACCCGCCTGCAGGTCTCTGACACCGCGGCATAGCATCGGAGCGACGACGCCGTCACTCGAATGGATTTCGGGTGGAAAACTCTTGCCCGCTCTTCACGATGTGCTGCTCCTCAGTCTGCCCGCTTGTTTCCGGGAGCCCGTCGGACAGGGGTGAGAGAGTGCCAGCGGTGCCAGGCCAACTACTAGCTCGCTCCTCTCAGGTTCTCGGTCCCAAGGTCTCTGTGACTGGACCGAGGCCCGTCCGTCATTTCCGGGGACGGGTGGAGGTACTCCGTCATCATTCATCAGGGTAAGGTGTTAACTCCATAAGGGTTTTCACAGCTACCTCTGCTTCCTCACACCAGAAGGACTTCATTAATTTATAAGGCCCCAAGCAGCACTGATAAATAAGTGTGTTTCACTAAATACCTCCTGGGGCACCCGAGGATGGGTATGGTCCCCACAGGCTCAGCGCTGACACACCGTGGCATTATCCCAGAGAAGAAGAGAGGGACACGGACAGCAAAGAAGGCACTGGACCATGCAAGACCACCTCAGTCTAGTTCCAGGGGTCAACACTGCCAACTCACGAAAGCAAACACGGCTTAAAAGATCATTCCCACAAACTCCAAGGTACAAAAATGTTTTGAGATTACAAGTGCAGTAATCGTGCTTCTCACCATTGAGCTACCACTCTTTCCCTTAACTCGTCGATGAAATCTTAGCACACAGTCAGCCTGTTGTTGGGTAGGCACTGTCTCTATTTGTTGCTGAATTGTACTTTCCAAGCGCTTAGTACAGTGCTCTGCACACAGGAAGCGCTCAGTAACTACAACTGAATGAAGGAGTCCTATGCAGTTCAAGAAATCGCCTCCTCCTCACCCAAAACTCAGCCTGTTATAATGGTCCCCATCTTTATCTCTTTTGGGCTACGGCATTCTGCTTCTCTTTGAAAACGCTGTTTAAGATCCTGTTTCAAGTTACCTTTAAAATCCCGTTGGGTGCTCGTCTCGAGCTGCTGCGACTGTGCCACTGTTTTTAACAGCTCCTGGATTACCACACGGTCGTTGTTGCCTGCATCACTTCGTTCGGGAGCAATTGGAGAAAAATAAGGCGTGAGGATGGGCCCGACTCATAATACACCGTTAAAGCAGTTGTTGAAGACAGAATTACCGAGGGAGATTTTCCAGGTCAGTGTTCTGAAAATCCCCAGATTACAAAACCACTTGACAGGGACACAGCTTTATGTTGATTGTGCAGAGTCGTCACCAGAGCCCCCAACATTAAATAATGCCAATGACCATTTTCATTCAATTTTAAGTACCTGGAGACCCCCACCTGCTTGGGACAAAAACCATCTACTCTCCTTCTAAGGAGAAATGAAGAGCGGGGAGGAAATCAGGACTGATTTGCAACCCGAGTCATCAAATGGAAAACATCCTCCGTAAAAAAAGTTATTTCTCTTGATTAACAATTTACCTTGGGTTAACTTCAAGATGGTAATTACTTGCAATGGTGCTGATTTCAATTTTCTTCTTAGAAGGAGTCTGTGTAAAAAGGAAACATGCTCAATTTTTATTGATGATGCACTGAATAGTCAAAGCCAATTTTGAGATAGAAGCAAAAAAAATCCTCCATGGCAAGCCTAGTGGAAATCTCCTGGCATTAAAAAAAAAAAAACAGATTTTCTGATACACTCTCTCACTAATCGAGTCTTTCTGTTCTCTCTTATAAAAATTGATTTCTTCGGGCATTAACATCTTGAAGTATTGACAGGAAATATGATAGGCCAGTTGCTCAACAAAAAAGTAGGTAGAAAATGAGAACTCTCAAGAGTACCTTCTAGAATCTGGTTTCGTTGCTCTGCTAATCCAAAGAACTGAATTTAATATCTGTCCTCAGAACCATATCTATAGAGTTATAAAGACATCTAGAGAAATGTTGACCAAAATGCTTTAGGGATATTACACGGTGCATCCCTGACCAATTAGACTGGAGGTCAGGGAACCAAGTCAACTCCCTGGCCTTCCAAGCAACCCGTAGGCCCTGTCAGACACAAGATGTCGGCCTGGACGGGCCCTTAGTCTGACCCAGTATTGGCATAGCTCATGTTTTTAGGTTACACAGGTCATTCAACGAATGCCCAAAATAATCATTTGACAGGAATATTCTCATTTTCCTTTAGAGGCCTGAATTTTTTTTATTTGGAGAATTTTACTCACTGTAGCTCTGGTTGTTGTTCTTGCTGCACTGAACCTTGACTGAAGACTGGTTACTAGAATTTGCCTCTTCCACTTTTTTGCTGTCCTTGAGATTTGACTCAACTCTTGGGGTTGGCTAAAACTTGTGTGTGTACACACACACACACCTGTTAAGGTGCACAGCAAGGTGCCCATAAAAATGTGCTGCATGATGCCAGGATTGGCATTTTACCACATTCATATTCTATGAGGCACCCCTCAAGCCCCCTTCACAGCTAAAAAGCACGAAGGTTTCCTCTTTCAGTGAGAAGGCTCGGCAGTCTGCTTTATGTTTAATTAAGCACTTGCTTAAGCTGCAGAGACTCCCCTAGTTCCTTCCAGGGACAGGAAGCCTCAGGGTTGGTTCAATGTACATTTACATAAAAGCAGGACCCACGGGAAGGCAGAGAGGCAGGTTTCCTGGGGAAGGACACATCCTGAGCCGACAGCAGAGCCAGGAAAAGCAACAAATTACAGTTGCTTAGCTTTCTGGACCAGTAGAATTCAAAGGAAAAATCTGGGGTCCCCAGGAATCCAACAGAATACTGAATCAACAGAATTCCATTGTGTACAAACGTTTATTAATTTGTGCTCTTTCCAGGAAGTGAGAATAGGAAAATTGGTAAAAAAAAAAAATCTATATCAATGGTATTTATTGAGCACTTACTGTGTCCAGACTACTGTACTAAGCACTTGGGAGAGGACAATGCAACAGAGTTGATAGATACATTCCCTGTCAACAGGCTTACATTCTAGAGGGAGAGATGGACATCAATACATATAATTTATACTCTACCATTTATAGACATAAACATAACTGCTGTGGGGCTATACTGAAATCCTGTTCATTTAATGTTTGTGTGAAGACCAGTACATTTAGACATGTGCTTTATGCTTACAGCAGAATGATGATATACGACTTCATTCAATAGTATTTATTGAGCACTTACTATGTGTAGAGCACTGTACTAAGCACTTGGAATATACAGTTCGGCAACAGATAGAGACAATCCCTGCCCAATGACGGGCTTACAGTCTGATCAGACGGACAAAAACAAAACTTCATGGATCAGCAAAGACACGCTACTAAACAAAACTCTGGATTTGGAGTCAAGAGACCAGACTAGCAGCAGCAGTTCTGAACCAGATTCACTGGGATGTCTCAGCCCTCGTGCCCCTTCCCACCTCACTAGATATGGAGAGGTGATCTTGTGTCATAATGAGGCCTGGCCTACTGGAAAGAGCACAGGTCTGGGAATTCTAATTCCACCTCTGCCACTAACCTGCTGTGTGACCTTACACAGGTCACTTAACTTCTCGGGCCTCGATTCCCTCATCCGCAGAATGGGGATTCAGTGCCCGTTCTCTCTCCTGCTTAGACTGTGTGCCCCATGTGGGGACCTGATTATCTTGTATCTAGCCCAGTGCTTGATACAGTGCTTGGCATATAGTGACCTCTGAAAACATACCACAGTTATTATGTCTTTTAAGCCCCTCCACGACGATACAAATTTCAGAAGGTGCGCTTACTGTGATGGCTTGATGCTCAATCCTCAATTTCTCCACTCCGGTACCATACAGCTCCCGCAGAAGACACATTATTCGTGTCTTTTTCCCAGCTCCCGATGGTCCATACACTAGAAGATGAGGGAAGTCCCCACATTGTACCTGGAAAGAGCACAGAGACAATGATGTCGACATTTTCCCTCTGATAAGTGTTTCTGGAGACACCATATCCATAATTATGTCCATAAAGTCACCGTGAATCGGAAACGGCTGGACGGCATTTGAGATGCATATAGTCGGTGAGCCTTGTTCTCCCACTAGAACACTAATATTGTGCATATTAGCATCTTTAGCACACTGAAAATGCAAATATATTTTTTTTCCAAAAACCATCCCATGCACAAAATGTTTATATCTTATGTTTTTCAGCCCAACAAACGTACCCTCCGTGAGTGGCAGATCAAGGTTGAGACCAGTCAACTCTCCACAACTAGCCCACTCAGCACAGAAGGTAGGGAACCAGCATGATTCAGTGGAGAGAGCCCAGGCCAGTGAGCCTGGAGACCAGGGTTCTATTCCCAGCTCTGCCGCTTACCTATGTGACCTTGGACAAATGAATGAAACTCTCTGGGCCTCAGTTTCCTTATCTGTAAAATGGGGATCAAATGCCTATGATCTTTCCCTCTTGGACTGTAACCCCCCAGTGGCACAGGGACTGTGCCCAAACTGATTGTCTTGCATCTACCCCCGCACTTAACACAGTGTCTGGCACATCACAGTGCCTGAAAACGTTCAGGAGATGTCGCCTCCCTCCTCAAAACACTCGCGTGGTTGCTCATCCACCTCTGTATCAAACAAAAACTCCTCGCCATTGGCTTTAAAGCACTCCACCACCTGGTCGCCTGCTACCTCATCTCGCTTCTCTACGTCTACAACCCATCCCACACGCTTTGCTCCTCTGGTGCCAACCTTCTCACTGTACCTCCTCGTCGCCTGTCTTGCCGCCGACTGCTGGCCCGCGTCCCGCCTCTGGCCTGGAAAACCTTCCCTCCTCTAAACCCACAATGACTCTCCCCCCCTTCAAAGTCTTACTGAAAGCCAATCTCCTCCAAGAGGCCTTCCCAGACTAAGTCCCAATTTTCCTCACCTCCCACTCTCTCCTGTGTCATCCTAACTTACCCCCTTTGCTCTTCCCCCCTCCCAGCCCCACACCACTTAAGAACATATCTGCCATTTTATTTATTTGTATTCATGTCCCCGGCTCCTCCGCTGGCTGTGAGCTGGTTGTGGGCAGGGAATATGTCTGTTTATTGCTGCACTCTTTATTTGTATTCATGTCTGTCTCCCCCACCCCTCCCCAGACTGTAGGTTTGTTGTGGAGAGGGGATGTAATAATAATAATAATGATGTTGGTATTTGTTAAGCGCTTGCTATGTGCAGAGCGCTGTTCTAAGCGCTGGGGTAGATACAGGGTACTCAGGTTGTCCCACGTGAGGCTCACCGTCTTAATCCCCGTTTTACAGATTAGGTAGCCGAGGTACCGAGAAATTCAGTGCCTTGCCCAAAGTCACAAAGCTGATAAGTGGCGGAGCGAGGATTAGAACCCATGACCTCCGACTCCTAAACCCGTGCTCTTTCCACTGAGCCCCGCTGCTTCTGTTTATTGCTGCACTATTTATTTGTGTTCATGTCTGTCTCCCCTGCCCCTCCCCAGAGTGTAAGCTTATTTTGGGCAGGGAGTATAATAATAATAATTTGGTATTTAAGTGCTTACTTTGTGCGGGGCACTGTTCTAAGCACCGGGGTAGATCAGGGTAATCAGGTTGACCCACACGAGGCTCACCGTCTTAATCCCCATTTTATAGATGAGGTAGCCAAGGCACCGAGAAGTTCAATGACTCGCCCAAAATCACACAGCCGATAATAATGTTGGTATTTGTTAAGCACTTACTATGTGCGGAGCACTGTTCTGAGCGCCGGGGTAGATACAGGGCAATCAGGTCGTCCCACGTGAGGCTCACAGTCTTAATCCCCATTTTCTGGGGCACCGAGAAGCGAAGTGACTTGCCCACAGCCACACAGCTGCCAAGCCGGCATTCGAACCCACGACCTCTGACTCCCAAGCCCGGGCTCTTCCCACTGAGCCACGCCGCTTCTCTGTGCGTCTATTGCTGCGCCGTCCTCTCCCAAGCGTTCAGTAGAGTGCCCGGCACACAGTAGGCGCTCCAGAAAGACGAGTGAATGAATGAACGGACGAATGAATGCAGGAAGGGGGGGGGGGGGGGACGCGCCGTCGGAAGGACCGGTTGTGCGCATGCGCCGGGGCCCCGTCGAGGCGGCCCCGGGTTTTCCCTGCCTTAGGGAAGAAGGGAGGTAAAGGAAAACCGTCCGAGGAAAATCCCTCCCTTCCTAACGGGAGGTGGGAGCAAAGGGATGGAAGAATGAGAAGAAACTAAAGGGCGGGAGCAAGCCGGGGGCCGGGCCGAGGTGGAGGGGCACACCCACCAGCTCACGACTAAGTAGGGGGCGACGGCGGGGTCCTGCACTAAACGCTGGGGACCAGCCCGGGGGAGCCACCGGCCCGAAGGACGAGGGGGACATCGAGGAAAGGACCGGCCTGCACGGTAATGGGGAGGAGGAGGAGGAGGAGGAGGAGGAGGGCCCGCCGGGTGGGAGATGAAAGCAGAGGGCCTCAGTGGTTAGAGCCCGGGAGCACCGAAGGTCACGGGTTCTTCCCCCGCCTCCGCCACCTGTCTGCTCTGTGACCCCGGCCAAGTCACTTCACTCCTCCGGGCCTCAGTCCCCTCATCTGTAAAATGGGGGTGAAAGCGTAGGAGCACCGGGTGGGACGGGGACTGGGTGCCCCTCGATTTGCTTGCATCCACCCCAGCGCTTAGAACAGTGCCTGGCATGTAGTGAGTTCTAAACAAATATTATTATCCGGGCCTCAGACCCCTCACCTGTAAAACGGGGGTTGAGTGTGAGCCCTGAGTGGGGCAGAGACTGTCCCCCCCCCCCAGCGCTTAGAACGGAGCCTGGCACGTAGCCAGCCCTTAACAAATACCATTATTATCATCATTCTCTGGGCCTCAGTCCCCTCACCTGTAAAATGGAGGTGAAGAGCGTGAGCCCTGAGTGGGACAGGGACTGTGTTTCACTCGATCCGCTTGCTGCATCCACCCCAGCGCTTAGAACGGGGCCTGGCATGGAGTAAGCTCTTAATAATTACCATTATTATTATCATTTTCCGGGCCTCAGTCCCCTCACCTGTAAAATGGGGGTGAAGACGGTGAGCCCCGAGTGGGGCAGGGACTGTCCCCCACTCGATTTGCTTGCTGCATCCACCCCAGCGCTTAGAACGGGGCCTGGCACGTAGTAAGCTCTTAACAACATTATTATTATCGTTTTCTGGGCCTCGGTCCCCTCATCTGTAAAACGGGGGTGAAGAGTGTGGCAGGGAGTGTGTCCCACTCGATTTGCTTGCATCCACCCCGGCGCTCGGAACAGTGCCCGGCATGTAGTAAGTTCTAAGCGAATATTATTATTCCCCGGGCCTCGGTCCCCTCACCTGTAAAGTGGGGGTGAAGAGCGTGGGCCCTGAGTGGGACAGGGACTGTGCCCCCACTCGATTTGCTTGCATCCACCCCAGCGCCCAGAACGGTGCTTGGCACGTAATAAGCGCTTAAGAACTACCATCATTATCATCATTCTCCGGGCCTCAGTCCCCTCATCCGTAAACTGGGGGGGGCGAAGGGTGTGAGCCCGGTGTGGGACAGGGACTGTATCCCACCCGACTGCCGGGTATCTCCCCCAGCGCTCGGAGCAGCGTTGGGCACAGAGTCAGCGCTTAAGAAGTGCCAGTATTATTATTATTATTATTATGGTTGTTAAGGCTCGGCCGACCGCCGAGCCGAGCTCACCAGGTTGCGCAGCTGGTTGGCCTGCTCCTTGTGGTAGTCCAGGCGGGCCAGGGAGCCGGGCCGGTACTTGTCCACCCACAGGCTCATGGCGGCGCGGGGCCCGACGCCTTCGGCCCTTCAAATCCCCGCGCGGGAGAGACGGAGAGCGGGAGAGACGCCCCGCCCCGGACCCCGCCGAGACGCCAGACCGACCGTCCGCCCGCCCCTCTGCGTCACTGCCGCCGCCATCGCCATCACCGGGGGCGGGCCGAGGCGGGGAGGGTAGGGGAGGGCAGAGAGAGGAGGAGAGAAGGGAGGGCAGAGAGGAGGGAGGGAGGAGGAGGGAAGGGAAGGCAGAGGGGAGGGAGGAGGAGGGAAGGGAAGGCAGAGAGGAGGGGGGAGGGAGAGAGAAAGGAGGAGGGAGGGGAGGGAGAGAGAAAGGAGGAGGGAGGGAGGGCAGAGAGAAGGGAGGAAGGAGGGGAGGGGGAGAGAAAAACACGAGGAGGGAAGGCAGAGAGAGGAGAGGATAAGGGAAGGGAGGAGGGGAGGGAGAGAGAGGACGAGAAGGGAGGAGGGGAGAGAGAGAGATGACTAGAAGGGAGGGCAGAGAGGATGGAGAAGGGGAGGGAGAGAGAAGGAGGTGGGAGGGTGGAGAGAGGTTGGAGGAGGGGAGGGTGAGAAAGAGGACAAGGAGGGAGGGCAGAGGAGGAGAGAGGATGAGGAGGGGAGGGAGAGAAAGAGGATGAGGAGGGAAAGCGAGGAGGGGAGAGAGGAAGGGAGGGCCGAGAGGAGGAAGGAGGAGGGGAGGGAGAGAGAAGGAGGATGAGGAGGGAGGGCAGAGAGAGGAGGAGAGAGGATGGAGGAGGGGAGGGAGACGAGGAGGAGGGAGGGAGGAGGTGAGAGAGGAAGGGAGGGCCAAGAGCAGGAAGGAGGAGGGGAGGGAGAGGATGAAGGAGGAGAGGGAGAGAAAGTGGATGAGGAGGGAGGGCAGGGAGGAAGGAGGAGGTCAGAGAGGAAGGGAGAGCCAAGAAGAGGAGGGAGGGCAGCGAGGGAAGGTGCCTGTGTGTCCCCTGGCCCAGCCCGGCCCTGCCTTGGCGACCCCGTAAACTCATCGTGGCCAGGGAATGCGCCTGTTTGTTGTTGAATTTTACTAGCCCAAGTGTTTAGTACAGTACTTTGCACATAGTAATATAATCCTCCTATTTGTTAAGCGCTTACCATGTGCTGGGGGTGGATTACCAGAAAACCGGGGTGGACACGGCCCCTTGTACCAAGTGGGGCGGCAGTCTTGATCCCCATTTTATAGGTGAGGTGACTGAGGCCCAGTGAAGTGGCTTGCCCGAGGTCATTCAGCAGACAAGTGGAGCTGGGATTAGAACCCGTGACCTAAATACTCCCATGCATTGGGCAGGACCTGGGCCTCCCACGTGACGGGTGAGAATTCTACCACTGAACCATCAAACCAGCGTTCAATAGAAACGTTTGAATGAAAGGGCAGAGGAACGGGGTTCCCTGAGGAAATCAAAAACAACACCAAACATCAAGCCCACCCTATTCCAGCCCATACTTCCCATCACACCCAGATCATTGTCCTAAAGCACGAGTACCCCCCCTCCCACCCTCCCACTCCCATTGGTTTTTTAATGGTATTTAAGTGCTTACTAAGTGCCAGGCACTGTACTCAGCGCTGGGGTAGATACCAGATCATCAGGTTGGACACAGTCCCTGTTCCACATAGGGCTCACAGTCGTAAACCCCATTTTCCAGTTGAGTAAAATGAGGCACAGAGAAATGAAAGCGCGGATCCGGGACTAGAACCTAGGACCTTATGAATCCCAGACCCGTGCTGTACCCACTAGGCCACCCTGCTTCTTTATGCACTCCTCACCCTGAATCGCAAAGGACCAAAAATACTGTCCCACTTGCATTTTCCTGGGTCCAGGGTTCGAGAGATTGCCTCTTAAAGGCACTCGCGCAAAGTCTCATGGGAGGCACCTCTCAAACACACTCTGTCAGCGCAACCATTTTCAAACACAAAGGACAGTAAGATTGACTGATGGAATGACTAAATTGGAAATTCTTCTAGCCTGTAAGCTACTTGTAGACAGGGAACATATCTACCAACTCCGTTATACTGCATTTTCCCACGTGCTTTGTACAGTGCTCTACACAAAGTAAGCACTCAATAGATATCTGTGATTGGAGTGCGAGTAAGGCCATCATCCATGTGAGCCAGCATCCTGTTTCCCAGAGTAGTAGTTGTTCCTGTGGAGCAACAGTGAGGCTGAAAGAGAGCATATGAGGGAACTGCAGGAAGAGCAGTGTGGCCTAATGGATAGCACCCAGGACTGGGAGTCAGAAGGACCTCGGATCTAGTCCCGACTCTGCCATTTCTCTTTTATGTGACGGGCAACTAACTTTTCTGGGCCTCAGTTACCTCATCTATAAAATGGGGATTAAGAGTGTGAATCCCATATCGGATGTGTACTTACTGGTTCTAACCTGATTACCTTGCTTTTACCCCAGCGCTTAGACCAGTGGCTGGCACATAGTAAGCGCTTAGCCAATACCATAAAAAAGAAGAGGTAAAATAATTTAGCAACTGGGGCTACACTTAGTTCTAGAGATTAATTTTTGACGCACTCATCAGGCATCGCTTCATTTTAGTCTCTCTCTCCTAGTGGCAGTCATAAAATATAAAGAATAGCTGCCATTCAAGCCCATTAAAAAACACTTCACCCTTTTTACTCAGTCCTTCGACTGTGGTCTGAAATATCAGAAGCTAAGAGGAATCCCTTTCCACACTATTAAACCGGGATATTATAGATTTAGAATTTCCTTAAGACAGTTTGGCTAACACAGTCTCCTGCTTGCACTGGCTTTCAGGTTGAGCAGCGTGAGCCAGAAATTGTGGGGAGAAGCCTCAACTCTAGTCCGGGAATTACAGTGGTGAGGAAGGAGATGTTATATGGGTGAAGGGTTAAGGTGCTGAGAAGGTGAGGGAGGGAAGAGTGAGTTGTTCTTCCAGGTCATCCAGGCAAGCGAGAGAATCGGCTGCTGGACATTACCAATTTACAATCGCATTCATTCATTCAATTGTATTTATTGAGCGCTTACTGTGGGCAGAGCACTGTATTCAGCGCTTGGAAAAGTACAGTGTAACAATAAACGGACACATTCCCTGCCCGCAATGAGCTCTTGTACCGGAAAAGAAAGTGGAGGGTTTCCTAGAATCAGTTATTAAACCCCTCTGCAAGTCTCAGCTCTTCCAATGAAACACCAAACAATACTTAACACATGCCGGCTTCTTTACCCGGCTGTTAAATAGCTTCCTCCTGTTTGTCCAAGCAGCGGATCCGCTGTTTGAAAGCGTATTCACAGTCTCTCCGAAAGGCTCCTTGGGTCACACATTTCTCTTGCGGCTAGATGGCAGCTCAATATAAGATAGCTCAAGACCCGAGAAATTTCATTTCTTCCTCTTCCAGCCTGCGAAAACAAAACAAATAAGCTGTCATTTATTCATACTGAAAAGCATTCCGGCTCTTTGAACTAGCACTCAGCTTGGTCAAGCAAAAGAGATTTTTCTTTCCCGTTGAAGCAGTCCCGAAGGTTACAGCAAGAGTAGGTTGTTGCTCATCTCTTCAGAGTTAAAGGTACTTTGAGCTCTCGGCTCTCTGGGGATAGTTGAGGAAGCAGCGTGGCCTGGTGGATAGAGCACGGGCCTGGGAGTCAGAAGGACGTGGGTTCTGATGCCAGCTCTACCACTTCTCTGCTATGTGATCGTGGGCAAGTCACTTCACTTCTCAGCTACCTCGTCTGTAAAATGGAGATTAAGACGCTGAGCCCCATGTGGGATACGGTGTGTGTCCAACCTCATTACCTTGTATGTACCCCAGTGCTTAATACAGTGCCTGGCCTGGCCATACATTTTTTAAAATCGGGGGCAGGAATACCATGAATCATCAAAATCGCTGATAATCCGCAAACCTTAGTTTAGTCCTTAGCCCTGCTGTTGGTGTGGTGGAAAGAGCCGTGGTCTGGGCATCAGGAGATCTGGATTCTAGTGCCACTTCTGTCTGAGCTGGATAACGTGGGCAAAAACCGCACCCGCACCTTGCAGTTGTTGCATCCCGGCCCACCTGCTAGCTTGCTGCACTTCATTCTCCAGCAAGAACGTGATAAGCAGAGACAAGGGGCTCATCAAGCCACTAGCACAATAATGGTTTCCTCCGGGAAGGTTCTCAGGGTGGAAATCTCAGAACCGAGATTCCTCCATTGTTTCTCCTGGGAGACTCTACACCTCAACATCCCTACTGGGAGGTTTTCACTAATCCTACAGGACTGGCAAGGCCTCTAATACCAGAAAGATGAGGTAAGTTAGAAGAGAAGTCAGTTGCCTTCTGTGGTCTCTGTCTTGGCTTTCTTCAGAAGAGAAAGGGTCTTCCCTCCTATGGAGTTTCACTTCCCCAGTTTATCCAGGAGTAGCTGTAACTCCATTAACTGAAATGGGAAAATCAATCATTCAATTACTGGTATTTACTTAGAGCCAACTAAGGGCTGAGACCTGTAGACTAAGACCTGTAGTAAACACTCCTCTAATTGAGAAGACAGACATCAATCAATCAAGAGCACTGTCTTAAGCGCTTGATGAAATATTTGGTATTTGTTAAGCGCTTACTATGTGCAGAGCACTGTTCTAAGCGCTGGGGGAGATGCAGGGTAATCAGGTCATCCCACCTGAGGCTCACAGTGAATCTCCATTTTACAGATGAGGTAACTGAGGCACAGAGAAGTTAAGTGACTTGCCCACAGTCACACAGCTGACAAGTGACAGAGCCGGGAGTCGAACCCATGACCTCTGAATTTAACACTCTTTCAGCCAGTTACGCCGTTGAATTTTAGTGCCAGTGTTTCTTATAGGGCTCTCATATCAAGGTAATGTCTCAAAATTTACATAGGTTTAAGTAGTTCCCTCCCCCTTCCTCTGAACTATTTTGACTGATTTGTTAAAGTGATTAAAACACACTTTAGCATTAGATAATGACAACAGATATATGTAGCATAGATAATGTAAGGTGTTTCATCACAAAATGCCTTTTTGATGAAGAGGATACACTGAAAATTAAATACCTATATTTATATTTGTGCACAGAAGTAATCTAATGGTACATATTTGCATTGGTTTTTTTCATATAACTATGTCTTATGTTTTATGACTACTTTAAAAATATTTACATGTGGTCTAATGGAAAGAAAATAGGATTAGGAGTCAGGAAATCAGGGTTCTGCTCTGTGACCTTGGACAAGTCACTTCACCATTCTGGGACTCTGTGGGCATGGGTGACATGGGGCTGAGGTAGACTGCGAGTCCCTTGTGGGGCAGGGATAGTATTTAATTAAATAACTTTATATCTCCCCCAGCGGTTAGCACATAGTGAGTCCCTAAAAAATGCCATTATTCCTTTTGGTCAGCATTTTATATCTTGGAAAAGCATTAATGTACTTTATATCATTGTCTATGGAAAACTAGGCTCTTAGCACTGTTTTGCCAAACACCATTATCACAGAGCAAATTAACAGTGAACCCTGGAGTATATTAGATGAGACAGAGGACTGGAGAGAATCTGGCTCAACACTTCTTAGCAGCTTGGGTGAAAATCCTGGTGAAGGAAGGGTGCAAACTATTGGTTAAAATTAGATTTGGGGATGATCTGTATGTTTTATTCATTTATAGATTTCCTGCTCCATCCCCAAGTTAGTAGCAATAGTAGTAACCATAATTATGTAGTAATCATAGTCTACTGAATGTCCCCGAGAGTAATGTATTAGGCACTTGGGAAGGCACAGGAGAATGAAGAGACAAGTTCCTTGTCCACAGAAAGCTTACATTCTAGCAGGTGTAAATAAAGATACCATTCACTAATATCACAGAGGATGATGAGTAGCACCTTCAGCATCTGGAGAAACAGCAAGCTTCCTACAAATGAAAGACTGCCTACAGATGACAACCAAAGAGTGATTCCAAAGTTTTTCTGTCTGTTGGCCCAGAGGAATCTGAACTGAAGATTCCATCTCTTGTTCTATTTCTCAGATGTAAGAGGCTTTCATTCCCCAAATCTTTCAGCTTTGATCATTTTGGAAAACTGCTGTACTAATTTACACAAGTAGCCAATATTCATAATCCAATGAATGTTTTTACACTTTGCTGCAAATATTGCATTTTCCCACCAAAAAAAATGACCAAGATAAATGTCTTTTATTTTAACACAATCTTGTCGGTTTTAGTGCATGATTCATGACCTGGCAGAGCCTCTTCTCTTTAGGCTGAGATACTCTTCAAGTCTGCTACTTGCTCTTCCCTTGAGGCGTGATTACATTTTGTTGGCTCATCTCCCATGTAAAGGCTTTTGAATTTCCAAGGTCTCTCTCCTGAGACGCAGCTCCCACACTACTTATTTGAAATTATTTTTTTAAAGGCAGCACTTCTTGATTTCACTCAAGTTGGAGATTGCTTTTCTCTCAGAATCTCTCGGTTTCCTTAGCGTGTTGGATCTTCAGCCACAGCGTCATTTGCGGCTGCAATTCCTTGTTGCCTCTCTGTGCTTGAAGTACTGGACATCAGTTCTTTTGGCTCTGAACACTACGAGGCAAAACATGACTTGTTGTCAGTAGAGTGCCTTGCATAGAGTAAGTGCTCAATAAATGCCATTGATTGATACCTTTAAAAGTAATCCTAATCGCATTGCATGTCTCCGTTGCTTTGCGTCGACTCTGTACATCCAAAGGCATTCATAAAGGCCTCCAAGATGGAGTATTGTATTTTCCAGATACCTGACTTTGCACCATAACGACCCTTGGAGGTCATACACGGAACGGTTACAGGGTGTGTGGTAGCCGGAGAGTCCCATGGAGCCGGAGAATAACTTGAAAAGCCGTATTGCTATTGATGTGAAATCATACGGTTAAGTTACTCTTGATGTGCAGTGGAGTGAACCACAGCCCCAGAGCTCCTTAGGTGGAGTTTTCCTTACCAGCTGAACTACTAGACTAGATGATTAAATGCCTTTTCCCCTCTGATGTTATAAATCTAACAAAATGGCACAGCTACAAAGCAAGCATAATTTCTGTTCCTTCAGAGCTGAGTACCATCTCAGGTGGTGGTGGGGTACCAACAGCTCAAGTCACTTTCATGTCCAAAACAGAGCTCCTCATTTTTCCACCCACACCCTGCCCTCTCGGTGTCTTTCCCATTCACTGTAGACCACACCACTGTCCTCCCTGTCTCCCCAAGCCTGTATCCTTGGCATCCTCCTCGATACATCCCTCTCACCAATCCCAATTGCTCAGTCCGTCACCAGATTCTGTCGGCTCAACTTTCACAGATTTATTAAAATCTGCCCTTTCCTCTCCATCCAAACTGCTTACCACACTGATCCAATCACTTACCCTATCCCACCTTGACTACTGCATCAGCTTCCTCCCTGCCTCCCATCTCTCCTCTCTGCAGTCCTTACTTCTGCTGCCTGGATCATTTTCGTGAGGGAAAAAAACTTGAAAAAAACCCACATTCTTTTCCTTTCCTCTTTAGTATGCTTACTGTGTGGCACTGGGGTAGATATTATACAAAGCATTGGAGTAGATACAAAGTAATCAGGTTGGACACAGTCCGTGTCCCACATGGGACTCACCATCTTAAATCCCCATTTTATAGATAACTGAGGCACAGAGAAGTAAAGCGACTAGCCCAAGGTCACACAGCAGACAACTGTAGAGCCGGGACTAGAACCCAGGTCCTTCTGACTCCCAAATCTGTGCTATAGCCACCAGGCCATGGTACTTCTCCTCTCACATATGGTTCTCACATGCTTCCCTCCATATCTTTTGCAAGTCATGGTAGGTGGCCGAACCTCCCCAGAGGAACGGGGGCAGTTGATTCGCAACAGACACCCTAGAGAACCTGGAGATGGGGAAACTTTGGAACTCTGGGGCCTCCAAGGGAAAGATCCCCATCAGCAGCTCTTCAAAATGGAGTGGATGGTGCCCATGTTAGGAATTCCCCAGGCTACAAGGGCGCTGTAGTATCAACTGAGGCAATAAAGGGGAATGTGTACATTGGCTCAATCATTGCCTAAAGATGGGAAATTTTGCAGTTGCACGTGGAAATGATTCAGTATATTGGCCCCATATTATTGTGACATTTTAGGGCTCATCCCTGCTCCACCCAGGTCGCCCCCTCTCTTGCATCTCTTTCCTCATTGGATCTTGATATTGCCCTTCCTGACTGTCTCTCACCATTTCTCATGTCTTCTCTGGCTTGCCTGGCTGCCAGTCAGTAATCAATCAGTAATATTTATTGAGAACCTCCTATGTACACTCTGAGATAGTATGATAGAGTTAATAGGCTTGACCCCTGCCCTTAAGGGAATCAATCAGTCAGTCAGTGGTATTTACTGAGTGCTTACTGTGTGCAGAGCACTGGAATAAGTACTTGGAAGAGTTCAATATAACAGCTGGTAGACACCTTCCCTGCCCACAGGAGCTTACTATCTAGAGGGAAGACAAGATGCTGCCTTCCTTCATATCTACCTCCCTTTCTCTCTCTTCTTTCTTCTTTCTTTGTCTGTTCTCTGCCTCTGAGATCTCTGCCCCCTCTTACTCATACCCCTTCCCCACCCCAACAAGGTGAAGAAGGGATTCCCAACTTGCAAAGTGCTTACCAGCCCTCCATGGGCTCCTTATAATCAAAGGACCAACCTGACCCCAAAGGGCACCTCAAAAACGCCTAGAAACCTGGAATAGAATTTGGGCCATGACAGATCTAAGTTTTGTACCCTAATCTCTTAGCCTTCGACTGTCAACCCTATCCAATTTAGGGAATGCCTGCTGGGTACCTCACATTTCACCTCTTTGGCTTGTTCAATTCTTCAAGGAAACCTGAGGCTCATCGCGAATGTCACTGTCAGTTACAATAAGCCCCTTGGTCTTCCTTCCTCTGCCCTACTTCTTGTTTTTGTCAATAACCTTGGCGTGCGGCTTTGCAACCTGTTCATTGCATGCGCACCTGGGGGCTGGGGGACAGACACCTAGACTCTGCACAGTAATCCATGCCCCCCAGAGCCCTTTCCTTGCTTGTAAGATCAAGTGAGGAAAATAGCATTAACCTCCTCTCTGCCCAAGTACGTGCAGAGGATTGTAGCTCGGCTTCAGGGTTGAGACTGGACCAAATGTTTTTAGAAGTTGCCATCAATAGCTTCCAAACTCCAAAAGCTGGAATCCTTTCAAATAGTACTTAAACAACAAAAGGAGAGTTTCCTCCAGCCTTCTTTCACCTCTTTCTGTCTTTCATCGGAGCTGCTCCACTGTCTGAGCAAACCTCCAAGTTAATTTTGCTAAATTCAGCTTTAGTTTCGCTTCTGCTATTCCACCTTCTTTCAATCAATCACTCAATGGCATTTATTGAGCACTTATTTTGTGCAGAGCACTGTACTAAATGCTTGGGAGAGTACAATACAATACGTTCCCTGGCTACAGTGTTCCTCACCTCCCTGGCAAAAGGGTCTCCTAGAATTTTAACTCCATAAAACTGTCTTCAGATTCTTAATCTTTTGCCTATTCTCATGTGTTATTCACGTGAACCTTTTCTTTCTATTCTCTTGACTATACTATGCACTCACTGAAGAACTTGAATCTTTTTCCCCCCTCTCAATCCAATTAATTTGAAATAGAGCATTCACAGGGCAGATAGGAAACCAGAATCTTACATGACCCTTTTATGTAGTGAAGACCAACACTTCAAAGCAAATCCTCATTTTATTTCCAAAGGAATTTGCCATTGGCAATTTTTTTCCTTCTGCCGAATGATAAATATTATCAAATTAAAGTCATCGTTTGAAAATGGGATCCCAGAAAAATTGACATTCTTTGCCCCGGTACTTTAAGTCACTGTAGCACATTATTCATAGACATGAATATAATTCTACAATAAAGGCCTCAAAAGCTTTTATTAAATTGCCTGTTCTCCTTCACATAGTCATCTCATGAAAATACAGAGAATAGTGCCCCACTGTGGCTTGCCAGAAAGAGGAAGCAGATTCAACTCTGAAGGTGCCTCAGACTGATACTGAACAGACACATGGACTTTTCCCCAGGTTTCCTGGGAAAATCAGGAATCATCTGCCCCTGATGGCCCGAAAAAAAACAAAACCCACATCATTTTTACTGTGGTGTGATAGGGAAAACAGAAACAACCTGAAGTCCAAGTTTCCTTGCCTTAAATTCTTCTATTGACCTTAAAGACTAAACCAAAAAGAAAAATAACTCACACCTGTAAATACTTTTATCGGTCAGTGGTTTTTATTGAGCATTTATCATGTGCAGGGCACTGTACTAGCGCTTGGGAGAGTACAGTACGAGAGAGTTGGTAGACATGATCCCTGTCCATCTCCTCAGTGTGTAAGCTCCTTGTGGGCAGGGAATATGTCACAACTTCATTCTGGACTTTGCTTAGTGCTGTTCTGGCGCCTATGGCGAGCTTCATAAATATCACTATTACTCCTACTACTGTTCTACAGATTGAATTATCACCTTTGGGGTGCTTTTTTTTTAAGCTAATGGAGGACGTTGGTCTTATTCTCCCCATGACTGCATGCGATTTTTCTCCCGCAAAGTGCTTTATCCATCAGTGGTAGACTGATCAAGGTTTCTGAAGACTGGTGCATCCACCCCATCATTTTTATTCCCTTGCAGCAATAACTCGAGGAGGGAAAGAACATTTCCTCCGTTAGAGGCGCACATTTGTTTTAATTGCAGCTTTAAGTAGTCACCAGATGCCGTACCCTTAGCGTTCACAGACTCGAGCTCCATTTCAATCTTCCTCATAGTTTGGAAATGGGAAATTCCAGACCGGCGAAAGGAAAGGAAAATTAACTAAAGTTCTTTGATGCTTTCGGAAAAAACAAAACAGTGCAACTTGTTAGTTAAACAACATCACATTTTCATTAAGGCTAAAGTCAATTAAGGTTCATTTAGGAACTTAATAAATCTTTCCAAAGCAATGAAGACACAAAACTGTGATCTACATAAGGGTCATTTCATCCATTCATTGAGCCATGGGAGGCAGCATGGCCTAATAGAAAGAGCACAGGACTGGAATTCAGGAGGCTGTGATTCTTGTTCCAGCTCCGTCATTTGCTCTGCTGTGTGACCTTAGGCAACTCATTTAACCTCTCAAGATCTCAGTTTTCTCGTCTGTAAAATGGGGAAAAAATAGATCATGAACCCCTGGTGGGACAGGGACTGTGTCTAATGTGATAATCCAGTATCTACTCCAGGTCTGAGCACATAGTTAAGTGCTCAATAAATGTCATAGTAATAACAATAATAATTGAGAGACAGCGTGGCTCAGTGGAAAGAGAGCGGTCTAGGGAGTCAGAGGGCACGGGTTCTAATCCCGGCTCCGCCGCTAGACAGCTGTGTGACCTTGGGCAAGTCACTTAACTTCTCTGTGCCTCAGTTACCTCATCTGTCAAATGGGGATTAAAACTGTGAGCCCCACGTGGGACAAACTGATCACCTTGTACCCCCCAGTGCTTAGAACAGTGCTTTGCACATAGTAAGTGCTTAACAAATACCACAATTAATTTTTTATTTTAATAATTGATATACAGCCCAACTTTAATACCACTTAGCTTTAAAAGGGGGCATTTACGTCTTATGTCCTCCTCCCATCCAAACTAGAGTATTTATTAATCAGAATTTGTGCACGGAGAAATTTGGGAAAATTTAAAAATAGAAGTCCACACAAGTGTGATCTGCAATGTTTAAAATTTCCTGCATAATTAAGTCACAGGTGATTTTTACAGTGCTGAAATAGGTCACACATCTCAGCATTTCCCCCGTAAGAATAAATGCAGTCGCTCTCACTTTCGGTGCCAACTTCTCTGAATTCTTTGAAGAAAGTCATAAGTGCTAATTGTGTCTTTGCAAAACTCAGAACAGGAGGCACTTTCAGATTAGCCTATTTGTGGGTCTGGAGATAGATCGGTGCAGGCGATGCCTTGATGTAGCAAGAGATCATAGACTTCAGAAAATCCTTGTAATAAATACCCTCTTTCAACTGTGGTGCTAGATATTGGGTGGCTTGGGACAGACCACTTGGCTAGGAGGAGTTTCCAATGGGGGTGTGAAGGGGGTTTTAGGTAGCAGAACTGTTTGCCAGTGGAGTCTAAACTGTAAACTCACTGTGGGAGGGGAACGCGTCTACCAACTCTGTTGTACTCTCCCAAATGCCTAGAACAGTGATCTACACTCAGTAAGCACTCAGTAAATGCCATCGATAGATGAAATGATTGATTGGAGTAGCTCCTTCCCTCCCACCTTGAACTGACCCTAAAATCCATTACTTTCGGAGATCCTGCCGCAGATGATATTATCCTCTGAGTGGCAGGCCCTTAAAATCGCTCTCCTAAGTGACCACGGCTTTGCTCGCCTCTCAAATGTGGCCGTGTTCCCTCTCTGCAGATCACCTGGTTTAGAAGAGTTAAAATGAAATTTTTTGGTGGGTTTTTTTTTTGTTGTTGTTTTTTCAAGTTTTGCTTTTCTGCTGTGTCCTCTGATATCAGAAGGCGAGTTGGTTAGTCTCTGGTCTTTTCTGCAAAGAGCTATAAAGCCATGACTTAAGGAACTTATTCTGCTGGTGTCTGTGGCAGCTGGAGTCAATGAGGGAAAAGAAGAGTCCCTTGAAAATGGAGAAAGGGAAAACAGTGTTTTCTTTCAGGTTCAGTGAATGCCATATATCCCCGCTTTTGCTTTCCTCCTGGTGCAGTTAATCTTCAGGCCTTTCGTTCATTCAGCTTCAGCCATGGCAGTCAACAGAGATAAGTAGGTAGGACCTAGGTATAATAAGGTTGTAAATAAAGCAGCTTGTCACTGACACACTGCTTTTTCCTTATATGAAGCATTATAAATTTGACAGCATCCTGCTTGTCTCTCCCCAATTCCTATTCTTATATCTTTCTTGTGTAATCAAGTTTCCCAGCTTTAGTTCCAAGCATGAGAGCATTCTAGAAATTGGATCCCCAGTTCAGGGTCAGGTGGAATGAAGTTCTGGGTTTTTCACGGTTGCTCCCAAGGATTGGTTCCCAAAAGCTGAAGAAAAACATGAAGGCTTGGGGGAGAGAGAGAGGAACCAGTCAGGAATGTGGGCCGTGGACCCTTACGGTTGAACAGGTACATGGAGCTAAGTGGAGGCCGGGGGAATGAAGTCAGGGTAGGAAAGGTGAAGCTTAACAGGAGGAAAGACAGCCCACCTCCTGCTCCTATTGTTTTCCCTCCTTTGATCATCCTTGGAAAAATGGGTTTGGAACCATTGTGAAGATAGGTAAAACGGGGATTAATCTAAATTTTGTTCGTTGGCTTCCTTAGCCATCAAAATCTTCACTTACAGCGACAGACATTGCATGCATACAGAGACACACAATTTATTTTTTATTTTAATAATTGACATACAGCCCAACTTTAATACTACTTAGCTTTAAAAGGGGGCATTTATGTCTTATGTCCTCCTCCCATTCTAAAAGGAAGACTCTCATGTGTGTTTTTGTGTGTGTGTGAGCGTGAGAATCCGGCGTTTTTGAAGTGACTGTTTCAGTACATATTTTCTATTGCAGCAATGATTCCCATCTAGGCAAAGACTGATGAAAATGTCTAAAGGCTGTTCACTTTTCGTTCAAGTAGAGAAGTGGTCGCCAATTTAGCAGAGGTACGTACCGTGCCTTCCCCCACCCCCAGACTTGGGCAGAGCCCATGCCCGTGAACCCCAATGTAAATTATCACCCTGACTGAAAGGACCTCACGGGACTTTTCACCCCCCCAGTCCCTGACCCTGCTACCCTTCTGCCGTCCTGGGTGACACCCGGGCATTCTCTGTTGTCCGTGAAGGCGGAAGACTTCAATTTATAAATACAGGCGCAGATTGTCACACGATGATAGAGTCTCCCATCAGGGACAACAGACAGGCCTCGATTTAAGGATTGGGAATGTGTGTGGAGGAATTAATTATAGTGCTAATAGCTTGTGCAATACCATTTACACTTTCTCACCTCTGTCGTGTTCCTTCTGAGGCAACGAGTGCAGCAAGTGAGAGGCAGGACGGAGCATAGCTGATTGCATACTACATGTCTGGTCTTTGCCCACACTAGTCAGCTCTAGGTAGAACTAGGACTAGAACCAGGGGTTCTGATTCCCAGAGCCGAGTTCTGTCCTCTGGACCAAAGGCATGGCTTCAGGTCTCCCAATATTCAACGTGAAAGTGTAGGACTGAACTTGCCAATAGGGCAAACAAAAGGAAGCAAGGAAATGGAAAATCACCCATCACCCAGTATGGTGCTCTGCACCTCCCAGTAGATTAAATCAATTACTGCTGCTGTTACTGCTAATAATGATGTTATCCCTAAGCCTTTAGGGGTCAGAGACGGTATACAAGTACAAATAAACTAAAATTATCCCCAGCAGAATAAGAAAAAGCTAAGGATAACGTGTTTATTATTTCAAGACTGAAACTGAAGTCCCAATTTTAAAATCCAAACTTCTTAATGTATTAAAGCAGGATTTTTTACCCCAGCTAGGGCTTTTCTTACAAATCTCTTCCCTTCCCTGCCGTATTTCGTATTGAAAGCATTTATCTTTATGCCAGTCAGTGCCACCAGCTAGTTTTAAACTCCACAGTAACAGCATTAACTATTGAAAATACCAGGAGGAGTAATAAAAATAATAATTACAACAAATGCCTACTTGGAAAGGCGTCTTCAGCCTCCTCCAGATGCAGCCTCCCCTTTGTCTCAGGGTGGACGATTACAGGCATCGCTTTGCCAGTAGCCGGAGGAGATCTTTGACTCCACGCCCTCGTCACCTGGGCGATCTGAACCCTGGCAGCCAGCCCCACGGAGAGCGCGGAAGAGCAGGTTGGTAGATCTGCACCGAGTTGCCTGGGACTGGCTGCTGCGATTCGGCCGACCGAACCATATAGCCCAGAAGCCATCGCACCTGGACTGGGCATTCCACCAACTTCCCTGTGAGCTGTGGAGCTATGAAATCAGCCTCTTGTATACCGGTCTCTGAATAACAGCAGTATTTAGAAACCATTTAATTGAATGTGTTATGAGTGAAGGGAGTGGCTTTGGATGTCTGCCTGGTGAGAGAGACACACACAAACTCGCATGCTTCTAAATGGTACAGAATGAACCAAAATATCAAAATTCATTCCTTACCAATCCTCTGGAGGCATAGACTGTCAATGGGAATTCAGTGACACTGTTATAGCAACTGTGGAGCACCTCTTCCCTTATCCTGTTGTATTCGGTAAACCTCTGAATGTCGGGAAAGAATCGTAAGAGATCAAGATCTGTGTGGAGCTGAAATGGCAGCTACTGAAATGAGTTTGGCAGAAAATGGATGGGGGCAACCTCGGACCACCCAGCTGGTATGGGGGATGGGACAGTTCTGTATCTTAAAGCCCCCACTTCCCACATGCACACACACTCAAAGAGAGAGACCCATTTAAAAGACTGTTAGCGCACCCAGGGCAGGGATCATGTCTGCTAGCTCTATTGTTCTGTCCCAAGCAGTGATCGCACACAGTAGGCCATAAATACGAATGATCGATTTGTTGAAAAAGCAGGTCCTCCTCTTCCCAGAAATTAACATTTCCTTTGAAAACAGAAGGAACTTCGCTTAGACTTATTTAGAGGTGAAGTCCCCCAGTTTCTGATTCTAAGATTATAAAGAAAAATCTTGCCGGAACTAAAATAATGTTCATGTTTGTTGACTGACCATTTCAAACCCATAAGAATCACTTTAAATCCATACCGACAATTTCAAACCCAGATGCCTACAACCTAATGATGTTTTCCCCGCTTAGGAGGGTATCCTGATAGCTGTCATTTCGTTTATTTTACCTATTACAAAGGCAGCAGTAAGTATAGAAAGCAAACCATCTCCTAGTCTGTACTTATGAATATCAACTAAAGCATACTGTATACTGGGCAGATATTACTGCTGCATTTGCAGTGAGGGATTGATAGTCTTGCTAAAAGTGCAGATAAAACACTAAACAAAGCTTAAACGGGAGTTATTTGAGAGAGATTAAATGATGTGGAATAAAGCTTCCAAAAGCTGTAATTGAAAGTGACAGAAACATTAGCTTTGAAACAAGTAACATTTAATCACATAGATTTCTCAGAAGCATAAATTTTTGCAGGTTGTTTTCTTCATTTGCTATTTTAATCTGTCGAGACAGTTCATCACTTTGGGCTGTCTAGAATCAAGTAACTTGTCAGAACCTGTAAATGCAAACAGCTAGTGTTAGGAGTGGGACTGGTGTTGGAAGAACCAAGAACATGAAGATTTAATGGGAGTATTTCTAGATTAGAATGTCAGTATTAAAGCATGGTAGATTTTAATGAAGACAGAGGCCAAGCAGCCATCTGGGAAAGTGTGTTATTGTCGGTATTTTTAAAATGGCTCGTATCCACTCCAGGGCTTAGCACAGTGGTTGACACATAGCGAGCACTTAATACATGCTGTAGGCGTAATGGCTTTCTTCAGAGGATCTCTATGTTCTTTACCAAGGTGAAGTTTCAAAATGCGCCAATTTAGAATCAATGAGATAGAAAAGAGCAGAGCAAGCTACTTAGGGGGGTTATTCAGTACTGGATTGTGTCCAGTCTGCTTGTATTGTATCTACGTGGTTGGTGTGTAGTGTACAATGTAATTATGAGCATGTGCCAAGCATTGGGTGTTAGTAGTGGCCGGGGCTAGCATTTCAGTGGTCCTGGGGTGAGATGCATTTTATATCGTGGCTGGAGCCACCTATTTAAAATACTTGTATTTTCCACATATCCATGAGAAGCATTGTGGAAAAGGACCTGGGTTCTAGTCCTGGCTCTGCCACTTGTCCGCTGTGTGACTTAGGGCAAGTCACTTCACTTCTCTGTGCCTCAGTTACCTCATCTGTAAAATGGGCATTAAGACTGAGCCGCAGAAATCTGGACGTGGTTTGTAAAAGTGCATTTTGTTTGAGGGCGGGATCGATGAGATGAGTGGGACACATGCAAATTATGTGGGCCAATTAAAATTCTGGCCAGCCTGACCATTTTTCCTACTTGTTTTGGCACACAAAGCTCAGCACAATCACGCGAGCATTTTATGGGATGAAAGGCCACAGAATTGTTCAAAAATACTTAAAGTGCATTTTGAGATATATCCTGACTCGCCCTTTTCAGTTGTCTCCAAGTAAAGTCTACCTGCATCTGTCCCTCTAATACTGAATACTTTTATTTCATGAGGTAAGAACAATATAACCAATAGATTCCTGGAATTTAGCAACTGGGTTCTATGCTAAATAATTTACTCTTTAAACAAAATATTTTACCAGCTGCACTTGGGTTAATTGTGTCTCTTTGATTTGGGACCAGATTTAATATTTGCTAAAGGTAACACAAGTCTGATATGGCAAATTTCAAGCTTTTACCAGCTGTATCAGTCATTCTCTTGGCGAAACAAGACAGGGAACCAAAATCAAAGGGAAGAAAGAATTACATTGTAATTTGGCGGCTCTCTAAAGAGGTTAATCTATGCTGTATATTTTGTAAGCCGGTATTCGAACATGAGACTGTGTCTGTTGCTTCACTTTTCCAAATGATGATAATCATTATGTCATTTATTAAGAGTTTACTATGTTCAGTGGAATTTATGAAGTGCTTATGATGTTCTAAGCCCTGGGTTAAATACAATTTTATCAGATTGAACACAGTTCCTGTCCCACACAATCTATTTTATCCCTCTTTTACAGATGAGGAAACTGAGGCCCAGAGCAGTTAAATGACCCATCCAAGGTCATGCAGGCAGCCCGTGGCAGAGCTGAGACTAGAACCCAGATCTCCTGACCCCCAGTTCCTAATGCCAGGTAAATTTAAATATGACATTTAGACAGAAATGCTCAAAATATGATAATAAACTATTGTCATGCAAATTAGGATTCACACCTTGAAAAATAAATTATCCAGGTAGAATCAGCAGTTTGAAAAAATGGAAACTGTGGCCAGTTTTTGTATAGAGGTGATTTTTGTTCTTGCAAAATCCCACATTGAAGAAAGGAAGTGTCGTCTTAGTAATAATAATAATAATATTTGTTATGGTATTTAACAATGGTATTTGTTAAATGCTTACTATGTGCCAAGCACTGTTCTAAGCACTGGGTTAGATACAAGGTATTTAAATTGTCCCACATGGGGCTCACAGTCTTAATCCCCATTTTATAGATGAGGGCACTGAGGCACAGAGAAGTAAAGTGGCTTGCCCATGGTCATACAGCAGACAGGTAGCGGAGCCAGGATTAGAACCCACATCTTCTGACTCCTAAACTCGTGCTCTTTCCACTAAGCCACACAGCACTGTGCCCAACACTTTTTGCATGTGTCCACTTTAGTGCCTATCTCCCCTGCTAGGTTGCAGGCTTCTGGAAGGTAGGGTTCATGTCTGTTAACTCTTTATCATAGTCTCCCAGGTCCTTAGAATTGTATATAGTAGGCAATCAATAAATACTACTGGTGATAATGACACAGTTCACTTTTTCCACAACTGCAGCAACCAATAACCAAAGACTCACATTGTTTTCACATTTCTCAATTCTCTAAGATCAATTAGCCAAAACACACAGGGACATACATTTTATGAGTGTCCCTTTGGTAGTTCACCAAGGGAGTTCTCTCTCAAGTTGAGAAAACTTTCAAGTGGATTATCTTGTTCAAATGACTTCTTCCTAGACCTTGATAAAATGACTGATTGGACAAACAAAGCATAAACAGCTCAACCAATTACAAATCCTGCCATCATTTAGGGGTTTTACATTCTGCCCTCCACTGCCAAATAAAAATCAAGCCTCACAACTCTAAATGAGAGCAGAATGAAGTAAAGTGACTTTTGCACCAGACAGACTCCTCCACTCTTCCCAGGTCCAATTTTCGGTTCATTGACTTCTTAGAAGATGAAATATGTGCTCTAGGGGTCCTTTCTTCATCGTGGAGTGTTTTCAGGTGCATTTTTCAGTAGTGCCATGGAATCTTTCATCCTTAAGTGCAACTTCATAACAGAAAGATTAAAGAAGCTTTGAGCCACTGTTTTCAAAAGACAGGCATTACTTACCTTGGGACGCTTCTTGACAGAGGTGTGTGGCCGCAGCCAGAAAGTCATTTGAGAAGATAGTATTTTGACTACAGTGCAGATGAGTTTATTAAGAAGTCACTAACAAATAATGTGAAGAACAAGGATACCTCAGGAAATAATACTAATGAATCAGGATGAAATAACTGTAATGTTCTTCAAGCAAGTAGACATAGGAACATAACTGCTGAGGAAAAGAGTTAAATATGAAAACGTTAATAATGTAAAAATGTAGGTTCAAGGCTAACAGGAATGGAGCTCATAAGATAGTACGATTTCAGGAGGGCTTTGAGATGGAGAGAGCTGTGATCTGGAAGATTGGAAGGAGGAAAGTAATTTTTTGCATGGTGTAAGGCATGAGCAAGGGATTGGCAGTGAAAGAGCCAGTTAAGAAGGTTAGCTTGGGAGGAGTAAAGGGTGTAAGCTGGAGAGTAGAGGGTGAAGAGAGCAGACATGTAGAGGGAAGGCATGGTGGAGTATCTCGGAGGCACATCTCCAAGAGATCTCCCTCGACTAGGCCCTCATTTCCTCTTAGATACGAGCTAATCAGGTTGGGCATAGTCCTATGTCCCATGTGGAGCTCACAGTCGTAATCCCCATTTTACAGGTGAGGTAACTGAGGACATCTACTGTAACCCAGGCCATACTTTTCGCTCCTGTAACGCCAGCCTACTCAGTGTACCTCCATCTTGTTTTGCCCACAGTCTCCCTCTGGTATGGAACTTCCTTCTCATAGGGGGAGAGAGAGTGACCACCACTCTCCCCATCTTCAAAGCCCTTCTAATGTCACATCTCCTCCCAAAGGCCTTCCCCGACTAAGCCCTCATATCCCCCATTCGCCTTTTCCCTTCTGCTTCACCTAAGGAGATCATTACCCCTTAAGCACTTGATATTCAATCCACTCCCACAGCACTTGTGTACATATCCTTATATTCTTCCATTTCCCCATCTGTAATTTATTTGAATGTCTCTAAATCCCTCTAGACTGTAAGGTCGTTGTAGGCAGGGATCAAGTCTGTAAACTCATGGGCAGGGATCGAGTCTACCAATTCTGTTGTTTTGTACTCTGTCAAGTGTGTGGTATAGTAGACAAAACAGTAAGCACTCAGTAAATAACTGTTGATCAGTTGATTGATTCCCAAGTGCTTAGGATAGAACTCTGCACAGAGGAAGCATTCAATAAATGGTTGATGGTTATTCTAGCACTATTTGTTCACCTTTCTATGCTACCTGTGTAAGATGGCTAGTAAAGTTGCCCAGGTGAATTCTTTTTCATTTGTTTCAATCCGTTTTTGTTGCTGTCTGTTCTATTTCCAAAGCACTTTTCAGATGAAGAATTGGAAACTGACTTCTGTATCAGAATAACTAAAGCATTCAGCTTGTAATCGATTTCAGTGGAGAACAGTCAAACTGAAATTACCGAGGTGGTCCACACAGATGTTACCCTGCATAGTCAGAGCCGAGGTTGCGTGCTCACAGTTAGGGATATTTAAGTTCATGACTGAGTTTCAGATGAGCCTCCGATATTGCCCATGGAAATCTGCACCTGCATCTGTTAAAACTCACACAAAAACATTTCCATTTGCATACACAGATTGAGTAATTAAACACCTAACTGCATGATCAGCAAATGTAAATGCTTATTAACCCATCAGCAAATTGATACCCATGCCCAATTTCCAAGCACAGATTATAGTCCTTCTTGGATTCATAATTCCAAAACTATATATGACTCTAGACAGCCGTTACATACTATGTGTACATATACATGATAACATACTCTCCAAACTGTTTCAACGTGCTAGAGAAATCATGAAAGATTTTTAGAGGAATTTCAAATGAGGTTTTAAAGTTTCCGAATTCATCAAGGTGGGTACATTCCTGACAAAAGTCAGAATTGTATCTTTAAAAAAGAAAACAGCCTTTAATTGAGGCAATTGGAGCATACCTGACAAAATAGTTAAATAAGGAATAAATAAAATCAAATTCAGGCAATTAATTCTTCCCTTTGGAATTACTGTTCAATATGACATTTCTAATGGGTTTCAGATAAATGACCTGTCAATGAAATAAGTACCACAAAGAAATAAAAACCTCCTTGAAGTAGATGAAAATCTACTGGAAACTTTTTTCATGGCTTTGCTATAAAATTGGTGTAATGGCTTTAAATTTTCCCAGCCAGATGGGCCATCAAATAGATTATTTTGTCCTTCCACAACTGATTTAAAAAGTGATTTATCTGAAGTAAAAGTAGTATTAAATATCACAGAGATTATGTTGGTATAGTTTTAGCCTGCAGCATTTTAAACCTTAGGTCTTTGTCTTTTTCACAGAGGCATATTTGAATGTGATGGTATATGTATATATATTCAAATGATCAGAGATGCAGCTGTGTATAAAGATAAAATTCAAATTAATTAGCAGATCATAAAGCAGTACACCCTTGAATACGTGTAAGTGTTCTCAGTACCAGAGGAAAACAGTCTTTATGATGTGTACAATCATCACTTTCATTACAAGCTGTCAGGTTAGTAAAGGCTCACGCTATTCTCCTGAATCTTAGAAATCAAACTGCGGGTACAGGCCATGTTGATTCTTGAAAGAGCACTGTGCTCTGGAAATTCATCTTTAGCCTGTAATTAATAAACGGTATTGAGCACTTACTGCATGTGCATAATTGTACGAGGCACCTGGGAGAGTCCAGTAGAATGATTAGACAGTTTTTGCCTTCAGAATGTATACGCTCTAGGTACGTCTACAATATAGCTCTCCCCCTCTAGACTGTAAGCTCCTTGTGGGCAGGGAACATGTCTACCGACTCTGTTGTACTTGCCCAAGTGCTTAGTACAGTGCTCTGCACAAAGTAAGGATTCAATAAATGTAGTTGATTGATTGATTGGGAGGACTGTGATTCGTCAGAGTATTTCCAAGCCAGAGAAGGAGCATGTGCCCGGAGGAGGACAAAGGCAGGAGAATCGAGAGAGGCATAATACTAGTTACTATTATTATAATTGTGGTATTTGCTAAGCACTTACTGTATGTCAAACACTGTTCTAAGTGCTGGGGTAGAGTCAAGATAATCAGGTCGGAACAAAGTCCTCATCCCACATAGGGCTCACAGTCTAAGTAGGAGGAAGAGCCGAATCCCCATTTTACAGATGAGGAAACTGAGGTTCAGAGAAATTAAGTGACTTGCCCAAAGTCACATGGCAGGCAAGTGGCGAAGCCCGGATTAGAACCCAAGTCCTCTGACTTCCGAGGCCAAGTACTCTCCATTAGGTCATGCTGCATAGTAGAAGATTAGCTTGGGAGGAATAAACAGGATGAGTTGGAGAGCCGTGGGTGAGACTGGGAATGCCTTCCTTCTGCTTGTCACACAGGGAAGTGGGCCCTGGAAGGGCACAGACACTATAGCCCTCATTTCCCCAAGGGCACACGCCGTCGGGTCTGCCCACCTCTATCCCCTCAGAGATGCCGATTGCTAGAACTTTCCAGATGGTCAGGGGCTGGAGAACAAAGCTTTTTCTTGGATCGTGCTGGTATATCCAATGGTTTGGGGGTGTAAGTGCTTCTTATGTGCCACACACTGTGCTAGGTGCAGTGGTAGATGATTTCAAAGTGCGCTAATCAAAAAGCTTCTGCTGCCTTGATAACCGTTTCCAGCTCTCTCTAAGAATCCTCACCGCGCCAAAGTTCTTGTCCAGCTCAGAGCCTCGATGGTTCTGTTTTATCCCATTTCCTCGACTAGTTTTCAGGCAAGATGAAGGAAAACTGACCTTATAAGTGCTGTGCCTAGACCCGTTTGGGTCCACTACAAGACTCGATAGAGTGTAAATTCCTTGAAGGCAGGGAATGTGTTTCTTAGGCTTCTTTTGTACTTGATTTCAGCCGTTACCCCAGTAAATACCATCAATACAATATCTGATTCTCTATCCCTCCCTGCCCATCCAGGGTGACTTGAATAGCCCAGTAGTGTGGTCTAGTGGATAGAGCATGGGCCTGGGACTTAGTGGGACATAGGTTCTAGTCCCAGCTCACCACTTGTCTGCTGTGTGATCTTGGGCAAGTTACTTGACTTCTCTTGGCCAACATGGATGTCCAACCCGATTAGCTTGTATGTACCCCGGTGCTTAGTACAGTGCCTGACACATAGTGAGTCCTTGGGTAAAGATATTTTTTTTTTAAAGACTGGTTCTGGGAAACAGAAGATCTGGACTTCGGTTCTGGCACCCAGCCATCCCATTCAGCTCAGATTAGTCACTGAAAGAATCCCCCATCGGAGTGTAACCTTCTTAATAATGATGATGGTATTTTTTAAGCGCTTACCATGTGCCAAGCACTGTTCTGAGCGCTGGAAGAGCAGGAAACATGTCTCGTGCTTGCTTCTCTTGAACTTTCTCAAGCGCTTAATGCAATGCATTACATCCAGTGGGTACTCATTAAAAACCAATCAATCAATGGCTTTATTGAGCAGTTACTGGGTGCCAAGCACTCTACTAAGCTCTCGGGAGAGGAGAGTAAAATAGCATTGCTAGACTTGATCCCTGCCCTGAAGGACCATACATTCTAGAAAGGGATCCAGACATTGAGATAAAGTACAGAGAGGGGAAATGGCGGAGTAAAAGGGTATGTACGGAAGTGCTGTGTGATTGAGATCGGCTTAACATCGAAGTGCTTAACGCCCACGAGCATAGACTGTGCAGGGGGGAGATGGGTCAGGGTGCGGAAATAAAGGGTGGTAAGGGGAGGCCTCTTGGAAGGGGTGTGATTTAGTAGGGGTTTGAAGATGGGGAAAGAGGTGGTCTGTTAGATGTGAAGGGTGGAGGACGAGGTGAAGGTTTCCACCATGCGGCAGACGAGATCGAGGTACAGTGAATACGCTGGCATTAGAGGTGTGAGGTGTGCGGGCTGGGTTCTAGTAGAAGCAGAGAAGCAGCGTGGCTCAGTGGAAAGAGCATGGGCTTAGGAGTCAGAGGTCATGGGTTCAAATCCCAGCTCCGTTGCTTGTCAGCTGTGTGACTTTGGGCAAGTCACCTAACTTCTCTGTGCCTTAGTTACCTCATCTGTAAAATGGGCATTAAGACCGTGAGCCCCACAAGAGACATCCTGATCACCTTGTATCCTCCCCAGCGCTTAGAACAGTGCTTTGCACATAGTAAGCGCTTAGCAAATGCCATAATTGTAGTAGGAGATTAGTGAAGTAAAATAAGAGGGGATTATTATTAATCCTACCATTACTTCTCAAACTACTACTGCTTTGTGATAGCCATGAAATGGACCTGACCAAGGAATATTTGATGGTAGGTGATTACATTTAGCATGAAGTACTTTTTAATGGAAGATGCAATTGAGAAAATTTAAAGCACATTTTAATTGACCATCAATGGTTTTTTCAAGCACTTGGATGTGTCAGCAGTATAAAATATAAGTAACTGGATTATGCTCTTAGAATTAATAGTGCCCTTTATTAGAAATAAACCTACCCGTGGAGTTGCCCTTCACGTTTGAAGGTGCTCGTATTGATGGGATTTCTAACTCCGTGTGGGAATGTACCTGATAAAGCCAAATTGTATCCTGTAGTCCTTTTCAGATAGGGTACATTATGCATGGACCCAGAGGTTATTGTTCGTCCTGTTAGCGATTGGATTGTGTTACAATTTATGGCTTCCTGTCCACCTGGCAGACAGTGGCAAAATTAATGGAGGAGAAAAGAGAGATGGAGGGCGGGGAGGAAGTTAGGAGAAAGTGGAGAAAGAGAAGGAGAAAGCGGAAGAAGAAGAGAAGGGGAAGAAGGAATCGGTTTTATAAAGCATATTTTGCACGCGTCTCCCCGTTGGTCAAGAATCTCTAATGGTTGCCCGTTCCTCTCCGCATCAAGCGGAAACTCATGATCATTGACTTAGGCATTCAGTGGAGCAGTCTCTACCCAACCTATCCTCTGTCCTCTCCCACTACACCCCAGCTCCCTCTCTTCATTTCCCAAAAGCCAACCTGCTCACTGCACCCTGTTCTCATCTCTCTTGCTGCTGATCTCTTGCTCACACCCTCTCTCCTTGCCTGCAGATCTTGTAACAGGCCACTGCTCTCTCCATCCAAAGTCACATCTCCTCCAGTAGGCCTTCCCTGATTAAACTACTCCTACTCCTCCTACTACTAATAATAGTGGTTTTTGTTAAGCGCTTACTATGCTCCAAGCTCTATACTAAGCACTGGGTTAGATACAAGATATTCAGGCCCCACCTGGGGCTCACAATTTAAGTAGGAGAACAGCTATTGAATCCCCATTTTGCAAATGAGGCACCTGAAGCGTGGAGAAGTGAAGTGACTTGTCCAAGTTCACATAACAGGCCAGGACTTGTCTGCTGTGTGACCTTGGGAAAGTCAGTTCACTTCTCAGAGCCTCAGTTACCTCATCTGTGAAATGGGGACTGAGACTGTGAGCCCCACGTGGGGCAGAGACTGTGTCCAATCCAATTTGCTTGTACCCACCCCGGCACTTAGAACAGTCCGTGGCACATAGTAAGTCCTTAAATGTCATTATTGTTATTATTATTATTATCCTCAGACCAATATAGGAGAGTTGGGGAGTCACACCCCCTCACTTGATAAGTGGTCAGCATACACAGTATTATAGAGTGAAATGCTCTTTATCAGTAACACTTTATTTTCTCTCTGGCCACTGTCGTTAGCTGTGGACAACATTTAGTTGGCTTCAAAGCTGCCACTCAGGCTGGCCAAATGAAGCTCGACTTCCCTCAGAATTGAAAGAGTACAGTTTGAACCAGAGATCCAGAAGCAGTGTAATCGTTCTCGAATCGATGCTGATTAATAACAATCCAGCCTCATACTGACAGAGTGCCTTTCATCTAAGCAAAACTCAAATTGCTCCTGGAACGGATCCAGAAAGCTCTTGCTACAGCTCCAGGGAATGATAATGTGACCGGGAAAGGGAGGTTCATCTGGGGATGGGTAAAGGTAGCCTTAGGATCACCAAAGGACAGTGAGACTAGCTCTGCTGTTGGTCCAGGGGCTGGGAATCGGGAAAGCTGTATTCTAGCCCTGGGTCTGTGCCATCAGCCCTGAGGGCTTCTGACAGAAGAATTACCCAGAGCGGGACAGGCCCCGCAAGAATTCTGAGAAATATCTCTCCCAACCTCTTAGTTCATTGCACATAATAAGCACTTAATAAAAAGCACTGATGGATTGAAAGTAGCTGGCTAATACAAGAAGCAGCGAGGATTAGTGGATAGAGCACGGGCAAGTGAATCAGAAGGACCTGGGGTCTAATCCCAGCTCCTCTACGTGACTGCTGAGTGACCTTGGGTAAGTCACTTAGCTTCTCTGGGATTCAGTTACTTCATCTGTAAAATGGGGACTAATGGGGACATGTGGGACAGGGACTATATCTAACCTGATTGACTTGTATCTATCCCAGTGTTTAGAACAGTACTTGACACATTAATATGAGTGACAAAGAGCACAGTGGCTACCAATGCAACCACCTGCTGGGTCAAAGTGTTCGTTGTGGGCAGGGAATGGGTCTGTTTATTGTTATATTGTACTCTCCCAAGTGCTTAATACAGTTCTCTGCACATAGTAAGCGCTAGATAAATACAATTGACTGACTGACTGTTGCCCAGCATTGGCACTAGGCAGGAGTTCCTTGGCTGTAAATGAGTCCTGCATAGAGAAAAATCTTCACATTCATTTTTTTCATTTTTTTAATGGTATTGGTATTCATTTTTTAATGGTCTTAATAGCATTAACATAGAGCTTACTCTGTGCCAGGCACCATCCTAAGCACTGGGGTAGATAGCAGTCAGGTTGAACACAGTCCGTGTCTCAAATGGGACTCACAGTCTTAATCCTCATTTTACCGATGAGGTAACCGAGGCACAGAGAAGTGAAGTGGCTTGCCCCGGGTCACACAGCCGACAGGTGGTGGAGCCAGGATTAAAACCCAGGCCCTTCTGACTCCAAAACCTGTGCTCTATCTATTAGGTTATGCTGCTTCACCCCCTCCCTCCCTACTCTCTCTTTGCACCCCTTGCCCCAGCAGGAACATGGCTGACAGGGACTAGATGATCTGTTTTCCCTCTCAGACTACGCTGCCTGGCACAAGCCACTAGAAAGCTAATCGATTCTGTTACGCAGGTTTGTTGTCCTGAATTCTCAAGGCCGAGGCTCATCCATCATTCTCGATGGGAAACTCCAACATGATAAAAAGCAGTGAGAAAAATGACCACCAGCTGAGGTCACTGAGCTAGCATCTGGGTGAAGGGAAGCAGGGAGGGAGAGAATGAGGGGGAAAAGAGAGTAGGGGGAGAAAGAGAGAGAAGGCAGGTAGAGAGGGAGGGAGAGAGAGATCGTCTCTATTGCCGAACTGTATTTTCCAAGTGCTTAGTACCGTGCTCTGCACACAGTAGGCGCTCAATAAATATGAATGAATGAATGAGAATGGAAACGTAACAATGTCAAGTCTGATCTTGACCAATGGCTAGCTTTCATTTTCCTCATGTGGATGCGTGTCCATCCTACTCTGCTTCTGTTCTCCACAACGCCATACTCACTTGACTTAGGAGAAGGTCTCCCTGTAATGGAAACCAAAAGTGCCGAGAAGGTTTTTCGATTGCATCAAGTGGTTTGTTTTACTGAAAAAGAAGGGGTCACCTTCACCGTGCCCTGCTCTGAAGCACCAGGGACCAACGGCTTTGATCTCACTGAAGGAGCTGTTTACCTCGAAGAGTAGTAGTCTACGGGGCTCATATTCAAGCAATCCCCCAACACACTGACAAGGCAACACAGGGTGGTGCTGTTGTATTTGTGGTTGTCTTCAGGGGAGGGCACCTGGCCCATGTTCAGATTCTGTGAGAAGGCAGGGAGGAAGGGTTGTTGCTGCTGATGTGGAGATTGTAACCGTTACTGTGAGTGTCACCCAGACAATCACTCCCACGCTTGAGAGTGAGTAACTCAGCACAAACCACCAGAAAACAGCAAATGTTACCAAACGGAGCAACCAGTCAATTAATTGTATTTATTGAACGCTCTCTTGTGTACGGAGCGCTCTTCTACGTGCTTGGGAGAGTACAGTATAGCGGAGTTGGTAGACGTTCCCGGCCCACTGTGAGCTTACAGTTTTAGGTGAGGGTTTTTAGCCTGGCTAAATGCCATGAGATTAATACTAAAGCAGTAGAGGACATTGATTGTATGTGTGCCAACTGGGTGCCGAACACCGGACTAAACGTTTGGGTGAGTAAACCCGGGTGAGAAGATATGATCCTCGTCCTCAAGGAGCTTACAGTCTACTGGAGGAGACAGACACAAAATTACCACAAGTAGCAGGTTAATAGAATGCCTTAGCGATTGTGTCTTGTCTTATGCCGTCGAATCGTCTCTGCCCATAGCGCCACCGTGGACGCATCTCTCCCAGAACGCCCCGCCTCCACCTGCAATCGTTCTGGTAGTGGATCCATAGAGTTTTCTTGGAAAAAAAAAAGGCAGTGGTTTACCACTGCCGCCTTCCACGCAGTAAACTTGAGTCTCTGCCCTCGACTCTCTCCCATGCTGTTGCTGCCCAGCACAGGTGAGTTTTGACTTGTAGCAGATTGCCTGCCACTCGCTAGGCACTGCTCGAGCTAGGAATGGGTAGGCCTGTGCTTGACTTTCCTTTCCATAATCAAGACTGGTAGAGTACTAGAAACCCTCCAGGTGTGACTTGTGCTTTCCCAATCAATCAGTCATATTTATTGAGCTCTTACTGTGTGCAGAGGACTGTACTAAGTACTTGGGGGAGTACAGTATAACAGAGTTGATAGACACGTTCCCTGCCCACAAGGAGTTTGCAGGCTAGGAGGGGTGACAGACATTAAAATAAATTATGAATGCGTGCCGTGGAGCTGACGGTGGCATGAATAAAAGGTGCAAATCCACGTGCAGTGAGAGTATAAAAGCGAGAGGGAGCAAGGGAAATGAGGACTCTGTCAGGGAAGGCCTTTTGGAGGAGATGTAATTTTTAATAAAGCTTTGAAGGCGGGGAGAGTGATCATCAGTGTACTGCATTGGACTCAGTAAGCGCTCAATAAATACCATTACTATTACCAAATGATCCTAGAAACATGAGCTTTTAACTTCAGTATTTAAAGAACTCCAAAGAAGAAGATTTCACAACTCCCTTAGAGAATGTATTTTGAAACAGTACTGTCTTCCAGATCGCTTCAGCGGAATTGGCTCAAACGCATAAACTCTGGCACCTGCAGTTTTACAGAAGTTAAATGGTAATACATTTACTTTCTGTAGGTCCCAGAGTAGATATTGTTCCTGGAAAATTTAATCCAATTTACCTGTAATTTAAAAGTAATTTATAAGAGTAATTAATCAACACCATGTGATTCTGAAGATCAATGGTCTTTCCACGTTTAAATGCAGAAAATAAGGCAGAGTTTAAATTAGCATTTACCGAAGTCTCTATCCATTAAACTACATTCCATCTCTCGAGTTACCCCAGATCAGCCTGTGAGTCAGTGACAGAGATGGGATTAGCCGTCAATAGATTTACTTCTTCTTAGACTCAGATGACAGAATCCTGCCACCAACAACCCCAGTGTTTTTTGTAGTCACTTCTTTCGTTTTGTAAATAACGAAGTCTACATTTCTCTGAATTTCCATGGGCTGGTATCAGCCTGCTCCCCTCTTCCATCATTCACTTGCTTTTAGTAAATGGGTTTAGAGAATGGATGAACTTGTGGAGGAGCTGGAAGGGAAATTTGAGGGCAGGGAGAAGTGGGTGAACAGAGGAAAACAGTGAGAAGCAATGTTTCTTCTAGTTGCTCTATCTAGTGGATAGAGCGGGAGCCTGGAAATCAGAAGGAACTGGGTTCTAATCCCAGCTCCACCACTTGTCTGCTGGGTGACCTTGGACGAGACACTTCCCTTCTTTGTGCCTCAGTTACTTCAATTGCAAAATGGGGATTAGGACTGTGATCCCATGTGGACTGTGTCTACTGTAGCGCTTAGTACAGTGGCTGGCACAAAGTAATTACTTAAAAGATACCATTTTTTAAAAAAAGTGGACAAATGTCAGGAAGAGGAGAAATCAAAGGCAGTAGGACCTAGGGGAAAGGGCATGGAACTGAGTCAGGAGATGCTAGATATTAGAATTCTAGTCCCAGTTCTGCCACTTGCCTGCTTGGGCAACTCACTTAATCCTCTGTGCTTCAGTCTCCTCATCTGTAAAATGGGGTTAATTAATCTATCGGTCACTGGTATTTAGTGAGCTCTTACCGTATGCAGCACACTGTACTAAGTGCTCGGGAAAGGGCAATATAATTGAGGTCGTTGATATGTTCCTTGAGAGCTTACTGTCTAGAAGGGGAGACAGATATTAATATAAATATATAATTGCTGTGGGGCTGAGGGTGAGGGGGATATCAAGTGCTCAAGGGGGTACAGATATAAGTGCAAAGGCGATCAAATAAAAAGTACACCAGATAAAATACCTGTTCTTCTTCCCTTTTAGACTGTGAGCCCTATGTGGTATAGGGAGTGTGTCCAATCTGATTTTCTTGCATCTACCCCACCACTTAGCACACATTCAGGGTTTTTTATTATTATTACTGTTATTGTTATCATTATTAGGAAGAAGAGAAAGAGGAGTTGGGGTGGGGGCGAAGGTGGCCAGAGGGCAGAAAACTGTAGACCCTTTAGCGAGGAATACAGTAGAGGTTACAGGAAGTACCGCTCACCGAACAGAAACAGCCTGATCCGGGATCACTCATAAAGAATTTTTAATCCTTTAAGTCAATACATCTTTTGTTGTATAAAATCTGTTGTGACTGGGTGGCTTCTCAGTAAACACCCCAAACAAGAGAAGACTGCCCGGTTGCGGATTTGAATTTCAGTTAGTGGAACGGGTCATTCTGGGGACCCTGTGAATCCACAGACCTGTGGGCTGTCCTTCTCAGAGTGGTTTGGCTTTTCTCCCCAGGGCCAGACCGACCTGCGCCTTTAGCCAGGACATCCAGATTCCTGTTGCTAGCTCCTCCCGGAATAGTTTTTCGCCAGACACGTATTTTCAAAGCTTTGAGGATTTTTGCACCCTGAAGCATCACCTCACTGTTTGCTAAGGAGGCGGCTCATTTTGCAAGCAGCCAGCTACCTTAATTGGCCATGTCTCCACGGCCAAGACTTAGAGAGAATAGAGACAATTATCCACAGAATCAATGAGGAAAAAAAAGCCCAACAAACCCCTGCTTTCATCAGTTTGGAGGATAATTACTTTTATTCCCCCAGTGGGAATGGAAATGTGATTACTGGGGACACTGACCACCCAAGACAAAGCATCAAGGCTTCACCAGGCCCTGACTTCAGAGATTAGTTATACATTTTTCTTCTTATCAGAGGAGAGGTGTAGAGGGAATTTGTCCCCAGATTGTTTAAAGTTTGGGTTTTCTATAGCCAATTCCACCATCCCTACAACGCCCCCTTAGCCCAGTGAATATATTGATCCATAAACCCCATTAATTCATCTTTCCATGCCAACAACATTAATGATTATCTGTATTTTTCCACCTGCTCCTACTATTTGTAAATAATTTATGGATGGCTGTCCCCCTCCCCGCCATTAGCTTGGTAAGATCCTCAAGAGCAGGAATGCATCTACTGACTATTGTTCTCTCCCAGATGCTTAGTACTGTGTTCTACACATGCTGTGTGCTCAGTAAATATCATTAATTAATACCCTGTATTCTGATTCTCATTATTATTTATAATAATAATGGTCTTTGTGAAGCACTTACTCTGTGTCAAGCACTGTTTTAAGTGGGGCTCCACATGGGGCTCACACTCTTAATCCCCATTTTATAGATGAGGTAACTAAGGCCCAGAGAAGCTAAGCGACTTGCCTAAGATCACACAGCAAACCCATGGTGGAGTCAGGATTAGAACCCAGGTCCTTCTGACTCCCAGGCCCGTGCTCCATCCACTAAGCCATGATTCACCGAGCAGCCTTGACAACATGTGCCAGTGAAGATATTGGAACACATGGAATCATTAAACAGGCATCCCAATTATATCACAGCGAACCTCACAAACACTGGGTGTACTGTTCCTAAATAAAGAAATAACGGAGAGCAAGCCATAGAGGGTGGGTGGGTGAGTGGGTGGGATGGATGTTGGGGTGGAGGGAGTGGCAAAAAGATTTGATCTGGATTCACCCAGCTCATGTTCAACTTTTCAACTGTCCTGGCATTTGAAGGAAATGGTTTGAACCTGTGGGTGATTTGCTTGTTTGTTTTCACAACCGGAGCGGGTCTAATTTACTCCAAGAGGGAAGGGCCATTTTGGTGAATGCCAGGGAGCTGGGGTAGTGTCCTCAGAAGACAGTACGTGAAGAAACCTGCAGCAGGCTTTTCGGGAAGGAACCTTTTTCGGGATCAAGTTTCAGATCAACCTGAAACCGTCTGTCAGCTCAAGGTGGAACTAAGGTTTGTTTCTTTCCCTGAATGAATTGTTTCAGGACAGTAGAGGAAAAAAACCCATTATCTGGACAAAAAGGAACCAAAAATGTGGCTTTGAGTTAACTGGGCTTGCATTTTACCCAATTATTTCAATTTAGCCAGTAGTATTTCTAATCTGTGGCACTTGCCTGGAATTACACTCTGTTTGGGATCAGCCGATATCAACCGAACTAAGTTTGATTGTATTTCCTTTAGAAAGTCGCATTGATTCGGTGCATCGCCATAGCTAAAAATAATCCTCATGAAAAGAAAAGCCTCCTTGAGGCAGTAATTTCTTGGGGAGTTTGCGGGCTTCCCCTAATTTGGGTGCAGCTCTCAGTGTTTGAATTCATCCTTTCAGTAATGTTCCCCAAAAGTTTGCCTGGGAAGGAAATGGGGTGAAGCAATGAATCTAGTGAGAGTTGGATCTATATGCTTTATGAGACAGTTTGAGAAGTTTTAAAATGAGAAATCTTGTTTTGGTCCCAAGATAAGTTGGCACACATCCTTGGATTCAGTCAACAGATGGTGCAAGGTACTGCTGAGCACAGTTGATAAATGTTTTATAGTGTGACTCATCAACTGATAGCTGTTTATTGAAGGGAACTGAAAGTGCTTTCGTGTTTAAGATGTTATTTTCCTCTAGAGAAGGTTCTGATCCCAGGCTGTCCACTCTCTCCTATCTGCTCTCTTTCTTTGACTGGCAATAGCTAGAATTCCCATGTAAAAATTATGTACCACATCCAACTGAATTCTATTCATAGCCACAATGCCAGTTTTGTTCCCCAAGGAAAGCAACGATGAAGCTCGTCAGAGGAAAATTAGTTTTACAGCCTAATATATTTTCTCTGTCAGGATGGGTGTGCATACATGAACGGGATCAGGGCAACCACAGTGGCTGTGAGGCTGTTGACAAGCAAGTGACCTTTCAGTGTTGTGACTGTAAGCTCATTGCGGGCAGAAAACGTGTCCGCTCATTCTCTTGCATTGTACTCTCCCAAGTGCTTAGAACAGTGCTCTGCACATAGTAAGTATTCAGTAAATACCTTTGATTAATTGGGCACCCAACTGAGTGCGTTTGTTAACTTCTCTGTGCCTCAGTTACCTCATCTGTAAAATGGGGATGAAGACTGTGAGCCCCGTGTGGGACAGCCTGATTCCCTGTATCTCCCCCAGCGCTTAGAACAGTGCTCTGCACATTGTAAGCGCTTAACAAATACCAACATTATTAGAGAAACAGCGCGGCTCGGTGGAAAGAGCCCGGGCTTGGGAGTCAGAGGTCAAGGGTTCGAATCCCGGATCTGCCACTTGTCAGCTGTGTGAGTGTAGGCAAGTCACTTAATTTCTCTGTGCCTCAGTTCCCTCATCTGTAAAATGGGGATTAAGACTGTGAGCCTCACATGGGACAACCTGATGACCCTGTCCCTCCCCCAGCGCTTAGAACAGTGCTCTGCACATGGTAAGTGCTTAACAAATACCAACATTATTATTATTATTATTAATAAACACAGGTATAGTTGAGAGGGTCGGGGACGGCTTGCCAGCACTGAGGATAGGATGGCATCTCCCTCCAGTAACCGCCTCAGCCCAAAGACTGAGGACGTGGGCTCCCCTCTTTTTCTTGAGGCCTGCCCAGGCCTTCCACAGAGAAGGGTTCTGTTAAGCTAAAATCAAGATTACTTTGGCACCTCGGTGGCAAAGTGTGTGTTGTGCCAACCGCCACCAACTTCCCACATGGGCCCCCTTTTCCGCTTCTTTGGAGTGCCAGAGGAAGAGGGTGGATCCTGAAGGGGAGCCGGTGTCACTTTGACAGCCGACGGGTTTCATGCCAGAAACCAAACGCAGGACATCTGATGAAGTGCTGTAAACCGAAAGATCTCAGGACCTGAAATCATAAAGTAAGTTCGTGCTGGGCTACACAGTTTGGAATTTGGAAACTCTGAGGGCTATTGGGAGGTGTTTCTTGAGTTGTTTTGTTGTTTGACAGGAAGTTTATTTAATCTCCTCCTTTCCAAGACCCGCAGGCCCTGCGCAGAGAAGTGTGCCAGGGCTTTTTTCAGATATTTTCCACGACGAAGATCTGGGGATGTTTTATTGTGGGGTAGGCTGTGAAAGGGCTGGTTTTCCTTCAGCTGTCGTGACAGTCGGCATTTCGTGGAAAAGGTTTCGACTGCCTGAAAGATGTACCTTTTCACAGGATTGGTGCCGAGGGAGCCTCTGAGGGATTGTCCGCAGTGCCAGGCAGGTCGGGCGGGTCGGGGTGCCTGGGTTAGGATGTGGCATTAGGCGACACCTGCCGATTTAGGAGGGAGGCGGGGAGTGAAACCCGGCCGTGACTATCAGAGTGGCTGTGCGCTGGAAGAAATGGATAAAACCGTGGTGTCGCACCAGGTCTTCACGGGGACAGGTGAGCAGGTAAGCCCCTCGTGACCGAGGCAGATTGAGGCTCGGAGATTGTGAGGTCGGGAATCATTACAGAACAGACTTACAGCGGGAGAATTTTCGGAGTTGGAAAGGTACAGAACCAACCAGACATGTAATTGGCTAAGGCCTCAACATTTCTGTGACATGTCCGTCAGAAATTTTCATAGAGTTTGTTCTCGTCTGACTCTTCATCCGTAAGCAAGGGGCACTGGGGCCTGTCAGTCAGTCGGTTGTATTTATTGAGAGCTTACCGTGTGTAGAACGCTGTACTAAGTGCTTGGAAGGATACAATGTAACAATAAACAGACACATTCCCTGCCCACAACAAGCTTAGTGTTTCTGAAGAAGGAAGTGGCCACTGGGTCTGAAACCTTTTCATCCCTGGGGTCGGTAAAATGTCCTCTGTTCTGGAAAGAAAAGATCCAGAATACAGTAAACTTTGTTTTTAACTTAGCTGATCCTGAAAGAGTAGACTGCTTCGGCTTCTTATTAGTTATCCAGAACTGTTCCTGAGGCTGCAGAAGTATCATTTCTTCTCTCCTGATTGTCCATGCACAGTCTCAGGACATATTTCTCCCCACCCCGCCACCCCGGGAGATGGGTAACTTTTGATCCAGGAGGCCTTGATCCTCATGATAAGTGGCAATATCCAAGGCCTTTAGGTTCCCCATACTTCTGGACTCATGCTATCTTGTTCCTATGAAAAAAAATGCTTCATAGGATGTCATATAGAGAATGCCACCGGAACCGCCAAATCTAGAGCTGTCTCTGGGTTGGGGGAGGGACCTCTGGCATCCGTTTTTGCTCCAGAACCATTGCATTCCTCTCCCAGGCCCCCTTTACACAGGTGTGACTTCCATCTTTGGCTGGGCGCCTTCAAATTTTCCATCATCATCCTGACAGTGCACCCGGAGACAGAAAGCAAGTGAGGTAGCCACTCTTTTCTCTCCTCTCTAAGTTTATTTCACATCTTTCTTCACTCCCGCACCCGCCATCAGATTATAAATTTCCTCATGGAAAGGACTGGGTCTTCTTTTCCTCTGTTATTATGCTCTCCTAAAAGTTTAGCCAGTGCTGCGCACACGATGGGGCTCAATAACTGAAAGTTTCCAGGTAAATGAAGTGGACGTGTTTTCCACAGATTGGCCAGCAGGCACACCGCTGTTATCAGTCCTGCCTGAGGAGAGTCAATCAATCAGTCTGTCTTTGGTATTTATTGAGTGCTTACTATGTGCAGAGCACTGTACTAAACATATGGGAGAGCACAGTACAACAGAATTTTCAGTCACGTTCCCTGCCCATCATGAGCTCACAATCTGGAGGGGGAGACACACATTAATACGAGTAAATAGGTAATTTATAATATCTAATTTAAAGACAAGTACACAAGTGCTGTGAGGTTGGAAGGTGGGGCGAATATCAAATGCCCCCAGGTCACAGAGTCAAATGCATAGATGATGCAGGAGGGAGAGCGAGCTGGGGAAAAGAGCATTTAATCAGGAAAGGCCTCTTGGAGGAGATGTGACTTGATTCTGTGAGTGCCCACGAGGCCTGCCAATCATATCTGACTTGCTATTGGCTGGCCACCCAGGCTCTTTCTAACTGCAATAAATTTCTACACCATAATCCAAATGGGGATATTTAGGGATATTAAATATTTAGGGATATTAAATATTAAAAATGTACATATTTAGGGAATGTGTTTGCCCTTTAACTAAGTCCTGCATTTCAGCCATATAAAGGTTTTTGCAGGTTCTCTTCCTTCGTTTCTACAACAGAATCCTAGAAATGGGGTGAAGATATTTCCTTTATTCAGGGAAAGATCAATTAACTCTCTGTTGCCGTGCTGCCTGCTGAATGACAGGAGGACTTGAACAGACACTTCAACATCAACATCATCATCATCATCAATTCATTCATTCGTTCACTTGTGTTTATTGAGCGCTTACTATGTGTGCAGAGCACTGTGCTTGGGAGAGTACAATATAACTATAAACAGACGCATTCCCTGCTCACAGCGAACTTACAATTTGGGGGGTAGGGAGGATTTATTGCGTCCTTACTATGTGCAGATCACTCTAGTAAGGACTTGGGAAAGTAAAGGAGAGTCAGTGGACACTATCCCTGCCCTCAAGGACATTACAGTCTACTTTGTCCTGAGCGCTCTACTTAATACTCGGAAGAGTACAAGGGAGTTATTGGACATGATCCCTGCTGTCAAAAAGCTTCCAATCTAGTGAGCCTCCTGGGTTGGGGTATAAGAGGTTTTTGCTTAGGATGGGATGGACTTTACTCTTGAAACTCCATGTTGTGTGTATACCACTTTTTTTTTTAAATAGTATTTGTCAAGTGCTCACTCTGTGTGTCAGGTCCTGTACAAATGTCGGCTGAGGGGCAACAGCTACAATCACAGTCCCATCAAGAATCGGCTGAAGGAACCACGAAGGAGCTTGTATTTGCTGAGAGATCCGAGGAATCGGGGACTCTTTCAGCACCTATTGGATTTCTCTTTGAAGTTTCAACTGTCCACTAGCATAATCAGGATTCTGGATTTTGTCAGTCAGCGAGATGCCTGCTTTATCTCTGGAGGGTGAGATAACTTTTAGCTCCTGGGAGGGTGATGGCGGGAGGTGGTGGGGCCGGGGAGTGTTCATTGCCCGGTCAAATTGTTGTTGAAACCCCTTGGGGGCTCTCTTCAGAGAGTTACAGCTCCTCTGTATTGATTCTTTCAATCATATTTATTGAATGTTTACTGTGTGCAGAGCACTGTACTACGCGCTTGGGAAAGAATAGCACAACAATAAAGAGTGACTATCCCTGCCCATGAAGAGCTCACAGTCTAGAGAAGATCTTGGACTTCCAACTGTCCCTTCCCTGCTCTTAAGATGGGAGGATATTCTCCCGAATTTTGATGGGGCAAGGACAATAATGTTGGTATTAAGCGCTTACTTTGTGCCGAGCACAGTTCTAAGCACTGGGATCGATACAGGGTAATCAGGTTGTCCCACGTGAGGCTCACAGTCTTAATCCCCATTTTACAGATGAGGTAACTGAGGCACCGAGAAGTTAAGTGACTTGCCCAAAGTCACACAGCTGACTCCTAACCCCTGCTCTTTCCACTGAGCCATGCTGCTTCCTCATCAAGAAATGAGGCTCCTCCTTTCAATCAGTGGATCAATCACATTTGCTGAATGCCTACTGAACGTAAAGCACTGTGCTAAGCAATTGGGAGCATTAAGACAGGAGTAGTAGACAAATCCCTGCCCTCGAGGAATTTCCTATCCAGAAGGGGAGACACCAATTTCAGAGAGAAGAAAGTTGAGGGAATATGAGGAGGGGACATTAGAGCTTAATCAGGGAAGACCTCCTGGAGGAGATGTAACTTCAGAGGGGCTTTGGAGAGGGGAAGAAGCCTCTTCTGCTCCCCACTTCCCCTGGGTCTCTCCTTCTCTCCTCTCCCTTGGTTCTCACCTTCTAGAATACTTGGACCGCCAAGAGGTGGTTTTGTATTCCTCTCCCCTAGAGGATTCCATTTCAGAAATCAGCAGAGTGAGGCAGATATTGAAAAGAAAATCTCTTTTCAATGGGAGCCTGGCCTCTTACCGTTCGTAACCGTTTCTTCTCTTGTAAAAACCGCGTCGGGACTTCAGCCAGGAAACGCCCCAGGCCCTAAATCTTCTGAATAAACTCCTGGTAAGACGTGGCTGGATGTACAGGTTCCGGGCAGCCTGGATGAGGTCTGCTGAGGCTTGTCCACCCTGTACCTGACCCCTTCTCCACCCACTTCCCTCCATGTTCCTTTACGGATCTCTCGACTTATCGAGAGTATTGTTCCCACCGAACATCAGCATCTCAGGAATTTAGTGGAGATTGTTATCTGGAACAGCATGTGAAATGTCAGCAGGTATGGATTTGAGCTCCAAAGTAATTAAGATTATAAATGTTCCATTTTGGTGGAAGGCCAGGCCTCCCAAGGTATAACCTATACGGAGCTTGGAAATCAGCAGAAAGGGCAGGAAGAGTGAATCGGGTTAGGCGGGGAGAGCTACTAAGCCCCACTGTTGATCCCGTGGAAAGAACAAGGACCTGGGAATCGGGCGATCTGGGATCTAGTCCTATTCTGCCTGGAGCTGGAAACGGTAGGACTAGGCCAAACCCTTGCCCACCTACTCGCTCGTTGTACTCCATGCCCCAGTGGGGACACAACTGGGAGGGACGAGAGGGCGAGTGGCACTGTGCCAGCCACAAGCACTATAAGCAACTCCTCGGCGGGGGTTCTCGGTACTTAAGTCTCAAACCAAGTCATTCCCGCTGGGAATCTGTCCTCCTCCTTCTCCTCCTCCTCCTCCTCTTTTTCCTTATGCTGGGTGAGATGCCCCCCCGCCCCCCACTGGACTTGGTGTTAGGGTTAGGTGGGATACTGAAGACAGCACTTATGTGTGTATATTTATTTACTTATTTATAAATATATGTAATTTACTTATTGATCTATTTATATTGATGTTTGCCTCCCCCTCTAGAGTGTAAGCTCACTGTGGGCAGAAATGCGTCTGTTTGTTGTTATATTGTACTCTCCCAAGTATTTAATGCAGTGCTTTGCACAAAGTACTCAATTAATAGGATTGATTGAATGAATGACCGAATTGAGGCCTGCTCATTAGAACGCCGAAGGGCTACGAAGGTATTCAAGGTGGGACTGCACACGGCTGTCGTCATACATTTGGATGTCTCTGTTCGTCATTCCCCTCGATAGATGTACCGTTGTGATAATCTCCCTTCCAGTCTGTCTGAACTCCACTGGAGTCAGGGCTGGCTTCAGGTAGTAAGCTAGTAAGGTGGTTGCCTTGGGGTGCACCACTGATAGTGGGAAAGGGTGGCAGGAGAAGGGGGGACAGCAATGGTGGGGTTGGCCGAACGGAGGGGACGGCGAGGGAGATGACAGAGCAGAAGGGTGGTGGGGGCTTATGTTGAGGAGGATGAGGGGAGATGCAGCAGCCAAAACTTTGAAAGCACCCAGCCTAAACCAGCAGCCCCACCTCTAAGGACAGGGACCTGTGAGGGGGGCGTTCAGTGCCTCTGAAGCAAGTAGGACAGGCCAGGACCCCCCCTAGATTGTGGGGGTTCAAATGGAATTCCATGTGACTTTGTACAGAAGAGGAGGGAGCTTGAACCCAGATTATCTGAAGCCGGGTCCCTACTGTCACCCCTCCTGGAAGATATATCCTTGCCTTCTGGCTTTTGGGGAGTTGGCCTGTCCAGAAACACCAGTCTCTTCTCTGTTCCCACATTCACGGGCTCTGATGCCCTCCCCGGCAGGGCAGCGCACCCCCCGAGGGCAAGAATGAGGAATGATAAGCCATAGCTCTGAGTATTGGTGCGTTTGCAACAGAGGGACGCGCAGAGATACATTCCTGCCGGAGTCACGTCGTACATGCCTGGGCACTTAGAATTTCTGTGGGTTTAGGTTGTGTGACGATGATTTATTAGATCTTCATTTATTTTAAAACAGTGTGCCTTTAAACATCGGCTTCCCCGTGCCGAATCCTCGGCCCGAAAGGTTAGAATTTGTCAATTGCCAATTGTGGCCGGGCTTTCCCTAATTCTCAAGGAAATCTCCTTCATGGGTTTTATTGAGTCATGGTCTTGACCACTTTTCCTCACCTATCTGTAGCCAAAATTTCATTTCAGGAAGCTCCTTAGGAAATGTTAACTTATGCTTCTTTTCTATAGTGTGTCACTGTGTTCATGCACTTGTGTATCCCCATCCTCAGCACTTTTGTGCCTGCACTTATTCAACTGTTCATTTATTTACCCCGATTACTTGATTTGTAAGTATTTTTATGCCCAACTCCCCCGTTAGAGGGTTGGCTCTTAGTAGGGCTGGATTGTGTCATCTGTTGGTTTCGTACCTTTTTTGCCACCTTAATATTATGCTTTCATCTACCCCAGTGCCTAGCGCAATGCTTGACAATCCTGGCTCCACCACTTGTTTACTACGGGATCTTGGGCAAGTCGCTCACTTCTCTGTGCTTCAGTTACCTCACCTGTAAAATGGGGATTAAGATGGTGATCTCCAAATGGGGCAGGGACTTTGTCCAATCTGATTATCTGGTACCTACTTCAGTGCTTATACAGTGCCTGGCACATAGTAAACACTTAACCAGTACCATTTAAAAACAAGAAAAAAAGTTGTTTATTAACTGGGGAGGCAACATGGCCTGGTGGAAAGTGGAAGTTAGGAAACTTGGGTTTAACACCCAGCTGTGCCGCTAGCGTGCTATGTGACCTCCCCCTAGTTTCCTCATCTGTAAAATGGGTATAAGATATCTGCTTTCTCTACTCCTTAAATTGGGAGCCTCAGGCGGGACAGGGACTGTGTCCAATCTGATTAATACGATAATTAGTATTTAATAGCATAATAATAAAAATAACAGGAGAGCCTTATTGGCCACCTCTGATCTCTTCGGAATATTGGACTTGGGCCACAAGGGATCTGTGGCAGGTATCCTGAGATGAAATCTGCTTCCTTCCCATAATCTGGTCTCTCAATTTCATTGTTGTGACCTGAAACAATACCATCTGACCATCCCTACCCTTAGAAGATGCCTTCTGACAAGAACATTAGGGCCTTAACATCCTTGTTGCTAGGAAACAAGCTTATTACTTCTGTTGTATGCTCCCTGAGTTCTTAATATGAGGCTCACACTCACTAAGTAGTCAGTAAATTCCACCGATTGATTTGGACTGCAAACTCCTTGAGGGCAGGACCCACGTGACTTGCTTCTGTTGAATTCTCCCAAGCCTGCAGTAGGGTGCTTCACCCTCAGATGCTCATTAATAGACAGCCAGTCGATCATATCTGTGGAGCTCTTACTGTGTGCGGAGTGCTGTACTGAGCAGTTGGGAGAGCACGAGCAGCATGGTGTAGTGGATAGAGCACGGTCCTGGGAGTCGGAAGATCCTGGGTTCTAATTCCAGCTCTGCCACTTGTCTGTTCTGTGACCTCAGGCAAGTTACTTCACTTCTCTGGGCCTCGCTTACCTCATCTGTAAAATGGGGATTAAAGCTGTGAGCCCTTCGTGGGACAGGGACTGTGTCCAACCCGATTTGCTTGTATCAATCCCAGCACTTATGGCAGTGCCTGGCACATAGTAAGCACTTAACAAATACCATAATTAAATTAAATTACAATATAACAATAAACAGACACAAATCCCCTCCTACTTCAAGAAATACCATAGTCTGAAATGGCCAGGGTGTACAAGCTTGGGCAAATTTCAGTGATTGAATAGACAGTGAAAGTAGTGGAAATGCTCACCGGGCCTCTCTTATCACAAAGTAACTGTTTCTTTTTGGATTGAATCCTTAGGAAAACAATTCCTTTGGTAAACTCTAGCTTCCTCTGGAAAAGAAACATATCCTGAGCTGAAGTCCAGAATAGGGGACTTCATTCTCTCAACTCCTTGGTCCAGTGATTTCTCTGTTGGATTTTTGTTGGGTTTTTTGGTCTTATTTTGTTTTTTGGCTGGTGCTGCTCCCTCTTCATGGACTCTTGTTCAAACTGCCATCAGTTTGATCCCACTCAGATTGTCATGGGGCTTGGGAGGATCTTCGAGTGGTCATCCAGTGCAAGCCCGTGCCCCTAAGACAGATGATTAAGCATAAGGATCTCAGGGTAAGCAGCTTCCACCGTTTTCTCTCAGTAAGTGGGCCAGCCTGTAGCACCCTGAATGACCCCTTGAATCTTTCAATTTTTCAAAGAAAAGAAGAGACGCTATAAAGGGAAAACAAATACGATTCCACGTTACGGACAGAGACGGCAGTCGCTCTGACCGCTGATCTCCAACGAATTAGCAGCTCGGGCCGTTTTGGAAGAGTTTAGTTCAGTGCCAACGACTCAGCCATTGGAGCGAGGCACTGAAAAGTAAAAGAAGAAAGCAAGTGGAGTTAAACAATATGAGGTTTGGCAAGTCCTGTAATTACCTAATTGTCATTCTACATTATAAATTACCCATGGGCTTGAATGCAGAGATATTATGTAACATTTCATTCTCCTATAGTCATTTTCACTTCAGAATCTGAGCATTTAACGATATCCACTCATTAATCCTCAGACCTGTACGATCACACCAGAGTTAGAGGAAGAGGAGGGTGGGCGAGGCCATGGTCCAGACTTCATGCTAGGTGGCACCTTGGCCCATCATGCTACTTCTCGTCACTCCTGACCTCAAAGTGACCATATCCCTCCCCTCATCCACGTTGCCCCTTGGGTCTGGTGGGGAAGGTGGCCATCTGAGATCTGTCTCTGGCCCTAACCCGGTCCTGGAGGTGACTTGAAATCCGAGATGTCATCTCGTGACTCCACTTCCTGTTGTTACCTGTCCAGTGCCAAGGGGCAAAGGAGCGTGAAACTGAGTCCCAATTCCAAGGGGCCAATGACCTCTTCGTGCCCTAGGAGTAGGTGAGTTAATGACCCTGACAGTGACTGTCAGTCGATCGTATTTATTGACAGCGTACTGTGCGCAGAGCACTGTACTAAGCACTTGAGACAGTACTTAGCTCGCCAGTCCACCGGGGAAGGGCACATCAATTTGGGATATTAATAATCTCACTTTATTATCATCATGACATCCCTATGAGTCAGGGAGATGAGATATTTTAGTCCCATTTTGCAGGTGAGGAAAGTGAGACCCAGAGTGGTTAAGTAACATGCCCAAGTAACATTCAGCAGACCAGGGACAGAGCGACAACTTGTGGCGGAAGTCCAAGAAAATGCTCAGGAATTCTTCTGAAGTAAAAGGTCTGCAAACCCTCATCCAAAATTCCAACAAAAAGGCATTTTTCAAGGCTTGAATATATGCTGTCAATCATCTCCCTCTCTCTGCCAAACTTTCAAACCTCCTGTTCTTTGTTCAACACTTACCTAAATAAATTATATACACTCCAGGCCTCTCCAACAACAGGTCCTTTTTACACACTGACTCTGTGGTCTACAAAGCCTACTGGGCTTGAAAGACAGCATTTTCGATCCCTGGCACACTGGATGGAAGCAGCAGTCACAACTAGTGGCCAAATTGCCAAGCAAATTCCTGATCTTGAGAACAAGATAAGGAATTTGTACAGGTCAAGGAAAGGAAGAAACAAGAGGGAAAAAAGTATCCAAAGTCTGTGGCCGGGTAGGGGTCCTGCCTAGAGAGCTAATGTAAGAGGTCTTTGATAATTGGGTCAATAGGAAATATATGATCAAAAGCAACTAAAGTCAAAATTGCAGCAACTTTCCAAATACTATAGTAATGATGTGGTACTTGTAAAGTGTTTTCTACAGACCAATCATGGTATTTATTGAGTGCTGTAGTAGATTTGACAACCAGATCTGGCAGGCCCTGTCCCACACAGAGCTCACAGTCTAAGGGGACAGGATGAACAGATATTTAATCTTCATTTTTCAGAAGAGGAAACTGAGGCACAGAGAAGTTAGGTGATTTTCCTGAGGTCACAGAGCAGGCAGTTGGCAGAGTCAGGATTAGAACCCCGATCTTTTGATTCCCAGTCCCATGCTTTTTTCACGAGACCATGCAGCATCTCATAAAAAGTGCTAAAAAAAATACCACATCTAAGGATGTAGTGAATATATCACTTGCTGCTGTCGGTTTACAGTACATGTGTCAGATACTATAGAATAGACATGCGCCCTGCGAGTCTTCGATTGGAACTAACCAACCACTGTGACTTAGCGAAAAGAGCTCAGGCTTGGGAGTCAGAGGTCATGGGTTCTAATCCCAGCTCTGCCACTTGTCAGCTGTGTGAATTTGGGCAAGTCACTTAACTTCTCTGTGTCTGCTACCTCATCTGTAAAATGGGGACTAAGGCCGTGAGCCCAACGTGGGACATGGACGATGTCCAACCTGATTAGCCTGTATCTACCCCAGTGCATAGTATAATTCTGGCACCTAGTAAGCATTTAACAAATACCACTGGGGAAAAAAAGGCACAGAACTACACGCTTGGAAAAGACTACAGAAATGGGAAGTTCTCTAATAACAATCGTAACAGTAATGTCGCTGCCCCTTCTTACACTATAAGTCCCATGTGGGAAAGAGAATCTGTTGGTTGTGATTGTTATGTACCTACCCACTGCTTAGCATGTTACTTGCCACGTAGCGTTGAACAAATGCCATAATAATGATAATGATGATGAGCTACGCTGGGGTGTCTATAAAAATTCAGGGGTCGGAGGCCAGACCCTAAATTTTATCCAGATAGTTGACCTTGGGTCAGAGGAGCATATTCCTGGAGATACAGGCTGTACAGAGGTCTGGCTCGATGGGGACAGACCCTGGACAATGTTCTATAAACTGAAGTAAAATCGTTCAAGTTGGCAACACTAAACCACCAGCGGGAGATGATAAACTCTTCCAGCCCGACAGCCTCAAAAAATTGATTCAAGAAGCGGCTGAGTTTTATGGGGCTGTGTAGGAAAAACCTTGTTCTAGCATCTGGCGCCCTGCACGTCCTCACTCTGACCTCAGCAGCATGTTCTCAGGTGGCAGCACATGGAGTACTGTTAATGAAACTATCATTTGTCGCCAAGCAGTCAGGCAGGACCCCCTTCCATCCTTGATGGAAGATATGGTAAAGGAAAGGCCTCTTCCGGAGGCTCGTAAAATCTTGTGGGGAAGGGACAGGAACGTTTCCGTTATGTGACAGAAGCCTTGGAGGCGGACGAGAAAGTAGTCATTTGTACCAGGTGTTCAGGTCGGGTTGGCACCTTCCTCCCATCTCCTCCCGTGATGGCACTAATTGCCAAAATATCAGACTGTAACTTTATGCCAACCTCTGAGGCGAAATGTGGAGTGAAGACTATTTGTCCACAGGTCCTGCAGCCCTATGAATTTGGCCAGTTATCATTCGGCGTGCTTGGGAGAGGTCATTTAGGGGCATCTGCCAAACCGTTCGAAGCTTCCTGTTAATTCAGCGTATTAGGGTGAGCAAGTGTGAGAGGGAAGGGCTCTTCCTGTTCACGGAATAGGTTATGTATTTAGACCTTCCATCCTTTCCATCTATTCATTTCAGGATTGGAACAACAAAGGTTTAGTGAGGGACACCCCTTCCTTTCTCTTCTCTCCGGGTATATATTAAGGCCAGGGAATTTATTCGACAATCCAAATAGTGTTTCCGCCAATTCTGGGAAACAGAAACAGAAACCTTTTGCCTCGGCTTTAAAGCGCTCCATCAGCTCTCCCCCTCCTGTCTTACCTTGCTGATTTTCTACTACAGCCCAGCCCATACACTTCATTCCTCCGGCGCCAGCTCGCTCAATGGACCTCGATCTTGCCTGTCTCACCCCTGACCCCTTTCCTATCTCCTACCTCTCTGATCTGGAACTCCCTCCTCCTTCATATACGACGGACCACCACTCTCCTCATCTTCAAAGCCTGATTAGAAGCACATCTCCTCCGAGAGGCCTTCTCCAATGAAGCTCTCTTTTCCCCTCCTCCCTTTTCCTTCTACATCACCTCTGCAGTTAGATCTGTATCCTTTAAGCACTCTAAATTCACCCCACCCTCAGCTTCACAGCACTTATGTACATATCCATAATTTATATTAGTGTCTGTCTCCCCCTCTATACTGTAAGCTCCTTGTGGGTAGGGAATGTGTCTACCAACTTGTTATATTGTACTCTCCTAAGCATTTAGTAAATGCTTAGTAAATGCGATTGATTGATTGATTGACTGGGGCTGTCATCCATTTCCTTTTGGTCTAGTGTTCTGACACCTTGTCAGTCCAAGTTGAGTTCTTGTAATCAATAGGCAGGACCGCTCTCTTTCCCCAAATCTTAGAGGTAAGGCACCGAAAACGACAGCAGTGCTTTTTCGGAAAGAAAAAAGAGGTGGCTCAATATCAAAGCAGGTTCATACTAAACTAAACCTATTTTATAAGAAGTAATTTCTTAGGAGTAGTAATAGAATTAATTAAGCAGCTCCTGTAGGTAGAGCGGTCTACTAAAAGTGCTGGGGAATATGTGCAGATGAGAATAAGGGCAATATCAGTTAGAATTCTATAATAATGTGTAATAGTATTCAGTTTTATCATTAATAAGTGCTGGTCAGTAAGCCTAGTTCCTTTTGAAGTGAACTGATAGATCACCCTCTACATTTATAAGTGAGATTGACAGTTGGGCATCAAGAATCCAATGCAATCTTCACAAGATAAGTGCATCGGTGGAATGGCAGCACACCAGTCAGTGAAGAGCACGGGCGTGACAGGGGACTGGGTTCTAATCCCAGATCTCCCACCTACCCGCTGGGTGACATGGGGAAAGTCAATCAATCAATAAGTTATTAGGTGCTTACTGTGTGCAGGTCACTACACTAAGTAAATGGGAGAGTACAACAGAATGAGCTTACAGTCTAAAGGGGAAACAGGGGAATTAAGTACCTCTTCTCACTTCCCCGAAACTGGGAGCCCCATGTGGGAGAGAGACTGTGTCCGATCTGATTATGTTTTGACTACCCTACCCCTACATTTAACACATGCTTGGCACTTAGTAAGGCCTTAACAAATCCTATTAATTATTATTATTATTATTATTCTTGATAATAATAATAATAATAGTGCCTTTCCTCCATTGTCATATATGCAACTTTCTCTCAGGTCCATTTCACCTTGCAGGAAGACTTGATGGTAGGGGCAATAAGCATATTTGCTATAGAGTTTTCTGTTGGATAAAGAGCTTCATTGTTTCTCAACATCCCTTCCTCCATTTCCATGTACTATACCGGGAAACATTTGATTTCTTGTTGGAGAGGATGGCTTAGTCTGTCTCTGAAACACACATTGTAGTGGTCATTCACAGAAGTGGATAATGAACAATGCAACAATAGCCTGGACTGTTCGAAGGGGGAGGGTCCTTCAGGCCTCCTGTTTGGAAAAAGAAGTCCTCTTCTTGGCTTAGAAACAATGATTACCATTGGCCCCTTCGGTAATCAGATGAAATGGGCTTGCAGAGGCTGCTTGTTTGCGGAAATAAACATCAAACTGAAATGGAAAATTGCAGCTATAAATGTGACAATGTACGGCCCAAGGGGGCTGAGAGAATACATCATTCATTTTACCCAACCACCAACTCAATTAGGTGAAATGTGTGTGTGTGTGTGTGTGTGTGTTTTTGGGGCGATGGGGGTGGAAAGTAAGGATAGGTAAAATGATGGGCTGGTGTATCGAGTCAGTTGGATAGTGACATTTAATGTTTTGGGATTGTCTTGAACATCTTCCAGAAATTTCCTTGAACTCCTATTAATAGCTGAGTGCTGAATTGTCTGTGACATTTATGACATGGTCATGTCAGCTTGACTGCACAATTACCTCTTTCACAGGCTTTAACTCTTTGGGGCTATGCAGAAAGATTCTGGCCTTCTAGTTTTCTCCAGAATAGAAGACTTGCATAATGCATTTTGCCAGATGGTTTGAATGTTTCTTTTGATTACAGACACTGTCTTTGTTACCCAAAAATGGAATTTCTATTTTGAATCCAAAGCACTAAGCCCTAATTCAATAAAAATAATAATAATGCTTCTGGTATTTAGTAAGTGCTTACTCTGTGGCAAGCAGTGTACTAAGTGCCAGAGTAGATGTAAGGCGATCTACTTGTCGGACACAGTCTTTGTACCACAGGGGGTTTACAGTTTAATCAGGAGAGAGACAAGTGTTTAATCTCCATTTTTCAGATGAAGAAACTGTAGCATAAAGAAATAAAATAATGTTGGTATTTGTTAAGCGCTTACTATGTGCGGAGCGCTGTTCTAAGCGCTGGGGTATACAGGCTAATCACGTTGTCCCACTTGAGGCTCACAGTCTTAATCCCCATTTTCCAGCTGAGGTAACTGAGGCACAGAGAAATGAAGTGACTTTCCCACAGTCACACAGCTGACAAGTGGCAGAGCCGGGATTAGAACCCATGACCTCTGACTCCCAAGCCCGTGCTCTTTCCCCTGAGCCACGCTGCTTCTCTTAAAATGACTTATCCAAGGTCATACTGCAGACCAGTGGTAGAGCAGGGATTAGACTCCCGGTTCTCTAATTTAAGGCTTATGCTATTTCTCCTAGACTACAATTTTTGCCTCCCAGACTCAAGTAAAACTTGCAGTTGCTGTATAGTCTTCAAGCAGTGGCAAAATGGGAAATGGCTTCTTTCCCCATGTGATTTAGGTTCATCCTCTTGGGTTTGGATCAGAACTGGGTCGGGTGAGAAGAGTCCTGGGAGTTGGACAGGAGCCAGGAGATGTTTCCCTCCCATGCTTTGGTATTCCTAGCAGTTAGTCAGTGGTATTTATTGAGTGTTTACCGTGGGCAGAGCTCTTGGGAGAGTACAGTGGAGCTAGTAAACATGATCTCTGCCCTTAATTTGGTTCCAACATTGTGGAAGGGACTGGGGCAGTTTACTCTGGTATCCCCCTTGGGGAACCCTAAGCCCCCTCCTTCCTCTCCAATTAGGAAGACCCCCAAATACCCCAGTTTCCTTAGCTCAGTGGAAGCAGCGTGGCCTAGTGAAAAGAGCCAGAGCCTGGGAGTCAGAGGACCTGCGTTCTAATCTGCCTTGGGCAAGTCACTTGACTTCTCTGGGCCTCAGTTACCTCATCTGTAAAATGGCGATTGAGACTGTGAGCCCTACGTGGGACAGGGACTGTGTCCCACCCAATCTGCTTGTATCTGCAGTGCTTAGTACAGGCCGGACACATAGTTAAGTGCTTAAGAAATACCATAATAATAATAATTATTATTATTATAAGGACACAGTTCCTCTGATTCCCAGGCCCGTGTTCTTTGTGCTTGGCTATTCTGCTTCAAGGGGAGGAAGAGTATTATTAAGTCCATTTCCCGAGGACGAGGAAGTAAATCTGGAAATAGATCCCCCCAACCCCCATTGTGCATCAAAGATTCGAAAACCATCCTCACGCTGCGTGGATTTCTGTCTCAACTCTTCCCTTTTCTGCTAGGTTCCCTGCCTAGGCTCCATCCCCAAACCTCTCCAGAGAGAATAACAACATGACATTTGTTTGCATCTTTCCACCAGATGAATTCCTTAGATAGTCCTAAACACTACCCTTTTGTTTATTGGAGGAACCAAAATACATTTCATGTTCCAGTGATCATCTTTGAATGGATTAGAAAGAATTCCCAGTCCAAGATGGCTACAGCATGAGCAGGGATTGTTGAAGTAGCCCGGTTCCCCTCGAACCTGAAGTCAGAGGTCTTGAATTCTACCGGTAACGTGTTCGTGCTAAGACCTGATTGCCTCCCCGAGCCAAAATTTGAAGTGGCATCAGTCCGTGGCATCTGAAGGCCTTTGCCAGAGACATGTCAGAGCTGACTTCTAGTACAGATCGCCCTATAAATTCTACACTTACACAACACCAGTGACTTCACAGGAAAAGAATGCCTTAATGATCAAGTGAGTGGAAGCTTTCAGTAAATAGCTGAATGTTTGACATTGTTATCAGTGGGTGTTCCCTCCCTCTATGAGCCATCATAGTTCAAGACAAATTCTAAGTCAGGGAGAGTGGGCCCAATGAAGCCTTCAGAGTTTCATGTATGGAAGGAACCAGTTCCCTAAAATAGCTGTGTGTTTTGGGGTTCGGGTTTTTTGTTTTTGTTTTTTAATCCCTGTGTCCTTCAGCAAGAATCATAGCTTTGACCATCTTGAGGATAATTTGGTCACAGGGTAAATCATATAGCATACAAGAATGCATACTGAGCCTCGGTGTGTTGTCTAATCTCCCTGCCTGCGTGTGCCATCCTGGACAATTCGATTTACAGGATTGGACCATTTCTGGTGAATGACTACTAATTCATGGACATGAGTTCTGCACATGCTATGCACTCAGTAAATGTTACAGATTTAGTGTCTGCCTTCCCCACTAGACTGAAGCTCCATGAGGGTAGGAATCTTGTTTACTGATTCATTAAGTGCTTACTATGTGTCCTACGCCGAGGTAGAGTCAAGATAGATCTGTCACAACTCTAAGAGAAGCAGCGTGGCTCAGTGGAAAGAGCACGGGCTTTGGAGTCAGAGGTCATGAGTTCGAATCCCAGCTCTGCCACTTGTCAGCTTTATGACTGTGGGCAAGTCACTTAACTTCTCTGTGCAGTTCCCTCATCTGTAAAATGGGGATGAAGACTGTGAGTCCCACGTGGGACAACCTGATTCCCCTGTGTCTACCCCAGCGCTTAGAACAGTGGTTTGCACATAGTAAGCGCTTAACAAATACCAACATTATTATCCCCAAATGAGGCTTTTCAGCCTAAGAAGGTGGGAGAAGAGGTATTGAAACCCCATTTTACAGATGAGGAAACTGAGCCCAAAAAGGGTAAGGGGCTTAACCCGGCTAAGTGGTAGAGCCAAGACTGGAACCCAGGTTTTCTGTCTCCCAGTCCTTTGCTCTTTCCACTAGACCACACTTTGAACTGCTGCGAGTCTAGTGTTAATGAGGAAGGTCCAGCTACTCTCTGAGAGCATGTAGGTTTCAAGACCCTTTCTTCCTCACTAGCCCAGAGTGGTAAAATGAGGGTGGTTTAAGGCAAAAGTAGGTTTCTCACATCCCCAAATTCATACATTCATTCAATAGTATTTATTGAGCGCTTACTATGTGCAGAGCACTGTACTAAGCACTTGGAATGTACAGTTCAGCAACAGATAGAAACAATCCCTGCCCAGTGACGGGCTCACAGTCTAATCGGGGGTAAAACTCATCTTCTCTGCTAACTGCCCATTGCTCGGTTACTTTGAAGAGCTCTAAACTGATAGCCCCCAAATTTGGTGAGTCGGAAAAGGGTAAATGTTCATTTCTGCTTTCTCTGTAATGCCCAAGAAATGGCACAGGGATGAAAACATTCTGAGAAGTCTGTTGCTGTTGATGATTTTCTCCCGCAACGCTTCCTTCCCTTTTCAAGATCTCCACAAAAATCTCCCCGACCCCTGGATCCATTATGAATAACTTCGGGCAGTAACCAAACGTCAGTTCGATTGCCGGATGGAAGTCTCGCTTCAGTCCTAAGTATGCAAGAACTGTGTTAGTATCGTTGAAAGATGTGAGGATTTTATATCCTGTTATGTAATTTTCCATTATCCCTTCATTAGGTTCCATACCTTCCTTCCACAAGAGTCCAAGCAGTTTGTAGGTGTTAATCTGACATCCCTCTGAGGCAGTTAGCGAGCCTCATTCCAATGCTCTGAGGGTTTCAGAACCAGCCTGGCCTCTTAAAAGCCCTCTGGGGAGTTAGGGGGTCAGTCCCAGGTCTAGCTTGGACTCCCCCCACCCCTCCACCCACCACCTTGAAGTGCGCTCATTCAGCCTTTCCAGGAATCACTTACCTTACAAAGTTAAAGAGAATTATAAATCTCTCTCCTGCCTGTGGAAGGAGAATGGGTCGGGCAGCCAGGAAAATTGGGATGTAATCCCAGCTTTGCCACTGACCTATGTGACCTGACGCAAGTCGGTTAACGCTTCTGGGCCTCAGCTTTCTCACCTGTAAAATGAGAAGATACCTGCTTCTCCTCCCTCTTAAATTGTGAGCTCCATATGGGTCAGGGACTGCATTGGTTCCATTTATCTGGTATCCGCCCCAGTGCTTGGCACAGAGTAAGTGCTTAGTACTATGATATTACAGCCGTCCAAACGCACTAAGAGTTAAGCACATGATCGAGCCGAAATTTGATTCTGAAAAAGGGACCGATGGTCCGGATGGTCTCTTACCCAAGGACAAAGGGGTTCCCCAAACTAAAGGCTAGTCCTAACTTCAAAATGGCACGTGAAGCAACAGGCATGGTTTACAACTCATCCTTTCCAGGGCACCCTATTCCAAGATTGGCCTATACCTCCTGTTTTCCCAAGTAAAATTCCCTATGCCAGTTGCCCACGTTGGATTGGGTTAGCAATTCACAGTGAAACCAAGGGTCCACGGAAAAGGTCGTGTTTCATCGTTCAACCGTAATGTTTATGTGCAGACCAGTACCTAGCTCTTGGGATGATAAGGTAGAATTACAATACACGATCCCTGCCGTCAAGGAGCTTACGGTCAAACGAGCACAAGACCAGCTATATTTACCCATTTGGGTATTCTTTTCTCCCTGGTATTTCTGGACACAGCAAAATAACAACTTGAACAAAAACTTGTATTCACCTGACATAGTCGTAGATATCAAACGTGATGTACCCTTTAGGCTGGGGCACTCCCAGCAGGGACTGGAGAGGAGAACATGATTCCATAGTTGGCAAACTCCTCAAGCCTAATATCTAGTGCTGTGTACCAACCCCATCTTTTAGACAGTGATCGCCCCATCCCAAGCCTTGTAGGAACTCAGAAGAAGACTGTTTTTCACAGGTTTATCTGGATGCAAGAAGTTGTTTTGGAAAAAAAAGAGGTATTTAAGTGCTTACTGTATGTCAGGGACTGTACTAAATGCTGGGGTAGATACAAGATAACCAGGTTGGACACGGTTCATTTCTCACACGGAACTCACAGTCTTAATCCCCATTTTACAGATGAGGTAGCTGAGGTACAGAGAAGTTAAGTGACTGGCCCAATCACACAGCAGATAGGTGACAGAGCCGGGATTAGAACCCAGGTCCTCTGACTTCCAGGCCTATGCTCTGTTCACTAGGCCACGCTGCCATTTGTGTGACCTGTCTCGGCTTTCTTCGTCACAGCCGCCATCCATATTGCATGAATTCCCTTCCAGCTGCATTTTCCCAAAACACTAATATATTATCCTGCAATAAAGCCATAACCTAATTTTTGCATCAGACATGATGGATTTGTTCTTCATGAAATACATTCAGTACACTTGTGCAAATCAGAGATGATCTGCATATTTCTTTTTCAATTGGTGGCTTTTATTATGCACTTGAAGGGACCAGGGTCTAATTGGAATTGAGTGACTCTTTAAATGACAATCCCAATTTCCTTTATTATCCTTTAGGATGTTTAAATCTATCGCCTGATTACAATTTAAAGGTTTCCTGTTGTGAAGTCATTGGTACAAAGGGAGTCGGTTTATTTTCAGTGCATTTATGTCCTCCTGTGACCCATTTTACTCTAGCTGTGAACACAGGGTGTGGAAGTATTTGGATGTGACGTTTTAAGGGACTGATGAGTACTTTGAAACCAGCTTCAGGGCTGTACCCAGCCCTCACCGGTCATATTGGGTGGAGGGCAAGGGAATGGGGGTGGGGTACTGCTTTTAACCGGCCCCTATGACTGTGGGTTTGCCCAGGAGCCACAAAATTGGACTGACCTTCATGGATGTCCAACCTGAGCTACATCTTGAAATCCTCTAGACTTTAAGCTCGTTATGGGCAGGGGGTGTGTCTACCAACTCTGCTGTATTATCATATTGTACACTCCTAAGCTCTTAATACAGTGTTCTGCACACAGTAGATGCTCAATAAATATGACTGATTGATTAAAACAGTTGTGCATCTGCAGGTCCACATTGGCCTTTTTTAAAGGTGTGGGACCTTGAACGAGTCACTTAACCACTCTGTGCCCCAGTTGCCTCATCTATAAAATGGGGATAAGATACCTGCTCTTCCTAATCTTAGATGGTTGAGCCCCTTAGCCTGATCGTCTTGGAATTTTCCCAAGAGAAAAACAACTGTCCCACACATTAAGACTTTAGCATCTGGGGATACTGTCTACTTTCCCGAGGGTTCTGGACTGGGGATACGCTCAAGAAGGGAGTTACCTCTGTGGCGTCGGGTATGTCGCTTAACCTCCCTGGCCTGCAGTTTCCTCAACCTTGTCATGGGGGTGATAAAATTGCCCCTCCCCCTGCCGATTAGATTGATACCCATGCTCAAGAGGGACAGGATCTGCTCCAGTTACCCCTTATCTCCCCCAGTTCTCTGCCAACAGTGTGTGCTTAATTATTTTTTTAATGGTATTTTTTGTGTGTGCTATTTAAGTGCTTACTATGTGCCAAGCACCGTACTAAATGCTAGGGTAGGTACGAGCTAATCAGGTTGGACACAGTCCACGTCCCACATGGGGCTCACAGTTTTTGTCCCCATTTTATGGATGAGGGAACTGAAGTACAGAGAAGTGAAGTGATTTGCCCTAGGTCCCTTAGCAGACAAGTGGTGGAGCCAGGATTAGAGTGCAGGGCCTTCATTCATTCAATAGTATTCAATAGTATTTATTGAGCGCTTACTATGTGCAGAGCACTGTACTAAGCGCTTGGAATGTACAAATCGGCAACAGAGACAGTCCCTGCCCTTTGACGGGCTTACAGTCTAATCGGGAGAGGAACAGACAAGAACAATGGCAATAAATAGAGTCAAGGGGAAGAACATCTCATAAAAACAATGGCAAATAAAAACAATGGCAAATCAATAGAATCAGGGCCTTCTGACTCCCAAGCTACTGCTCCGGCCCCTGGGCCTCGCTGCTTCTCTAATCATTTTTTACTCTTAAGCAGGCAGTGCTGGGGGTCAGTTTGGAAATTTTTCTACATTGCGCTGACTCCGATGAGAAGGCAAAAATAAACGTCAGGAGGACCCAGAGGAAAGCCTAGTCAGTGGGCACCTTCCAAGGCTGCCGTCCTGCTCCTGCTCCGGGCTTGGGTCCCGGGGCTGTCATGGAGCTGTGATTTCCACTACGTTTGATGTTGGTTTGGGAAGACTGACTCCCAGATGCTAGCCATTCAATCTCACCTTTCCAAAAGTGACAGCGACCAAAGACCAAACCATACAGTGATCAATGGGAAACTGACACTGGCCGCTCCCAGGGGTGAAAAGGAGGCTGTTGGGGGGAGAAAGGAGAGCCTGCTGCTGATTAAGGAGGTTCTGATTTATCTGCTCAGTGCACCTAGGGCTTGCTCCCAGGCCTCTCCACTGATAGGTGTGTTCCCGGCCCCTCTCTTACTCTCATTTCCTCCCTTTCTCTCCCTCCTCTTTCTCATTCCTCCTCCTATCCCTCTTTCCTCTCTCTCCTTTCCCCCCAACCCTGTTTTGCCCTTTCCCTCTCTCCCATTTCCTCACCCTTCTTTTCCCTCTCTCCTTCTCTCACTTCTTCCCTGTCTCTTGCTGTCTCCGTCTCTCTGCATCCCTCTCTCTCTGCCTCCCTACTCTTTTTCTCCCTCCCTTCCTCCCTTCCTCTCTGAATTGGCTGTTGCTTTTAAGAGGCTTTTCTAGCCCCGGGGATTCTCACACATACTTCTGTTGACAGAGTTCTTGTGCGGGTGGCATGCAAGCTGAAATTCATTTTGTTAAGGAGCTATTCATATCTTTTTTTTTTTGTCCTGAATCAACGGAGGCGCTTTTTGGCTACTAACTGAGCTCGTGATGATAATGCTTGTGGAAATTAACTGAATTGAAAAGTAGGGAGTTACCTTACCAAACAGGTAAAAATAATATTAGAAAAATTGTCTTAAATATATTGGCTTACCTTATCTTTCACTTTCTTTCCTCTTATTTTTTTGGATCTTGGGTTGCTGGGAAAGGAACACTTTGTGGTTTCCAAGTCAGCAGCAATCCTTAAACAAAATCGTCTAGGGAATGGGTTTTATTGGGTGCAGAAAAGACAGCTAGAGGATTGAAATGCAAATATATTAATGCTACGTGGGCTCCTCAGCCTAGGTCATTGTTGACGGTGATGTTTTAACCTGTCGGCTGCAGCTAGACCGGCTTAACCATGAAGAAAGCATAATGCTAAAGTGATGTCAGAGACCAACTCATCTCTGCCAAACCAAGTCCGGCCTTCACAGGCGGCATGGGCTCCTGGTAAATAAAGATGGTCAAACGCCAAACTGCAGCGGAAGCCCTCTTTGCAGAAACGCAGGAAAATACGTCGGCAGTTCCTCCTCCCAGCCCACCCGCGCGATCGCTCGGCTTGTTTGCAGTTCATAATTTGCATGGGGAAATCATTTATCATTCTAAATAATGAACGGAAATGTAATTTGGAGCATCTCAATTAGAGCTCTTTGGGAGAGCCTGTCCCTGGAGTGCATTGCACTGCACATTCATTATGAAAGCGAAAGGTTTGTGAAAGTACACCAGCAGGAATGAGGCAGAGGGACCTCGATTTCTTTGCTGTTCTGAGCAGGGTCTATCAGATATGTCTCGAGACTGGACACTGACCTTCCCATAGCTTTATGGACTCTGGTATCCATGAGGGCAGAGATCGAGACTTCCGTAGTATGTTCCCAAGTTCTCAGGACAATAGTCTGCACCCCAGTAGGTGCTCAGTAAATACTATTGTTCAAAGAATCGCAATTGGGAGGAAAAGACAGGCCATTGTAGTGGCGCCTCCGCTGCCTTGTCGTCGGGCTTGAGTTTCTGCAGTAACTCGCTCCTTGTGCTGGGCAGGTTTTAAATGGGTTTTAAATGGTATAAAAAGCCACCAGAGAAGGAGGAGTTATTTAAGGTCGACATAGCCTCAGTTTCAAAACCAACTGCTAAGTGAGAGGCGAACGACTCTCCCCATCGCTGTCCTCTTTTGGGGGGCCTCTATTTCATCACTTTCCTCAACTGAGCAGATGCTTGCTTTGGCAACGCTTTGGATCCTTGGACCAGTTGGCAAGAAGTCCGGTCTGCAAATGCCCTTTATCCGATTAATATTGCAAAAGGTTTGGTGAAAGGCAAGGTCTCTCAGGGATTTAATAAAGGCAAAACTCTTCCCATCCAGAGTTATCTGTGAGTTTTTGTTGGTTAGAAGTGGGCGTTCTACTTGGGCACATAGCGAGTCGTTATTGGACTGGCAACACAATATGCAAGATGACAGCTTGAAACAGTGTAGACTAGTGGATAGAGGATGGCCAGGGAGTCAGAAGGACCTGGGTTCTAACCTGGATTCTGCCACTTGTCTGCTGTATGACCTCGGGCAAGTCATTTAACTTCTCTTTGTCTCAGTTACCTCATCTGTAAAATGGGGATTAAGACTGTGAGCCCCATGTGGTACATGGACTCTGTCCAACCTAATTGACTGTATCTATCCCACTTCTTAGGACAGTGTTTGACACATAATAAGCGCTTAACAAATACCATAAAACAAACAAGCCTGCAAGCAGCTAGCGCTTTACGGACATTCACCCTCCTCCTAATTAATTACCTGTGTAATACTGATTTACCACAGCAATTCCTATCAGCTATTCTCGTTTGTCGTCAGCATTTCTGTGGGCTCAGAAGGGTCCTGGGAGTCAGGAGGCCTAGCTTCAACCAGTCAATCAGTCGTATTTATGGAGCGCTTACTGTGTCCTCAGCTTCTGGTCCCAGCTCTGCTGCTGGCCTGTTGAGTGACTTTGGGAAGGCACTTAACCACTCTGGACTGCAATTTGCCCACTTGTAAAATGGGGCTTATACACCTATTCTCCCTCCCTCTTAGACATGAACCCTGTGTGGGACAAGGACTGTGTATGATCTAATTATCTGGATCTACCCCAGCACAAAATAGGTGCTTGATAAATACCATTACTGTTTCTGTGGAGTCATTTGGAGAGGATAGGGATGTTTTTCCCAAGGGCCATGGGACAGGGTCCCTCACAGTCACTCTTCCCACTGGAGTAGGACTTGCTCTCTTGCTGCTCCATCACCTCCCAAGGGCCAGGGAAGCCAGGCCATTTAATATCTTTGCTCTTCTTCAAGCCCCGTGTAGCTGAATCTGTAATCCCTGCTCAATATTTCATTCAATCTTACTTATTGAGTGCTTACTGTCTGCACATCACTGTACTAAGCGGTTAGGAGAGTACAGTACAGCAATAGACACATTCCCTGCGCACAATGGCCACTCTTCCAAAACGTTTCCAGCAGCTTGTGCCCAATTCTCTCCCTCGCCCACCCCCAACCCCGCCAACCCACAGTCTCGGTGAGAAATTCGCATACCCATAGGTCCTATTGCTCCCAAGGAGTGCTCAATAAATAGCATTACTCCCACTTGCCTTTGGTCTAATAAGTAGCCAGGTATAAATGCCGGGAAAAGATTCTGAGGCGGGTCTACTCTAGCAAATGTAATTTCATTTTGAAGCAGTTGGTTCAGTTATAAGATGGAGAGGAATCATTTCTTTCAGCTCTTTTGTACCCCCCCCCCCGCCCCCCCAGGTGCCTACTCCATTCTATACATAGCAGGTTTTCGATAAATACTATTCTTAGCTGAACTCCACACGGGACAAGAATAAGTGTTTTTGATGGTAAGCACTTAGTAAATAGCATCATTCATTATTATTGATGATCTAGAATTTAAAAGCAGTTTTTTAACCTAAATTGAGGAGTTGTTGCCTCTGTTCTATATTTATGTTAGCTAACAAAGTGGTGCCAAAGTGAGTGCAAAGTGAATGTAGCAGTTTTATTAGCAGCTTGTCAGCTGTGTGACTGTGGGCAAGTCGCTTAACTTCTCTGTGCCTCAGTTCCCTCATCTGTAAAATGGGGATGAAGACTGTGAGCCCCACGTGGGACAACCTGATTCCCCTGTGTTTACCCCAGCGCTTAGAACAGTGCTCTGCACATAGTAAGCGCTTAACAAATACCAACATTATTATTATTATTAGCAGCTGATTTTTGAATTGATGGTCCAGGAGCATGCTCTCTTAATAATAAGAAAGTCATCAAACGGTTTATCTGCAAGAACCTAGTTTATAACCGCAAAGAAATCCAATGTAGAGTTCAGGTTATCTGTGACTTTATCTGCCTTACCTTTCTAGGACATCAACTCCTCAGAGTGAATCTTCCATGGTTTACGGTACAGAGTTCCCTGGGTTAATCAGTGTGAAATCATTCATTCTGACTCCCTCTCATCTTTTCCTTGTTGTATCAGTGGAGAGAATTTTGAACGTGGAACACTTGGGTGGAAGCAGCACCCGCTTCTCCTAAAACGAGGGTGTCACATGCTCAAAAATCCTCATGTGAGGGAAAATTCATGCTTCTGGTAGTAGTCATGTTAGCAATAACAATATTTCTTTCATTTATACTCAGATATTTACCCGACCCATTACCTAATTTAATGGCGGCCTCCCTCTGTAGAAGGTGAGCTCCTTGTGGGCAGGGATGGTGTCTACCAACTGTATTGGATTTTCCCAAGCACTTAGTACAGTGCTGTGCCTACGGTAAGCACCTGATAAATGCAGTCGATTGGCAGATAGCTTACGAGAGATTCTCGAAGACACTTTTATTCTTGGATGCAGTGGCCGCCATGGGCAGCATTGTCTTTGAACCAAAGGACAGCTCTACAATATTTAGCACTCGATAATAGTACTAATTGCATCACAATTGGCTCATTAAAGCATAATATAAAGTATAGTTATAATGAATTTTGCCAGTGGGGACCGTAACAGTTCCTTTAATTAAGCACTGTGGTAGAATTTGCATTATAGCCCTCTTTATCACATTTACAGGTATTCATTTCCAAAAGCACTTAAATCTCCAGAATCAAAGTCTCTCTTCAGGTAGTGTGGCATTTAGGAATGAAAAAGGGACCAGCACAAATTATTTTCAAAAGCTTTCTTTCCACCTTAGAAAGGACTCCAAAAATAGAGTACCTTTAGGAAGCACATTTTACAACATACCCTGAGTATAGGTTGACTGGTCTACCTCAGTGCTTAGCACACAGCACTTAATAAGTGCCATAATTAAGTAGCTAACTAGCTAATCTGTTGGTAATAGTGCCATGAGACCTATATGAGACAGGGAAGTTGTCTGATCTGAGTGTCTTCTCTTTTAAAAAAAAATATATATATGGTATTTGTTAAGCACTTACTATGAGCCAGGCATAGTAATAAGCTCTGGGGTAGAAACAGGCTACTGATGAGGTAATTGTGGCCCAGAGAAGTGAAGTGACTTGGCCAAGGTCACACTGCAGATGAATGGTGAAGCCAGGATTAGAACCCAGGTCCTCTGGCTCCCAGGCTTGTGACTCCTTAGTCTCAGGGACCAAACTAAGGTGGCATTGTCCCTCTCCCACATATAATCACCCAGAAAATAATAATAATAATAATAATAATAATGTTGGTATTTGTTAAGCGCTTACTATGTGCCGAGCACTGTTCTAAGCGCTGGGGTAGACATAGGGGAATCAGGTTGTCCCACGTGGGGCTCACAGTCTTGATCCCCATTTTACAGATGAGGGAACTGAGGCACAGAGAAGTTAAGTGACTTGCCCACAGTCACACAGCCGACAAGTGGCAGAGCTGGGATTCGAACTCATGAGCCCTGACTCCAAAGCCCGTGCTCTTTCCACTGAGCCACGCTGCTTCTCCGTTAAATGCTTGTCCGGTAAATGACATTTACCTTTCTGAATTTCAGGACTAGAAAGGCTTTTGCTCTGAAGTCCCGGGCCGGCTAGTGGCGCTCGATCTCAGAAAGCTGAGGAGTCCAGAAAGGAAGGCCCCCCCGCCCCTCCCACCTGATGGGTGACGGGTGCGGGAATGGAAACTAAGCTCTTCGAAGAGAGGCCGCGCCCCGCCGAGAGCGGGGGGACATCGAGGGAGACAAAGCCCGAAGGAGCAGATGCCAGATTTCGCGGGCCCGCCTCTCAGCCTGCCACTGACTCCCATCCGGGGACCTGTTCAGCTGGGAATAGCGAGACCCCCTCGGTGCTGGTCAGAGGGTCGGGAAACAGTAGTCCCCTCGGTGGGGCGTCCCCCCGCTCCCTTTCGGTCAGAGCTGTGGATTCTCTCCACCTTTCCCCTTGGGAGAGAAACCTCGCCACGCTTCTTCCAAGCGAACGCCCCAGGGAGACCCCAGAAAGGGGCCCTCAGACCCACATCATCCGACAAGAACCCAGCACAATCGTTTTTGCCAACTACGAGTTTTTATCCCCTGCCGTCGATTCTGTGCTCCGCGGCCCAGAGGTCCCGGACGCCGAAGCCTCTTCATATGAGTCCGGGGAGGAGGAGGAGGGAGAAGAGGGTGACGAAGATGTTTTCACCCAGCCATCCCTTCGCGAGCCGTTTGTCCACGGCCTTCTCCCGAGCATCATTCCCGCAGACCAGCCAGAGGCATGTGAATTCCCCGAGGAGGGGGATGTTTGTCTTACACCGAGCCCCCCGGGGCGTTGGGAGAGAGAACCTAATGAACGGGCGACGGGAGAGAAGCAGATCCACAAAGCGGTAAGTTGAGCCGACATTTCATCCCAGGGATATTGATGCTTATTTGGGGATTGGTTAGCTTAGAGATGACTATGTTCTGCATTAGCTGTGGTCGCTGAAACGGGAACAGACTTGATGGTCGGAGCCAAAGGAGGGAAAGGAAGCAGTTTGTGGGTGGGCCTTTGATCCATCCGTCAAAATTGAAGCCTGTCGAGTCTCCCGAGAGGTTTTCCCATCATTGGTTCAAAGCTCCCCGCAGCACCAATAGTCTATTAAATAGCAATATTTAAAGAAGAATGTTAAAGCCCTGGTCAAAATTCCAGCAGCCCTCTCCACAGGTCACTTGAGTAACTTGGAACTGGAAAGCTTGGTTTCTCTAGGAAGGTTAGGGCATACAAATGTCTGGACTTAATGGTCTTGTGGATAGAGCATGGGTCTGGGAGTCAGAAGACCTGGGTTCTAATTCCAGCTTTGTCCCCTATCTGCTCTGTGACTCTGGGCAAGTCACTTCACTTCTTTGGGCCTCAGTTACCTCATCTGTAAAATGGGGAATAAGACCGAGCCCCATGTGGGACAGAGACTGTGTCCAACCTGATAACTTGCATCTACCCCAACGCTTAGTACAGTGCCTGGCGCATAATGAGCATTTAACAAGTACCATTAAAAAAAGCAGGGAGCCTGATAGTCCTTAGACTGTGAGGCCCCTGTGGGACAGGAACTGATACTGTGTCTACCTCAGTGCTTACTTCAGTACCCTGCACATAGTAAATGCTTAGCAAATGCCATTTGTATTATAGTCATTATTATATTGTTGTCACTGTTATCATTATTAGATTTTTATCATTATTTTGGTAAATCATCTATGTTGAACACTGAATGGAGTCAGGCCGGGCTGTAACCAATGGAGTAGTACCAGGCCTGCCCGTGATACAGTTCTATCCTGACTTTCTCTCCTCAACTTCCACCATTTAAACACAAAACCAATTTCTCTTAAGGCAGTCAATCAATCAACAATATTTACCCAGCACTTCCTGTGTTCAGAGCACTGCAGTAAACACTTGGGAGAGTACATTATCTTATTATTCGCAGGATGGACCCATCAGAGGTGACCAAGACTTTGTCCTCACGGTGGAGAATTTGGAAGGGTAGGAATGACGAACACTGAGGGGCATTTGTCTGAGTTTTCCGACTTCAAAGACAAAGAGAGCGTCCCAGAGCACTTAGGAGTCTAGGTCAATGGTGGTTGAAGCCACCTCCTCAATCTCAGGGGAAGAAAAACGAGGCTTGTAAAATGTTCTAATCAGTCATGTCTCTCCCATCGAAACCCCAAACCGGTGTCTGCTTCTAGACGGGCTAGGATTTGGCCTTCAGTCGCCCGCAAATCATGGGCATTGAACAAAGAATGACCCAAGGATGTCTTAGGATGCAAATATTTGTTGTGATTGGGCCGGGTTTGGAAGTTGTCATGTTTTGTTCCCCTGAGTAGCCTTCAGAATTTGAAACTGTCAAGGAACAACCGTCCCAGGACACCTCGGTTTTAGTCTAGGGGACACATGACCCTCAGCCCTCGTGGAGCTTAAAACTTAATGGGGGAGACAGACGAGAATGATTTCCCATAGTGAAAGAAGAGGAAGAACTCTTCTGGGCTAGTCCTGACAACTCCCTTCATGATTTTGTGTATTTCAATCCTGTCTCCTTTCTCTCGCGGTCTTCTAAGCCTGAAGACTCCTACGCTTCAAGCTCTTCTCATGAGAGAAATGTCTTCGGCATTTCTTGCTGAGCTGAGCCTGTGCTGTAGATTCCTTGGAGAGGTTTTTTGGCTTAAAAGGTTCCCAGAAATGTAAGGTCGTGGAAGACTACACATCAACTGTAGAGGACTTTTGCAGTCGACGTTGGGGAGATTGTTTCAGGCAAGCAGGTAGAAGTGGAAAGCTGGGAAAAATCGGGATGGCGGTAACCCCACCTGGCCGAAAGAGGCACCCACAATTTTCCAAGAGATTAAGACAACCGAAGGGCAGAATGAGATATTTTTCAACAGGGTGAGCCTCACTTAAACCAAAAGAAATGACAAGAGGAGGGATTATGATGAGAGTTATGTGGAACAGAATATAGCCCAAGGGTGGAGTTATTGCAGAATAGAAGCACCTTTTGGAGTTCTGAGATGAATGCTTTCAATTATCCTTACACTATACACAGAGCATTACTGCATTTTCTGTCTTGGGGTTGCAGGGGGATTAAGGAAGTAATGCAGTGATATAGTTAATTGGACTGTTAAGAGGAAAAGTGTGATGAAATCTAGGGTTTATGGAATTAAATTATGAATGGTGATGCAGTCAGTCAGGTATTACTTAAGCATTAACTCATGTACCCATCCTCTTTGTCCTTCCTCCTCTTAGCTGTAATTTATTTTAGTGCCTCTCTCCCCCACGAGACTGTAAACTCCGTGAGTAGGTTTGTATTATTTATTATTATTATTATGGTGGTGGTTATGCTTAGTAGGTGCTTAGTAAATACTATATTATAATTATATTTGTTAAGAGGCTTTAGTGTGCCAGTGGAAAGAGCACGGGCTTAGGAGTCAGAGGTCATGGGTTCTAATCCCCGCTCCGCCTCTCGTCAGCTGTGTGACTGTGAGCAAGTCACTTAACTTCTCGGTGCCTCAGTGATCTCATCTGTAAAATGGGGATGAAGACTGTGAGCCTCATGTGGGACACCCTGATTACCTTGTATCTACCCCAGCGCTTAGAACAGGGCTCGGCAAATCGCGCTTAACAAATACCAACATTATTATTATTAACTGGTGGCGGCAGGATTAGAATCCAGCAGCGTGGCTCAGTGGAAAAGAACCTGGGCTTCGGAGTCAGAGGTCATGAGTTCATGAGGTCATGAGTCATGAGTTCGACTCCTGGCTCTGCCACTTGTCAGCTGTGTGACTGCGGCAAGTCACTTAACTTCTCTGTGCCTCAGTTCCCTCATCTGTAAAATGGGGATTAACTGTGAGCCTCACGTGGGACAACCTGATTACCCTGTATCTCCCCCAGCCCTTAGAACAGTGCTCGGCACATAGTAAGCGCTTAACAAATACCAACATTATTAACCCAGGTCTTCTGACTCCCGGGCCCGTGTTCTTAGAACTAGGCCACGCCGCTCCTGAGGGAATGGATTCACCAACTATTTCTGAGGAAGGATGGGTAAGACTCGACAGCAGATCCCGACGCTGCCACCTGTCAGCTGTGTGACTGTGGGCAAGTCATTTCACTTCTCGGTGCCTCAGTGATCTCATCTGTAAAATGGGGATGAAGACTCTGAGCCTTAGGTGGGACAACCTGATGAGCCTGTATCTCCCCCAGCACTTAGAACAGTGCTCTGCACAAAGTAAGCGCTTAACAAATACCAACATGATTATTGAGAAGCGGTGTTGCCGAGTGGGCTCTTTCCGCCAAGCCACGGAGTGGCTGATTGATTGATAGAGAAGCAGCGTGGCTCAGTGGAAAGAGCCCGGGCTTGGGAGTCAGAGGTCAGGGGTTCGAATCCTGGCTCTGCCCCTTGTCAGCTGTGTGGCTGTAGGCAAGTCACGTACCTTCTCTGTGCCTCAGTTACCTCATCTGTAAAATGGGGATTAAGACTGTGAGCCTCACGTGGGACAACCTGATGACCCTGTATCTACCCCAGTGCTTAGAACAGTGCTCTGCACATAATAAGTGTTTAACAAATTCATTCATTCATTCAATAGTATTTATTGAGCGCTTACTATGTGCAGAACACTGTACTAAGCGCTTGGAATGTACAATTCTGCAACAGATAGAGACAGTGCCTGCTCAGGGACGGGCTCACAGTCTAAATGGGGGAGACAGACAGCAAAGCAAAAGAGAACAGAACGAAAACAAGACAACATCATCAAGATAAACAGAATCAGGGGGATGTATGCCTCATTAACAAAAGAAATAGGGCAATAAATAATATATGCAAATTATATATACAAATGAATAAGGTAATATAGAATATATACAAATGAGCCCAGTGCTGAGGGGTGGGAAAGAGGAAACACCAACGTTATTCGATTAGACTGTAAGCCCGTCAAAGGGCAGGGACTGTCTCTGTCGCCGATTTGGCCATTCCAAGCGCTTAGTACAGTGCTGTGCACATAGTAAGCGCTCAATAAATACTATTGAATGAATGAATGAATAGTAAGCGCTCAATAAATACTATTGAATGAAGGATTGCGGTGCGATCCCGTGGGGTGGCAGTGGCGGCGTCCTGCCGCCAGGGGGCGAGGGGGAGTCCGGCCCCGCGCCCGCGCGCCCTCTGGCGGCCGTCAGCCGCCGTTGCAGGCCCCGGGACCTCCCCGCCGCCTGCATTAACACACTTAAACGGCGGACACCGAGCCCCACGGAGCCGAAAAGCAGCCACTCTGCGGAGGTGGATTTTGCTCCCATTCCCCCTCGGATCAGTCCAACGGCACCTCGGCCCCGCCCGGCCAGCGCGGCGCCCTCCGCCCCTACCGTCAGTGCTTTGCCCACAGTAAGGGCTTAACAAGGGCCCGCCGTGGTTATCGTTATTGTTACAACCGAAAGAAAGGGCGGCTCGATGGGGCGGGGCGGGGCCGCTTCTCTGGAAGGTTCGGGGCGGTCGGCGGGCCTGCGGGGGCAGCGCCCGCCACCAGATGGCGCTGCAGCCCCGGCCTCCCGTTCGGGGCCGAGAGAAGCCCTTCCGTGCGCATGCGCCGCCTCGGGGTGGGGGCGGAGGGCGCGCGCGGCCTGGTGAAGTCGCTCCCGCTTTTTTCTCCCCCCCCCCTTCCTCTGCCTCGCGCAGGCGCAGAGGGCGGGAAGGCGGGCCGGTCGCGCGCCCGCGCGCGCGGGCAAAGGGGACGAAGCGGGAGGGCGGTCGCGCGGCGGCCCGTCTGCGCATGCGTGCCCCCGCCCGCGCGCGCCCCTGAGGGGCTGTGGTGAGGGAAGGCCGCCATGTGCCCTCTTCTTAATAATAACTAGAATGTTGGTATTTGTTAAGCGCTTACTAGGTGCAGAGCACTGTTCTAAGCGCTGGGGGGATACAAGATGATCAGTTGTCCCTCATGGGGCTCACAGTCTTCATCCCCGTTTGACAGATAAGGGAACTGAGGCCCAGAGAAGTGAAGTGACTTGCCTCCAGGTCACAGAGCTAAGTGGCGGAGCTGGGATTAGAACCCATGATCCCTGACTCCTAAGCCTGGGCTCTTTCCACTGAGCCACGGGTCTGCCCAAGGAACACGGGGGAAGGAGATGCCACTAAGAGGGGCCAGCCCAGTCTGGCCTGAAGATTTGATGCCCCCGCCATTGACCTTCTGGGCCTTCCCTGCCAGGTAATAAGCATAATAATAGTTGCATTTATTAGGCACTTACTTTGTGCCAGGCACTGTTCTAAGCGCTGGGATAGATACAAGATAATCGGGTTAGACGCAATCTCCATCTCACAGGCTTGATCCCCATTTTACTGATGAAGTAACTGAGGCACCGAGAAGTGACCAGCCCAAGGTCAGGCCTGAGGGTTTGTGGCACCTGCCACCAATCTTCTGGGCCTTCCCTGGCAGGTAATAATCATAATAATAGTGGTATCTGTTAAGCACTTACTGTGTGCCAGGCAATGTTCTAAGCACTGGTGTAGATAGAAGATAATCGGGTTAGACACAATCTCCATCTCACAGGCTTGATCCCCATTTTACAGATGAAGTAAACGAGGCGCAGAGAAGTGACCAGCCCAAGGTCAGTCTTGAAGGTTTGAGGCCCCCGCCATTGACCTTCTGCCTTCCCTGGCAGGTAATAATCCTAATAATAGTGGTATCTGTTAGGCACTTACTATGTTCCAGGCACTGTTCTAAGCCCTGGGGTAGATAATTGGGTTAGACACAATCCCTCTCGCACAGTCCTGATCTCCATTTTACAGAAGAAGTAACTGAGGCCCAGAGAAGTGACGCAACTTGGCCCAGGTCACCCAGCAGACAAGTGGTGGAGCCAGGATTAGAATCCAAGACCCGTGCTCTATTCATTCATTCAATCATATTTATTGAGCGCTTATTGTGTGCAGAACACTGTACTCAGCGCTTGAAAAGTACAGTTCAGAAAGAGAGACAATTCCTACCCAACAACAGCCTCACAGTCTCAAAGGGGGGAGAGAGACAACAAAACAAGTAGACAGACATCAACTGCATCAAAGTAAATAGAATTATATATATATATAATATCATTAATAAAATAAATAGAAAAATAAATACAAGTGTTGTGGAGCGGGGAGAGGGGTAGAGCAGGTCTATCTGCTAAGCCTCGCTGCTTCCCGCATGTATTGACAGTTAGATGACACATTCTGGACACTGACCTTTAGAATAATAAGAATAATTCATTCAGTTGTATTTATTAAGCGCTTACTGTGTGCAGAGCACTGTACTAAGCCCTCGGGAGAGTACAGTACAGTAATAGACACATTCCCTGCCCACAGCGAGCTCACAGTCCGGTGGCGGGAGGCAGACATCAATGCAAGTAAATAATATTGCAGATATATAACTAAGTGCCGTGGGACTGGGAGTGGTGGGGGAGAGCAAAGGGAGCAAGTCAGGGTGATGCAGATGAGGAAAGGTGGAGCTTCGTCTGGGAAGGTCTCATGGAGGAGACGAGCCTTCCGTAAGGCTTCGAAGGGAGGAAGAGTAATTGTCGGATTTAAGGAGGGAAGGCTTTCCAGGCCAAGGTTCGGTGGCAAGATGGGTGAGATCAAGGAGCAGTTGTGGAATTCGTTAAGGGCTCACTATGTGCCAAGCACTGTAATACGCACTGAGGTGGATACAAGCAAATCGGATTGGACACAGCCCCCGTCCCACATGGAGTTCCCTGTCTTAACTTTTGTGGACATGGGCAGCGTGGCTGAGGGGGAAGAGCTCCAAGCCGGGAGGCAGGAGATATGGTGACCTGGCCCTGCTCTGCCCCAGACCCGAAGAGCGGCCACAGAGGGCACTTGACAGTCCCGGACAGTGAGACGTGTGTGACGGCACGTGAGTTACTTGGGTGTGCATTGTAGTGTGTAAACGTCACATGCGTCGCTTTGCACAGGTGCACCAAAATTGGCCCACACCTGGAGTGTTTCTCTTGGAGCACCTCCCACACCACCTCCTCCTTGATCCAAGACTGTTGCATTCCTCTGAACACACACACACGCACCCCAAAGCACGGCCAGGGAACGAAGTAGACGGAGGCTGGGGGTGAAAATAAAAATTCCAGACATAAAAGTATCTAGTTCCATATCCAAAAGAAGCAGTGCGATTGCCAGCCATAATCAGGATTGTCCGACTTAAGACTGGAGGCTGGTCAGTGTGAACAGGGGCAAGTGAGCTAAACTCTCTGGGCCTCATCTGTAAAATAAGCACAATAATACCTGCTTTTCCATAATTCATAGAAGTGTTCATCACCATCAATCCTATTTTTTGAGCGCTTACTGTGTGCTTACACTTTACTAAGTGCTTGGGGCAGTACAATATAACAGAGAAGGTAGACATGTTCCCTACCCACAGTAAGCTTACATTTTTGAGATGTGAAGATAAATTACTTTCTTTTAAATTGTTTTGGAAAAAAATTTAAGTGCCCTTGGCTCATTCAAGTGCTATTATCTGAGATAGGGCCTAACCCTAAATACTCTCTGCAGAGCACCATACTAAGCACTTGGGAGAGTACAATATAACAGGTAGAAACATTCCCTGCCCATGACAGGTTTGTGATCTAGAGGGAGAAACAGGCAATATAAACTATGTACATGTACATAAGTGCTGTGGGGCTGCAGGAAAGACGAATAAAGGGAGCTAATCCAAGTGCAGTCATTTCTACAACACAGGCATTCCCTACTTGAAGAACTCTGCATTATTGGAGAAAATGCGTGATGATATTTATGCCCAGACTGAAGCCATATGCGTGCACAAAACTCTTTCGCCCCACACTTCGTTGCATGATATTCATATAGGCATTTGTAAGAAGACTAGTGCGTGACCTAATGGAGAAGACCCCAGGACTGGAAATAGGGAGACCTGGGTCCTAATTCTGGACCCACTACTTGCCTGCTCTGTGAGTTTGGGCATGTCACCTATCCTCTCATGCCTCAGTTTGTCCGCAAAATGACAATAATATACCTCTGAGCCCTAATTTTAGACGGAACCTGGTATAGGACAGTTATTGGGTCCAATCTGATTGTCATCCATCTACCCTACTGTTTGGCACTTAGTGATGCCTTTCTTGGGTCTCAGCATTATTGACTGTTAGAAGCGGATAATGAAAACATATGAGAAGTGATTGTGACCTCAGTCTGGCTAGAAGGAACTCACTGAAAGGCACAAAGGTCAGAGTCTGGAAGAGGTTCTACTGCCTGACAATAGTGTTACACTGATGTGTCTCTCTCTCTCTCACACACACACACACACACACAAAACTTTAAAAGGGTCCAACCAGAGAGCCCCTCCTGCCTGGAGAGATCACCAGCAGGCTTCACTGCAGTGATCCTGGGGGGCTCCTAAATTTTATGAAACTTAGAACCAGTCCCCCACCCTTGAGCAGTTTCTAACCTTATTATCCTGGGCGTATGATGCTTCTATGGGTGCCATCAATCATCCGAGTTGTAAACCCCAGGCTTTCCTTTTCACCATTAAAAATCCAAAGGCATCTGTCTCAGGACCATTTGGGTTAAGAGTTCTGAAGAAAAACTCTGTTTTGTCATAATTGTAATAAATGAAGTTGTCATTCACCATGAAACAAAGAACTAGTGTTTCTGGCATAGTACAATAGAGCTCTTTTGCAAAAATGCCAGGGAGACCCTTTAGGCATTCCTGAATTTTGTGAACAATCCAGTTAATATACTATATTGATAAAATAAAGATTTGCTGTCATTAAATGTTCTTTTGTGTCCTAAGGGCTACTTGGAGATGATTCCCATCTTCTTATGGTGGATAATAATGCATTTCAGGGAGGCTCACCTGGGGTTGGGAATTTTCAGATTTAGTGTGAGCTACAAATTAATGCTTCATGTGTGGGAGCAGTCAGTTATATAAGAATTGATATCCCTCCCCAATCCCACCCCCCGCACACTCACACACATTTGAAATGTCGAACTATGCTTGACATGTTATAGGCCCTCGAGTAATGCAGGATTAAGGATTCTATCGTTTTCAGTGCTTTGCACACAGTAAGTGCTTAATAAATGCTACTACTTCTACCACTTAGCAGCATCAAAAAGCAGATTAATTTAAGTTTTGGTAAGAACACAAAGTAGGTGAAATTACCTAATATTCCAGTTCGGTGCTCCCAAGCCACAGAACAGAGCACCATATAGAGCTTCAGAAAGAAGCCAAGAGGTGAGGAGACAGAAAGAAAAAGAAGGGGGAAAAAATCGTATTTTGCTTTTCTTGAGAAACGTGATTCCAGGAGAAGATCCGCCCCCCGCTGGATTCAAGGGGTGTCTAAATTACGGATGTAGGAAAGCTCTTGAGATAATCTAGTCCAGACTTGTCTCCAGGCAGAAATGCTCCAACACTTCCCAGGACGCTTGTTTCTTTCTCTGTTCTAGTATGAGAGATTTCTAAGGAAGGAAATTCCACAAGTTCCCCTGGCAACGTGCTCCACATATTCCTGCCATAACCGGCCATTCTGATGTGAGTTTTGAGTAGAATGTGATGGAAGAATAGGGAAGCATGATGCCATAATAGCTGTGAAGTAGCTATGAGGAGAGAGAAGTGCCCAGTAAATCTGCTAGACTGTGTGCTCCTTGAGGGCAGAAATTTTGTCTTCTTTGTTCTAGAATGAGAGATTTCTAAGGAAGTAAGTTCCACAAATTCCCTTGGCAACCTGCTCCACGTAATCCTGCCAAAGCGGGCCATTTTGGTGTCAAGTTTGAGTAGAATGTGAAGGAAGAATAAGGCAAACACAGTGCCATAATGGCTGTGAAGTAGGTATGAGAAAGGAGAAGTATGTAAACTCTTCGAGGGCAGAAATCTTGTCTTCTAATTCTCTTGTATTCTCCCAAAGGCTTAGTACAGTGCTCTGCACAGGATAGGTACTCAACAAATATCAGTGAGTGATTGGAGAAATAATAGTACTGGAATACTAATAAATTAGCGCTGTGCTAGGGATGAATTGTAACTGCTTGAAGTTCATTGTTTCCAGTAAGCATAATGGATCAGTAAGCTTTAAATAGGCAGAGTCAGTTTCCTACCCAGTGCTAAAGACCTACTGATACAGGCTCAGAGAAGACAGCCTGCTTTGGAACGAGCTTCAGAAGGTTTTTTGTTGGCTACGACCCTCAAATTTGACCTAGTGTGACAGAGGCCAAGTGGTAGCTATACCTGTCCTTGGTGTACTCTTTCAGTTGACTTGCACATCTTTCCCCCCGACCTCATATATCCCATTGAAGAAGGGATCGACTCAGCCCAATTTTTGATAATGCAGAGGTTTTTAAGAACACATTTGTAACCAGAATGGCTGAATTTCCATATAGAATTTGTCACGTGCTCAACTTACTATGTCATCGATTCATGGTAAAATAAAACCATTGAATAGACCTGTAGGTCTTTGGGGCCGTACATTCATAAATGTGGCTGTCTGTTTTGAAAGATGAATAATGGGCACGGGCGGGGCTGAAATTGCCAGTGGGAGATCCATTTCTCTCTGCGTACCTGAAAAGACAGTTCCTCGCTGTGCCAACGTGTTTGCTGTTTACAGTACCTGATCTTGATCTTATCCATCTGATATTCTAATTCTTCTCAAGTCTCTGCCCAGAGAGCAGTCAGTGCGACACAGCGGTCGTTCTGTGTACTGTCGGCACCCCGATACTCTGCCCTGATAGGCGATTTCAGACCCCTTCCCTGTGTTGTTTACAGAAAGTTCCTCCTGTGATCCCTGTTCAATAATAGTAATTAGTAAAAATAATAGTAACAATAGTGATGTTTGTTGAGCATTGACTACGTGCCAGGCACTGTTCTAAGCGCTGGGGTGGGAACAAGCAAATCGTGTTGGACAAAGCCCCTGCCCCAGAGGGGGTTCACAGTCTTAATCCCCATTTTACAGAAGAGGTCACTGAGGCATTGAGAAGTTGAAGGACTTGCCCAGGGTCACACAGCTGACAAGTGGGGCAGCTGGTTTTAGAACCCAGGTCCTTCTGACTCCCAGACCCACGCTCTCTTCACTAGGCATATGCTCACGTGGCTCAGTGGAAAGAGAACGGGCTTTGGAGTCATAGGTCGTGGGTTCGAATCCCAGCTCTGCCACTTGGCAGCTGTGTGACTGTGGGCAAGTCACTTAACTTCTCTGTGCCTCAGTTACCTCATCTGTAAAATGGGGATTAAGACTGTGAGCCCCACGTGGGACAACCTGATTCCGCTGTGTCTACCCCAGCGCTTAGAACAGTGCTCTGCACATAGTAAGCGCTTAACAAATACCAACATTATTAAAAAACAGTTGTACCTAAGGGCCAAAGAAGGGGTAGAAATAAATATGGAAGTGCTGGACATGACTGGTGGTGATGTGCAGTGTGGAGTTGTTTTAACGGCATCCTCCACGATCAAGTTAGAGTGAATGCCAAGAGGATAAAAATAATTGGGTTTTACATTTGTGCTTCTTGCATTGTATAGGTTAGGACGTGTAGATCTTCTGTTGCATCACCGTGGGGTTCTGAATGTAATGACATTTATTGTTGAGTAAATCAAACAAACCTCCATTGGAATCAAGAGATTACACACCAAAAAAAGAGTCTTCATCCAAAAACCAAAACTGTCAGCTTTCCCATATTCCTTAGATATTTCAGGCTCCAAAATCACTTGATTTTTCCAATTCCAGTATTTATAGTGAGGTCTGGCGGCAGTATAACTGACCTCTCTGTGTTCTCTCTAAGAGCTTATTTCTCCTCATTCCAACAGTTTTAAGTTTAGATTTTTCTGGCAGCCCGCATAGCTATTGCAGTAGGCTTCACAAATGTGTCTTTTATCGTGAATACCCTATTGGCTGAATAGGATTATTGTAGAGAAATAAGCAGCTATAAAACAGGGTGCAAAATGCTTTTCATCCAGAAGTCGCAAATAGTCATCTGGGGTCCCCAGAATGTATTTCTTTGTGCTCTTTATGATGAAAGAATAAATGGATTTGTATTCCTTGTGCTTAGAGTTGTTAGGTTCAAAAAAGCAATCCTTTCGATGCTCAAAAATGACCCAACCGTGCACTGATAGGAAAGACAAAATGCCTCAATACCATTAACCCAGTGAGTTCCTTTCTACACCAAAACAACCAATTAGCATTTTTCCTCAACTAATCATCTGCACCCTGCAGTTTTATCCCCCAAATGGTTTAATTGCCCAAAAGCTAGAACCTTAATTGATTTGAGATTGACTAATTAAACCTTTTTTCCCTTGTTAGTGATTCCATTTAGTTTTCTGTAGTGCAAAGCTAAGATTTCTAGAGTGTTGCGACATCAAAATTTGGCTATTCAACGGTAATTTGATGTCATTTTCCCAGATAATGCGTGTGGGTTATTAATGGTCGTCTCAGATGCCAATTTTGTTCAAAGTATCCAATTAGTTTCTACTGGTTTATGAACTGGGCATTTGTTTCAAGATCTTGAATGATAATGAGAAGCCATTGTCCCTTCTCCGCTAATCCTCTCTATAAGAATCTGGCATTTATTGGGTTAGAAAGTATCATTTTATAATGGAGATGATTAGCATTCCTTGAACGTTGCAGAGCTCTTACTTTTCCCCATCTCAGCTGTTTGCCAAATAATAACTATTAAGAAGCGACTCGATATTTTCTGCCACTCTTCTGGTGACCAGTTTGGATGGCTAAAGGCATAATGCCTCCTTGACTCTTTCACTTCTGGACTTGGGAGATAGTGGGAGAAATGAAATTCCTTCTGGAGGTATTCATGGTCAGCGAACTCAGGGCTTTCCAATTCGCAGCTCAGACTTTGATTTCTTGCCCATCGCCCTGAATCAACCCTTATTCGGCCAATCTTCTGACATGGTTTGATAAAGGTTAAAGGGCGGCGTCGTTAGCCAGCGATGCCCTTACTCTGGAAGTAATTGAAGGCAACACCCTGGGAAGTAAAAGAACACATTTCACGGAGAGATCGCTGTTGAGGGACCAATGGATACAAGCTCGGTTGAATAGAAAGGAATTTCTCACTTGAAAGTCTATCCCCTGCCAATACTTAATACAGAGCTTGGCACAAAGTGAGCACTTCACAAATACCACAGTTATTAAGTATTTGCTTTGATTTCTCTCTCGGAAAATAGTTTGATGTCTGCCTCCCCCTGTTGGACTGCTAGCCTTTCGGGGGCAGGGAGTGTGTTCTCTCTTGTATTTTCTGTTTCCCAAACGTTAAGTACAGGGCTTTGCTCCCAGTGGGCAGTCAGTAAATACCATTACTATTCTACTACTCCTCCGAATATGAGTGGCAGTGGAGAGAAAATCTGGCTCATTCAAATGACAGAATGTCTCTTCTCTGTGGTAACTTTTGATGTTCCATTCTGTGGCCTTTTAGGGTACACCCAGCCCTCCTACAATGTGGGGTGGGACTAAGGAACTCATAAGCTCAATTTGGGCAGGGAACGGATCTGCTAATCCTATTGTACTCTCCCAAGTGCCTGGTTCAGTGCTCTGCACGCGAGGCATAGTGTATAGAGCATTTGTCTGTCGTGTGACCTCGGACAAGACACTTCTCTGTGCCTCAGTTTCCTCATCTGTAAAACCTGGGAATCAAGACTGTGAGCCTCATGTGGGACATGGACTGTGTCCAACCTAATGACCTTATATCTACCCCGGTGCTTAGAACAGTGCCTCGCCCATAATTAGTGCTTAACAAATACCATAAAAAAGCCCCGTAAAGCAATGCGATGCGCATGGCGCATCTGTCTCTTCAGGCACGGTGGCGTGCTGACGGGCGACAGGGAAGACACCTGCCCACAACAAGCTTACAGTGGAGAGGGAGAGGCAGACATTAATATTAAATAGATAATTTATAGCTTAGAGATGTGTACACAAATGCTGTGGGGGAGGATGGGGCAAATACCAGATACCCAAAGGTCACAGATCCAAGTGGAAACAGAAGCAGTCATTATTATCCCGTAGCTTCTTTGGGGCAAGGATTTTCGCTCCCAGAGAGCACATATTCCAAATCCTATAGTCTCTAAGGGGCTAGAGCTCCTAGTGCAAAAAACTGGAGCAGAAAAAGTCACACAGCAAAGCAGGAAATGATAAAAATAGCACAAGGTCGATCATTAAAAGTTCAGTCTTTATACTCTAAGGAAAACTACTCCCAAAGACATTTAAGCCATAGTGTTACCCTTCTTATTCTGCAAGGCCTAAGTGCCGGGCAGCTGTGGTAGAATGGAACAGGCTGAAGTCTGTTGCTTCGGGGAGAGGGACAGACACCCATCCAGCTTAGTTGGGGATTACTGTTGGAGGGAGTCCTACCTTTAGCAGAGCTCAAATCCTTACAAATTGATGACTTCAGTCGATCAAATTAATTGAGTACCATTTGCAGAGCACTGTGCTTAGCGCTTGGGAGAGTACAATATAACAGAGTTGATAGACACTTTCCCTGCCCACAGTGACCTTTCAGTCTTCTAATTCTTTAGAGCTAAGCAGTTCCCACAGCCAGGAGGCAAGATCTTTACCTAAAATGGCCCATGGTGTTCGGACCAAGGTCTCCCCCCTCCTCGATCTACTTCAATCCTAACAGGCCGATTATCTAACTGAAAGTGAAGGTTTTGCTTTGAGACGGAATTTATGATATTCATCCGTTGTACTCTCCCAAGCACATAGTACCAAGCTCTGCACAAAGTGAGCACTCAGTAAATACGACTGACTGATTGCTGTAGGAGAGAAATCTGGGAATAATACCCGCCTGGGGGGGCGGAATAAGGTCTCAGTCTGATGGTGTTAGGCTTTCACTCGGTGTAACGGAGGGCTCTCCCAAGGGTAGAGATCATTTACAGTCACTAGATGGCAAGCTCCTCGAGGGCAGCGTTCGGACCAACCGGAACTAGGATCACATCCCGAGCCTTTCGTTCAGTGCTTGGCACACAGGCGCTCAGGGATGACTACTAATTGATTGACCCTCTAGCAGCCTTTTTATGGTGCAATTTCAGCGGGGGGGCGGCTTCAGAGTTGCCCCCATCGAAAGCATTGGATTCCCCGCTCTGCCTCTGACTTGCTGAATGGGCTGCGGCAGATCCTCCTAAACTCTCCACTCCTTAGACCACCTCATCGATAAAATGAGAATCACTGTACAAGACTCCTGCCTTCCAGGAGTAATAGCATTGGTATTTATCGAGCGGCTACCAACCTCTCAGGGCGGCGCGCACCACTAGGCCCTTGGGAGGTACGGCAAAAGCTCGAAAGACATTTTCACCTCCTAGGAACTCACACTCCAATGATACGAAGCCTTGGGGAGTTATGAAGAATGCGTGATGGTGTCGGTCTCTCTCCCACCACCCCAGCCAACAAAAGAAGGCCCATGAGAAATACGGAGGTGGTGATTAATTTAAGATGTAGATTCCTCCACATCCTGCGTAACATTGGCCCTGTGGTAAGGGAAAATGTGCTAAGAGTATCAGAGAATCTGTTCAGAATGGAAAATCTGGCTCTACACGAAAGTCCAGGGGTCATATGTGCCACAGACTGAAAATGCATCAGCCATGTAGTGCTGCTAGAAAGAAAGAAGAACCGAGAATAATAATATATTATGAATATATGAATAAATAATGGTATTTATTCATGCTTGATTATGTTTCAAAGCACCCTTTTAGTGGCTCCAAGAGAATCAGATCAAGCATAGTCTCTGGGATTCCTAATCTGCGAGAAAGGAGAGTGGAGAAGTTAAAGTGATTTGCAAGGTCTCCCACAGCAAAGTACTTGACTTAGTGAGTCAACACTGGAATCAGATGCCCTTCTGTTGAAAAGTGGACTTGTCAGTGTAGTCGGGTTTTCGGAATAGGTTTTCAGGAATCTTTCAAACCCCTCATTGCTCAGTTACCTAATTCCTCGTGTTGATCCTTGCTTCTAGAGCCCACCGAAGGAGGTCTCTGGATTTTCAGACTCTATGTCCGATCTCATGAAGAACCTGGAGCAACTGAATCTAGATCTTGAAGAAGCTCTCAATCATGGCTCTTCTCCTTCTCAGACTACTTCTTTCAAGAGGCGAGAGCAGCAGGTAAAGGTTCCGCCGAATCCCGTTTATATGAACTGAAGTTTAAATCTCCAAATGGGAAAAAGTTACTTTCTGTTCAGTGTTTAACACCTTCATTGTGGAAATGGATGTAAAGTTGAAGTAGCGTGGGCTAGTGGAAGGGGTACGGGCCTACGAGTCAGAGGACCTGGGTTCTAATGCGAGCTCCGCCATTTGTCTGCTGTGTGACCTTGGGCAAGTCACTTAACTTGTCTGTGCTTCAATTACCTCATCTGTAAAATGGAGAATTAAGACTGTGAGCCCCACGTGGGACAGGGACTGTGTCCAACCTGATTAGCTTGTATCTTCTCCAGTGGTTCAGTGCGTGGACCGTGGTAAGCGCTGAACAGATACCTTTAAAAGGAAAAAGTAATGTCTATTTTGGGTGAAGAATTGTCAGTAATCTCCTTCATCATCAAAAGAATTGATGTGTACTGTGTAGTTCTCTCTCTCCCTACTCTGTAAAGGCTCTGGAGCCTCATGTCAGCTGTGTGACTGTGGGTAAGTCACTTAACTTCTCTGTGCCTCAGTTACCTCATCTGTAAAATGGGGATGAAGACTGTGAGCCTCATGTGGGACAACCTGATGACCCTGTTTCTACCCCGGCGCTTAGAACAGTGCTCTGCACATAGTAAGCGCTTAACAAATACCAACATTATTATTATTATTATTATGGGTAAATCAATCAGTCAGTCAGTGGTATTTACCGAACGCTGCAAGGTCTCCCACAGCAAAGTACTTGACTTAGTGAGTCAACTCTGGAATCAGATGCCCTCCCATTGAAAAATGGACTTGTCAGTGTAGTCATGTTTTCGGAATGTGTTTGCGTGCAGAGCAGTGTACTGAGATATCCAGGTCTATCCTATGGTTATCACGAGTGCTTGTCACAAGTTGTTACCTGGAAGCCAGTCTTTGAATAGTGTTAATTGTGAATGGATACTTGATTGACAAAGCAGTCCCTATCCTAAATTAAGCAAGGTTGCCCAATAGATTGTTAGCTCCCTGTGGGCAGGGATTGGGTCCTAGGCTTCAGCTGAACTTTCCCAAACCTCAGCATCCCAAGTCATATAAACCCATTGGTCATTTAGCACTTTTACTCCCACCCCTTCTCGGCATTTGAGTACGCGTGCTCTCTCAACTGTTTGTTTTGATTACTCTGTAAATACTTTGTGCCCCCTCCATTAATAATACAGCCATTTTTATGGAAATATAGCAGTCCTGGAGAGACCTTTGATCCCTCTGCCCCTTCAGTAATTTGGGGAACGGAATCAGTGATTTTATGATGTGACTGCCCCATATCCTTAAGTTCTTCAAGAAGACTATTGCCATCTCGTAGCAGGGTAACTGTGAACTGCCACTGTGGTTAGCTGAACTGCCCTTGAACTCTGCAGACACCATTTCCCTTGTCTCTGGTCAGTGTATGACGGGGCTGCGTTGTGACCCTCCGATTTATTGGAGTCACTTCCTCTCTGGGGCTTCGCTCTTGGAATTCATTTTGCATTTTAATGAAGCCCCGTGGTCTCCGCTCTGTGACACACATTCCCTCTTCAATTTACAAATACCAGGGTGGAGACAGCCTGAAGAAATTCCACTGGAAACGGATGTTCCCAAAGCCCTCTGCGGCCCCATGGTAGCTAGAGGAGGTTGCGTGTAGCAGGAGACCCGATGCCGGACAATGCATTAAATATGGGCACGGTGTTAGCACACCCAGCTGCCGAGGCGGAAGGACCGACAGGAGCCTCATTACCCGTTTTGTGCTCGTCGGTAAGGATGGGGAAGGGGCACTCGATGGCCATTTTGGGCAGCTTCCATTTGCCAATATTTTATTCATGGTGGGGGCCTCCAGGAGAAGTAGCTCAGTAAATCACTAATGGATGGGTAATGATGATGATGATGATGATGATGATGGAGATGGCTTTTCGGCATTCATGAAACATCCACAGCGATGTCCTAAGCATTTAACAAGAAGTTACTGCCTTCCTATCATGCAGCTGTGGTATTTATTACCTTTTGATCGCAAATTATCCCGGCTCCACCACTTGTCTGGTGCGTGACCTTGGGTAAGTCACTTCACTTCTCTGTGTCTCAGTTACCTCATCTGTAAAATGGGGATTTATTTGCGAGCCCCACGTTGGACATGGTCTGTGTCCGACCTAATTAGCTTGTATCTGTGCCAGTACTTAGTACAGCGCATGGCACAGAGTAAGCGCTTAACAAATACCATCTGAAAAAAAAATGCAACACTTAGGAAGTACATCAGAAGCACAAGACATATTCCCAAACTCTTAAAATAGTGCTAATGATAGCGGTGATTATAATACAAATAATCACTGTGGTATTTGTACAGAGCTCCAGGCTACCTTCAATATAGGCCGTTAGGACACAGTCCCTGACTCAGGTAGGGCATACAGTGTAAGAGCAGAGGAGAACATCCTCATTTTACATATGAGAAACCTGAGGCCCAGAGAAGCTAAGTGACTCGTTCAAGGTTATGTTCATTCATTCAGTAGTATTTATCGAGCACTTACTATGGGCAGGGCACTGTACTAATTGCTTGGAATGTACAATTCGGCAACAGATAGAGACAATCCCTGCCCAGGGACGGGCTCACAGTCTAGAACAGGCTTTTGGTGAACTGGGATTAAATCCCAGTTCTGCTGATTTCCAGACTGATGTCCTTGCTCTGTATGCAGCAGGCACTAAATAAATGCCACTGATGGAGTGATTGATGGATTAATTCTCGGGATTGGGAGGAGGGTGCTGCTGGTCCTCCCCCTCGTTCCAGAGGCGGCGTGTTCTCCATCCATGTCCCTGGAAACATGGGCGCCTCTTCCGAGCCATGGGACTCGTTAGCGTGAGCCCAAGGCGGAGAGAAGTTGGGCGGTTAAAAGAAAAACACCAAGCATAAAGGCATCTGGTGCTGTATCCATCCCAGACAGGAGATAGACCAGCTGAAAACTGGACTGTCTGGAACGTAACCAGAGAAAAGGCCACCCTCATATAAGTTAAATACAAGAACAACCAATGTTGCCTAGTTGATAGAAAACGGGCCTAAGAGTCCAAAGTAAATACAATCTCAAGAAATTTAACAAAAACGTTACAGGGATTAGAACCAAATGGGGAAGAAAAAGAAATTTCCCAGTGATTAGAATGTGTGTAGTTAATCTTTTTTTGTGTTTCATGAATCCTCACTTTTATATGCCATGTCCTACTAATGGGGTTTAGTCGTGGCCTTCTGCAATCAGCCTCCACATGTGACTAATTAACTACTGTGTTCTCTTCTGAACTTGATCCAGATTTCTCCACCGTCTGTCACCAGAGAGACCTAAATTCCCTTCGTCAGCCCTCTGAAGAGAGGGGCGTTACCTTGCCCTTGCTCCAGATCCCCTCCCCCCGACGCTTCCCAGTTAGTTCAGAAGCTCAAGAAAGCCTCTTGAGGCTTTCCTCACCAAGTAACCCCTAATTTGCAGTCTGCACATTCCACCCCTCTTTCATTAATGATCCTTTCTGTGTTTCTGCCTCACCAGGATTCTGCTTTCGCCTCGTTATCCTCCAGGTACTTTGCCGGTCTCTAGTGAATCTCTTTTGCCCAATTACTCAGTCTGACTGTCCCAGAGTTAAAGGAAGGTATATTACTGATGTTTTAGGTTGTCCCATCTGTGGCCCAAGAAGCTTGATTTCAAATGAGCTATCGTGATACACTCAGTCCGGCCATAATGCAAAAGTACTAGTAGTAGTAATGGAATTTATTAAGCATTTGTCTTGTGCAAAGCACTGTACTAAGCTCTGAAGGAAAAAAAATGCACAGGGGAAAATTAGACATTAGCCCTCTCGGAGCTCACAGTCTAAGATTAAAGGAGGTGAGGGAGGAGGGATGGACAACAGACACATGAGGAATGATGAGACTATAAAAACCCAATAACAAGATGAGGCAGGGACAACATTCCATGCAACAAGAGGGCTAGGGAACGGAGACTTGAGGGACAGAGTTTCAAGCTCCTCGTAGTAGGCGGCCGTCGTGGCAAGTCTTTCCGACGCCTGTTTCCAATACACATTTTGGCTAGAAGGAGATTTGGGAATGTTCTCCCAACACACGGGTGTCTTTGGGCCGGGTGCACCCTGGCGACCAAGACGCTGCTTGTGCCCATGGCGTTGGACCCGGCCGTCGCTTCAGCCGAGTCTGCAAGAACACGACCCACACGCATTTGGAAAGCTAGACCCCAACTCGTTGTTTGGGAGCTGATTTCATCTCCTCGCAGAGTTAGGAGCAGAACTGGGCCGTACATCCACTCCCAGGGAGGGAGAAGTGCAGCACCCAGCACTGACACAGGGCAGTGGGTGTGAAAAGACAAAAGCAGGCACAGTAACCTCTAGCAAATTGTAGAAGGGCTGCATTGAGAGAATTTGGCTTGAAAATAGATAATATGATAATAATTATGGTATTTAAGCACTTACTATGTGCCAGGCACCGTTCTAAGGGCTGGGGTAGATACAAGGTAGATGAAAGCCTTTACTTAATTTTTAGCCATCATTATTATTATTATTTAAAATTCTAGATACAGGCGGGCCCCCTTTAAACCTGTCTGGTGAAGCCGCGTTATTTAGGAAGGAGATCCGGGGACCAGTTACCTAAAGAAAATGCCTCCGAACAGAACTCTGGAAGTGATAACAGAACTCAGTTATAAACAGTCTGGAAAAACTTCAAGAAAATGGCTCTCAAGGATGTGAGGATTTATTTTTTTTTTGGAAGGGAAACACAACAGTGCATTCATTTGGCGGGATAGAAGAGCCTGCACTTTTATCATTGGGTTGAATAGGACCATTTTCCTGTCAGCTGGTTTTGATCTTGCAGTTGCTTTATTTTCCCCGGGGATTACTCAGGGTCCTCTTTATATCAATTAATGGTTTGCCCTTTCTCACACAAGTAATTCAGCAATAAACATTTCTGTGAAGGCAGGAGAACAAATGATGGAAAAAACCAACCGCCACTGAGCACTTAATCCCGGCACTTCAATTTAATCGATCAGCAGTATTTATTGAGCACTTACCATGTACCGAGCACTACGTTAAGCGCTCAGGAGGGTTGAGTAGAATTAGTAGACATGATCCCTACCCTCAAGGAGCTTATAATGTGGCCGTCATGTCACCTCCGTCAGCTGGAAAATGAGGGAGTGGGCTTAGTATTCATCATTGAGACCTGTCCAAGTGTGATCGCTCGGTCAGAAAGATACCGTGAATTTAAATGGGGTTTTCAGAGCCTTGTCAAACCTCACTTTATCATGTATGTGCAAACTTTCCTCCCTAGGATTCAGATATGTTTCTGCTTGAGGTGATAGCACAATCTCTGCCTATTAAAACATCACTGCTGTGGAGTTTTTCTTTTTGTTTTCTCAAATTGCCAGACTGCAATTTTCTCCAGTAACCCAATAAAGCCGTTTAAGTAGAATTGGCAATATATAATTAATAATAATAATAATAATGTTGGTATTTGTTAAGCGCTTACTACGTGCAGAGCACTGTTCTAAACGCTGGGGTAGATACAGGGGAATGAGGTTGTCCCACGTGAGGCTCACAGTCTTCATCCCCATTTTACAGATGAGGGAACTGAGGCACAGAGAAGTGAAGTGACTTGCCCACATTCACCCAGCTGACAAGGGGCAGAGTTGAGATTAATCGATCAACTGCAAAGTGACCATGCATGTTCATGGTGTTCTTTTATCATCATGATACAAAGACTGGGTGACTTTCTTCGTTATTTTTTTTTAATGAATGTAGCTGCCCCCATTTCTCTTAGAGCATAGGAGTTGCGTTCTTGCAGAAACCCATGTTAAGGAAAATTAGTTTTGTATTCCCACTGTGCCTGTAGGCACGCAAGGGTCTAGTTATTTTGTCCAGGACCGTGTCCTGCTCTATTCAGAAAGATGTGTGTTGTCAGATTAATGTTTCCTAATTCTGCTGTTGCTTTCTTTCTACAATGCAAAGTGAAAACATACCTTCTTTGCTCTCCCTTTGACTGTAAGCCCCGTGTGGGACATGACCTGTGTATGATCTGATTATCTTGTATCTACCCCCGTGTTAATGACTGTACTTGGCACACAGTAGGTGCTTAACAGATATTAGTTATTTTTAGTATTATTGTTATTAGATGAGCATAAATCTGTAGTGGTGTGAGACTGGGTCATCATTTCATGAAAATCTGGCATAGACAAAGGAAGCTAAAAGTGATTACAAAGCTATTTGCTCATATTTCCACCTTGAATTTTAATTTAAACAGATTTGCCTTAAAATCCTGAGTGGTTTTTTTGTTTGTTTCAAAAACGTTATCTAAACTTTGAAGAGTCAAAAAGAATTGAAATGATTCCTTTTTTTCTTCCTTCCTTCTAGTCTTCTGTTAAACTGGATGCCGGTGAGAATAGAGATCCTCAGAGGAAGGGAATTGGTAGAAATAAGTGGGGAAGCTTCCAGAAGCTAGATGACTGGCCAAACCCAATGTCAGCTGGAGCACGCCCCAAAATTAAAGTAAGTAGCTACATTTCAGAATATTCTGGCTACCATTCCGAGCTCCAGGACAAGTAATATTCCTTGGCCTAGAAAAACCTTCATTGGCATTCTTTATTATTGTTGTGTTAAGATAAATGTAACATCGGGACTGCTAGGATTTCCCGGGCATGTTAAGCACAAGAAGAAGCGTACGAGAACGGAGATCGTAAACTCCTTGTGGCCTGGTTTCAGGCAATTGCAATTCCTTTGCATTCTCCCAATCAGTACTGTATTCTGATTTTGCAGTTAGAAAAGGGGATCACTAAATAGCTTTAGGATGTTATTTTGGGTGGAGGGGTCAGGAGATGCCCTCTCTGGAGACTGTACCTTAGAGCATTGCTCAGATTGTGAGCCTCATGTGGGACACTGACTCTGTCCAGTCTCATTTACTTGCATCCACCCCAGCGCTCAATGCAACGCAAGATGCATAGTAAGCGCCTAACAAATACCTTGTGCCGAATTAGCATTTCATGTATTGTGCAGGAGGCTTTCCATTTAGCGGGGAAGTGAAACAAATGCTGTTTGCACATTCACAGTGAAGCACTTGAAAAACTGGAAGGGGCAAATG